>NC_141858.1:8535391-9135391 GCF_024713525.1 Acromyrmex echinatior | reverse complement strand
TTTATTATTCAAAGTTCAAACAGCTGCAATTTCATTAAAAAAAATAACAAAGTTTAAATTAAAAAAGAATTTTAAAGCTTAAAATCTCTACTTTCGAATAATTACTATATTTTTTGAGTTTATATAAGTTTTGTAATTTTTACATATAGAAAACTACGAACTGAAAAAAATGAAAAATTTTCTTTTCACTTTATAGATCTATAGCGTGCCTAAAAAAAATTTGAGAAAATTTTCGATTTTTTATCGTAAAAGCTTGAAATTTTCTTTACAAAATCGCTTTTTAAAAATGTTCCTACGATTTTTTGTTACCGAGTTGTTGCAAATTAAATGAATATTTTGACTTTGATTGCTTATAATTCTATCAAAACCATCACAATTAAAAAAAAATAGATTCTTAAATTCTCTCGTTAAATAGAGTAAGATTTAGATTTTATTTTATTTTTAATAAAAATAGCAGTTGTTTGAAGTTTAAATAATAAATCACGGCATGAATTTTTGCACTAATCCAATATAATATGTACATATAATAAAATTTTATTTTTTATTGTAACTTCTATCAAGGAAAAAAATAACAGTTATTTTTTCTTGAAAGTGATTATCGAAAAGACAACAAAAATTTAATGATTACAGTCATTAAATGCAATATCAACAATAATGTAATAATGTAATATCTTTCTTTCTAAAATTGATATTTTTCCTAGATATTAATTTGAAATGTCTTCATCTTTGTTAAAGATTTAAATTTAGCAATTTAAAAATATATATATATATAGATAGCAGTTAAAAAGATTCGTGAAAATTACTGCAGTCTTGTGATCCATGAAAATGATTGACTAGGTAATTGGCGTGAGACCGAAGACAGGAACTATATTATGTAAAGTTGAGCTTCCAGTTGAAAACGTAATCAGTGCCACGTTCGGCGGTCCACTTCTAGATACTTTGTACGTGACTACAACTGGTTACACTTTAGATAAAGAGCAAAACCCGAATCCTCAAGCTGGTGCTGTATTTGCAATAAAAGGCCTAGAAGTGCGTGGAGTTCCAGACAATATGTTTAAATTAGCGAAGTACTAAAAAATAAACATTATAAAGGCTATTAATCAAGAAATAGCTATTTAAAAGCACTTACGAAATGTATACCTAAATTTTTTATTAATGAATAAAAAATTTTAAACACTGCGTCTGAAAAGTATTATTTTTTCATTAGTAAAATGAGACAAATTAAACAATAAATATTTAACTATAGTTGCGTTATCATGAGGAACATTATTACCTTATCGTCACATACTTTTTTCAGATATATAAAACATAAAAAAGAAAAAAAAATTTGCAAACAGTGAAACGAAAATAATGGATAACAATGGACAATAGATAAGACGGTAATTTCAAATATCCTCTTAATGTCAGAGGTAAGTTATACACATACACAAATTATATTTATAAAACGTTCAAGTTTACTGAAGCTAATTACATAAGATTGTACATGTAGAAAAAAGTATCGTCATTATCAAGTACATATGGTAGAAAAATAATATTTCCTTATGCAGAAATGCTTTAGTAGAATTAGTGAAAAAGCAATGCGTTTGTCAGTAAACGTAATAATATAAATTAATATTTTCAATTAATGAAAGATACATATATAATTGAAACTTCATAATTAAATAATATAAAATTTATGAGTTATTTACCTTTAAATTTAATATCTTATGATTAATAACATTACAAAGTATATAGACTAAAGTTTCATTGTATATTCCTCTAAGGCCTAGTTTTTCATTTACTGGTTAACCTTAACCCGATGATAATGTAAAAATTATATTTTTTCATTTATGGTTAATTGGTTTTGTAGTGAATGACTTTTAAAGTTGCTATTACAAAACCATTAGTTTAGTCATCATAGCAAGAAAAATACATTTTTACATTATCATTAAGTTTAGTGAGGTTAAGTCTAAATCACGAATTAGGTCCTAAGCACAAAAATGACCGTAACTGACAATTAGTTACGATCATTTGGTTAGGATCATCTTTGTGCTGAGACCCTTAACCAGGATATCGATTGTATAAATGTTTCTCTAGAGCGAAAATATGAAAAGCGAAAATTTTTATGTATGTGTCTACATATACATACACATAAAAAATTTTCACTTTTTTCAAGGAAAAAGTTACGTGATTGATTCTCAAGTAATGAAAAATTAATCAGAGTTATACGAGAAAATTATAAAAAAGAATGATCGACTTTAATATGTAAATTTATGTCTTACAATATTTATACATTTTCCATTATATTATTTTCCAATAAAAAAATTAAGTATAATTAAATATGACTAATTACAGCGTTACAGAATAATCTTTCGTTCATATTGGAACCAAAAAGTTTTACAATGAATACTTATATATACAAAAGACAATATACATGTCGCAAATAATTATATAATTTGCTCCTTATATATAAAAATTTTAAAGAAAAACAAATTTCATATATATTACGTAACTCAGCCTTACATTCAATTCATTGATATTGGAATTCGGTAAATAACTTTACATATATTTGGTTTATGCATTTTTATATAATTTAATAATTAGAAATCGAGTTTATACGAAATGCATATAAAACACATAATTCAGTCAATGAAAAATTTTCCGAAATTATTTTCTCATACCTAAACTAAAATAACTTTGTAAAATTTTCCGCTAAAACAACATCACTATTACGCGAATATAGTTTGTCATTCCATTGCAAGATATCATTTTCAAGCAGATAACTGCAAGTACTCCTTGAAAAATGATTACGCAAAATAATCGCAACAAACGTGATTTATTTGAGCGATTCTTAATCATCTAATGTTATAATTTCGACGTTATCAGTAAGGAGCTTATCTTGTGTCTTTTTGTTTGAAACGTTAGCAGTTTTTCCTCTAGGTAAATCATACATAGATATACAGTCGGCGGTTGTCGACGATCTTAAGGTCTCTGGGACTTTCGATGGCACCACATTCACGGAAGATGAAAGAGTTTTATAATCAATGTTTGACTTTAACGGCGCTTTCTGCTGTGGTATTATTTCCAGGTGAGAGTGCTGTTGTAATTGCGACAGCATTGAGAGTGCTTCGACTGAACTGCCGGAAGAAAATGAAGCCGGTAATGAACTTGGCACCTCTATCGCTGGCGTCGCAGTTGATTTCGGCTTGCTAATGGATTTCTTGTAGCTATGATACTTAGCGGTTGCAGCCGCAGCCGCGGTTTTAATACCAACAGGTTGTGAACCGACGGCACTCACCGAAATGCCGCTTAATTCTGGAGGTATAAAAGGCGGTTGCGGCATCGTGACGGAACTTGCTGATGGCATTGCATTTAACAGGTTTGGAAAATTGCCAGACATCGGCACTGACATCGCCGCCGTTTTGGCTGGCTTTGCTTTCCTCATAGGATGATTCTGAACGTTCGTTTGCGTTGAATAAGGTCGCGAGTTTTTTTTTGACAATAATTTATGCTGTAACGACGTACCGGAACGCGATACATTCGGTAAGTTCATGGGTAATGCTTGCTGTTGTTTCATGATCACCGGCGCACCCATGGACGTGTGGGGAACGTGTGACATGGTCGCGATCGGATTCGTGGTTACGGTATTACCGCTGTTTTTCAAAGGCGAATGCGACAACGATGAATTGTGCGCGGGTTGCGGCTCAGTCAAGGATTTTGAGACTCGTATCTGCGGCGCGGTCATCTGTTTAGGCGGACTGCTCTTTACCTGTTGAATGATGGATGGTTTGAGCAAGGATACTTGCGCCGTCGTATTTGACGAGTGTAATACCGGTTTCGTTGGCGATATCTGAAGCGATTTAGGAATGTGGACGGGTAACACTGGCTCAGTCTGTGAGCTCGGTTGCTTGCTGGGCGGCTTCGACGTTTTGTGATGAGGCTGCTGGCTCATCGACGTGCTAACTGGTGTTATAGATATATTAGGTCGGTCCTTTGCTAGTGACATAGTTGTGCTAGTCTTAGCCGTCGCTTGATGGTACATGGGTGCCGGTCGCGAAGTTGATGCTGTAGAATTACTTAAATTCAGTAATTGTTGCACTGACGCTGTCATAGGATCTAAGGAACCTTTTATACTATTTAAATTGGCAATGTTACTTGAAGTATTGATATTAGAGCTGGATGTACTCATTGTCGAAACATTGCTCATGCTGGTTATAGTGGTACCAGGATTGTTTAAACCGCTAGCAAGATTGGTCAATGACGATAAGTTGTTTTGATATTGCCTGAGGATATCTTGATAACTTCCTACTTGATTTAAATAGGTCATAGCCGCTATAGGATCCATCATATTGCTGTTTAGTCCGCTGGCTAATAAAGCCGATAACATGTTTGCGTCAACTAACGGATTCATGAAATAAGGATTTATCAGAGAACGACTTGGCCCGGACGCACCCATGTAATTCGCAAAGTTACTCTTGGAACTGAACTGATTCATCACGTTGCCACTTTGTTGTAGAGCATGTTGCAAGTATTTATTAACATTTGGTGGACGTCCTCTCGGACGTCCGGTAGATGTCAAATTTCTGTGCAGTTTGCGATTCTGCAATGTTTGCGGGGACGTTGAATTCACCGGCACTTGTGGTGTAGGTGCCTGTAACGACATATTAATTTGAAGATATTAATTTGGTTATAATTAAGTTACATGTTGACAACTACAATAATAAGATGATTTATTTACCGAAATAGTAGGGGCAACTTGAGGTGAGAGCTGAACGTGAGAGCTATTACTATTATTAATAGATGCGAGTTTGTTTGCTTGTATCTGACGTTGACAACACTTAATAGCAATCTCCAAAACATTTCCTTCCAAATTCTAGAAAGCAACATAAAAGCGCAATTATTGAAATTGTCGTGATTTTTATCCAATAATTATTATAAATACAACAAGAAATGATAGTTTATAATAAATAGTATTTAAAACTGAAAAAGATGTCTTCCAATGTAAAATAATATTACGATATAATATTCTATAATATCGTATGAATATTGCAATACAGATAAAAAAATAATAATTTATATATTTAATAGTTCATAATTAGTTGGCTCTTTGAAAAGAAATTTTTTCTTACAACGTAATATTTATACATAGCCTTCTATAATTTATAGCAATAATGTTATTTTTAATAAACATTTTATTCCACCAATATTTACAATTGGATATCAATTTAATTGCGTGTCATTATCAATGACGAATTATAACAGTTGCGCAAGTATCAGTTAACAAAAAAAAAAATGAAAAAGAAATTAAAAGATAAGGGATAAGAAGATAAAAAATAAGAGATAAGAAGTATATAAGAAAGTATATAAGAAGTATATAAGAAGTATAAGCTTATGTTTTACTATGTGCAAAGTACATTGAGCAGAATGTAGATAGCACTAATTTCGCCTGTGAATATTGGTACAAATAGTATATTTTTCTATAAGATTTACTTACTTTATTTCCTATGTACATCTTATACGTATCTGTCAACAATGTTGCAAACATTTGTATAGTTGACTCTTTGCCCTGAAAATGTTTCTGGACAAGTTGATATGTTTCATATACATCAAGTAATACTTGTGTTCTAGCGTCTGTTCTAATGTGATGTACACTGTCGATTGTACTTGTTGAGCCCATTGTTTGAACTCTGCTTCTGAGCGACTGTTGACAAAGTGTCAGAGCTTGTCGGGATAATTGTTCTCTCTCAGAATCACGCAAGTATTTCCTAGAAACAGAAAAAGATTGTATTAAAATAAGTAAAAAGGAAAAAAGGCTACGAGCCTGAAACATAAATTGACAAACTGTATGAGTAGTTAAAATTTTTTTTTTTTTTTTGGAATAAAACTATGTCATAAATTAAAAACGTAAAATATAATTTGACAATCAGAAGGTGAACAAAACAAACATTTCGATCCTAGTTAGATTATTTTCAATGTGACAAATAAGTTAGTGTGACAAAATAAATTAACAACGGTAATTAACAATAGAGTTATAACATAGATAAAAAACATAAGAGATCAAGTAAAATTCGCATTTGGACGCAAATTAACTATAAAGCTCGCTCCAAATTGAGAGGAAATCAAACAAACGATTATAGTTAACAAAAATGTGCTCCTCCGAACCGTATGTGTGTATAAGGACGAACATGTTTCTGTTAGCAAGTATAAATTGTAATAATAAATTAACGGTAGAAGTAAATAAAAATAATAAGAATAATGAGATTGTATTAAAATTATATTATATAAAAAAAGTATTATGTATATGCGTCACCAAAATCCAGACAAATTTAAATTCATTTCAATTTAAATTTGTCTGGATTTTGGTGACGCACCCTGTATTATTTATATCGTCCATCATCTCTTATCGCATAATTCTTGTTATGCTGTAATATTAATAAAAGAGTAAATGATGACGTTCTAAGTTTTACTTTATAAATATTCTTAATTAATTTTACTTGTCTGAATCTGGAATCTTTCCAAGCTGTATGCACAATTGCATTAACATTTTACTGTCGTTACTCTCTTTTAGTACTTGCATGAGTAACGTCACACACTTCGACATATGTGAAGCAAAGCTTCCAGGTCTGTCAATTTCATTGACCGGAATGTGCCACACCCCCTGTAAAACAAATATTATATACTGTCATATCAATGATATTTAAAAAAATTGTTCCAACAGCTTTGTAACATATTAATTTTATATATTATAATTACAGGCCTCATTAAATAATTAAGAAAAATGACTATGATTAATATCTTTGGAATTATATTAACGCTATGTCTACTTTGTTTTGTTATCAGGTAATAATTAAATATATTATTCAAATTAGAGAAAGTATAATTGTGTTATCAACAATAATAACAATTGTTTTTGAATTGTTTTGAATTGTTTTAAACACAAATGTTTTTGAAGAACGTATATTATAACGCGATTTGAAGGACGTATATTATACCGACTAAATATTTCCATAATATATGTGAAGAGAAAATAACAGGATTTATATATTATTTTGATTTATATATTATTCATATTAGTTTTATTCAATTGATCGTTATATATTAATCTTTATTTATTCACGAAAATAATAAATGTGAGGAAAGTTTTCTATCTTATCATGTTATAAATTTAAATAGTCGAAGTATTTAAATGCAAATACTTTTGATATAATAAAATAATATCGAAATATATAATCGTATTTGTAAAGTAAATAAAAGTATTTTTTTGTAAAACAGTCGAAAAGCTCCACGTAAAATTCTGATAGACACAGATCCCGGAGGAGATGACGCTCTAGCATTAATGCTAGCTCTCATGTACGAAGCTAAAACTCATGATATCGAAATTTTAGCCATAGCTGTCTCGTATGGTAACGCATATTTAGAAAATACATCAATGAACATGTTAAAAATCTTAACAGTTGCTGACAAAAAAGTAAGCATTTAACGATAAAATATTTTTAACATATATATTCAAACTTTTTTATAGTTTACAATATTTAAAGATTTCATATAATATCTACATATATAATATGTGCGTGTGTGTGTGTGTACACAGGGTGTTTTAGAAATAGTTGGCCAAACTTTAAAAGCATATTCCACTTATTGTAAGGATTAAAAAAAAATCATAAACATGGATTCGGAAATCCTTCGTTTCCAAATTATAAACATTTTTTTATTTTATACTTACACCTATATTTTATTTTATACTTATATCTATATTTTCATTCAAGAAATTGCTGGAAATGATTTCCTTCCGCATCGATGGCATGTTTCGCATCGACGTCGCATGGATTGTCGAAGACGTTCAAAAATTCTCGGAGTATTTCGTATTTTTAAGACCCATTGCTTGGCCTGCACATTCTCCCGATTTGAATCCTTTGAATTTTTATTTATGGGGACATCTTAAGACACTCGTATGATACTCCTGTTGCTATTGTAGAAGTACTTCGAAATCGTATTATCGCTATATGCGAAAACATGCTGCATGCATCGAGAAGGAAATTATTTCCAGCAATTTCTGTAATAAAAATATAGATATAAGTATAAAACAAAATATAGATACAAGTATAAAATAAAATATAGATATAAGTATAAAATAAAAAAATGTTTATAACTTGGAAAGGAAGCCATATTTATGACTTTTTATCATCTTTACAACGAGCGGAATATGTTCTTAGAGTTTGGCCAACTATTGCTGAAACACCCTATATATATAACAATAATTTATTCAAAACTTGGCAGAAACTTGTATATGCTGGTGCCGACAAACCATTAATAAATAAATATGAATTTGATAATTTCTTTGGTGATGATGGATTTGGAGATTTTAATTTTACCCAAGAAATAACTGTAAAAATCGACAGATCGAAACATGCTTCTGTAGCGTATGTAGATTTAGTGAAAAAATATCCAGGTTAATTATTTTTATTACAAAAAAAAATTATACACACAATACTCTCTTTAACTTTATGAAATCTCTATTAATTTGATATATACGTATCTAATTTTTTCTATTTTTGTAGGTGAAATAACTATAATCACTCTTGGACCTCTAACAACAATTGCTACGGCAATTGCATTAGAACCCAATTTTCTAAATTTAACAAAACAACATATCATAATGGGAGCAAGTCTCAAGACTAATAAGACTGAATTTAATTTTAAACAAGATCCAGAAAGTGATTGGATGGCGTTAAATAATGTCAATAAACCTAGTATTATAGTTCCTACAGACGCAGTATATTCTCATATCTTTTCACAAGTAATAATATCTATAAGTACAATATGTATAAATACTTGAGTGTTACATTGATATTTAAATAATAGAATTTCATTCAAACAGGAGGAGTATATAAGTCTTATAAATAATTTGGATAAACCTATTGGAAGTTTTTTGGAACAAGCTAATAGAAAGGCTATAGAAAAAGATAATAACATGTGGGCACCAGCAGATGGTATCACCATGGCAATTGCATTACAACCGGAGATAATAACACAATATTCTGAAGTTAATTTAAAGCTAGTACTTGTTGGTGATGCAAGAGGTTCAGTTGTCATAAATTCTAATAGCCATATACATAATGCAAAAGTGGTAGAATCTTTTGATAAAGAAGCATTTACAAATATAGTATTACAATATCTTTCTAAATTAATTTAGTGACTTATCGGTTCATAGCCGAAATATAAAGTTATTTTTATTTTATATGACTAATAATAATCAAAATAATATGCGTATATGTGTGTGTGTGTGTGTGTGTGTGTGTATTATATACAATTTAACAGTTTCATTTGAAATGCAAAAAATCTTTAAGAATTTATATTTGAAAATATAGCTTATACTTTATAAATAAATGACATATTTGTAAATATTTGATTTTTATAAATTATCTTAATATTTTAATTTTCTTATTAATGACATAAAATTCAAAGTTAATCATTCTGGTAGTTATTTTTACATAATGTGTACAGAACAACAGAACGTGCAAAAACAATCATCAAAATAAATAAATAAAAAAATCTTAATATCAATAAAGAAATTATACAGGCATTTATAATTTCATTGATATTATAATAAAATTTTTTTATCTATTTATATATGTATATGTATAAGCATATACGGATAAATTGTATAAGAATATAGTAAATTATATGAATTAAATAAAATCTGATTATTATGTATATATACATACACGCGCGTGCACACTGCCGAAATAGACATGCCTGTAAAATTTTGCCTATCTCAATTTTAAAAAGTTATGCATCACTGTTCTAAATTATTTAGATTAAATATTGATTTAAATTGTAAGATTAATTAATAATTAAAATATCATTTATTTACTTATTATTTTGAATATTTCTCTAACATTCTATATTATGTATTATATATAATGTATATTTCATGTTAAGTGTATTATGCATATACAATTATAAGAAATACTTACATTAAAAAAGTTGGTACTTCTTTTCTCGGCAAAAAGTCCTTGAAAAGTTTGTCCAGGATAGAATTGACAAGTATATGTTCCTAATAAAAGTTCCTTACACTTTACGATATCCTTTGCCTTTTTATTATTAAAGAAGAAGTGTGAAAGTCTATAAAATGACTTGTGATGTTCTGCGAATCTTAATATACACTGTTCCAAACCAGCTAAGCAATACGCGATTAATGTCGCTACTTCTTCTTCTGGCATCTGTTCCTCTAGAATTTAAAATATAAATATCAAATACAAATTATACTAATTTTTGTACACTAATAAAATATAACGCTTGCAAATATATATTATAAAAATTAATTAATTTCTATAATAATTAAACAGACATAATATACTTCTTTACCATCTTCTATATTATTAGAATCTTTCTTCTTTTTGTCCGCGTCGCTGTCGACAGAGTCGCTATCACTATCGCTAGAGCTATCGCTGTCAGAACTATCATCGCTACTGCTAGATTCTTCGCTACTACTAGAGCTCGAATTATTTGTCTCCGTAGTCGTAGTTGTGGTTTGTGTCGTTGTGGTGCTTTCTTGAGAGCCCCTTCTACTTAAAGTCATTTCTTCATTCGCATTGGCTTGTGTTTTTCTCCTGTCTTCTTTGTCTTTATTTTCCTTTTCCTGTATATTAAAATTAATTACACACACACATACACACACACACACACACACACACACACACACACACACACACATCAATTAATGTTTAAAATTTATATATTAATAAAATATATAAAAACATAACAAACACACAGTAGATTGCAAGTCTTCATTTTGTAACCATTTGCCATCGAATCTTCTGGTATCCTCATCATCTGCTGAAGATTGCTGGGTTTCTTGGCTAATTTCCATTGCCTGTTTCATGAGAGCATCCATTAAATCCTGTACATCATCAGTCCTTCGTACAGAATCAACTGTCAATATATTTACTGAACTTTTCTTGATTTCCTCGGTTTTTGACTGTGATTTCATTTTATCGGCACTCTTGTTCTCTAATTTCTTTTTTTGCAATTTTGTCTCATTACTTTCATCACTAGATATGATCATTATGTCATCGCTTTTATCCTTTTGTGACACCATATCGCAAACTTTGGTAATTAAATCATCTATTAAGGCTACGACGTCCTGCATTAATTGTAAATGTGAGATACTACTTAACTTTATTCTTTTTGTATTGTCATGTGACAGTTCATCAGGACATCGTTTACGACTTTCAGACTTTCCTAATTCTGTAGACTTAATATCAGAGATTTTGTTTGACTTATCTATGACTTCTATCTCTTCAATACTATTTGAGCGTTGACATACTGCATTTTTATCCGCATCCGCTGTACTGTCTACCTCTTTTGTAATACTTTTCTCAATATCGTTCTCTTCTTTTTTTTTATCGTTAAGTTTAGGTTGATACGTCATAAAGGGCCCTTCGGAGCAGTTTTTAAGATGCCAATGAAACAATTGACCTAATGATTTCTTCAGTGGTTTTCCCTCGTGTTGTTCCAAATATTTCAATATACTCGCATGAATGCGATAATGAACTTCTAGGGCTTCTATAGACAGATTTTGTGGACTCTTGTGGCTTATTCTACGTGGATATTGAGCATTATTATCATATAATAATTCACTAGCCTAAAATTAGATATCGGTATTAATCAGTATCAAATATTACATATAAAAAATATATAATAAATAATATATATATAAGAAATAATATGTAAGAAACATAATAATTAACCTTTGTGTAATGTTCTAAGAATACAGGAGGATCCTGATTTTTCTTCTCTGCAACTTTACCAAGCATGTATTGATAAAGCCATCTTTCATCATGCTGTATGGATGGTTCTTCGATAGTTTGACATATCCTGTTAGCAGATTCAAAACACTGATCTGCAATCTTCAGCATCTCTTCTTTTCTAGTTTCCAAAATTTCAAATCTCTCCATACTTAACGTATCGGTCTCTTGTTTGAGCAATCGCGAACAAAACGAATGAACCATGTAAACAAAATTCCCGTATTCTGTCCAAATTACAGAATGACCAGGCGCTAGCTCGATAGCATGTTGATAACTCGACTGTGCCATTTTTGCCTTATTGAGAAATTTATCCTTTCCTCTAAAAAAATCAAGGACATATATTATGTCTAAGGTGTAACACATAAATAAACTTTAGAAAACACTACTTACACAGGTCTGTAACTGTTCAACCAATTCTCTATTATGCTACCTGTTGCCATAGCTAAACCTGCCCATGAATTTAATCCCTTTGGATATAAACACAAATCTAATAGATAATACCGGCATGCGTGTTCCCACTTACTGTTTTTAAAATAAAAATCACCCAACAAATAGTAAATGGTGGATATCGAGTGCGGTAAAGGTTTCATTACGCTCGGCATTTTGTCTTTCGCACCGGTTATATATGCCGTCATTTCGTCTACTATTTGATTCGGATCGCTTTCCTGAGGAACTAATTTAATTATTCTCTTGAACAGTATCTCCGTATCCATGCTGATGGAAAGAACTCTGGGAGATTGAAAGTTTGGCAGCTGTTTCGGTTTATAAAAATCAAACAACAGCTGCGCTCCATCCCAGGTTAATTCCATTTGCGGTACTCCGTGATCCTGAAGATATTTTGGTCGTACTTTGTTCACTCTATTTGGATGACCGTATAAGCAATAGAATATCTGTTCCAAATATTTCGTAAGTCTATTCTTGATAGAAACATACAGAGGGGTTTCGAGATGCGGTATGATAAGATTCATAATGAAAAATAAGAGTTTCGCTTCATTGAAACAACACCATGAATGTCTACCGATAAATTCATGAGCAGTGAATAAAATCATGATAGACGGTGGAATGCCGTCATCTTCATCATCCGATTCGGAATTATGAGAACTGTGCGATTTATTTTTATACGGCTCTGTCTTTGCCCTCTCCTTATCTTCTTTGCTATTAGCAAATTAATTTCATACAATATATATATGATAACGTCACATATACATTTCTTGGTAAAACTTACTATTGCAGAATGTAATGTAACAAGATCCAAGGTAGAACAGTCTCCAATGGCATCTCCACAGCACTTTCTGGTACATCCAACTGATGGCAAACGATGTGAACTAAATTTTGTACCAATCTCGATAGACGAGGTTCTGATAGATATTTTACTAGAATTATAATAAAATTAGCATAATATATTAACGTATAAATTAGCGTAATAATGTTATATTATAAGAATCCCATTGACATATAAAGATTGTGATCTTACCAATAAAAACACTGGCTTCGATTGTACAAGCTTCTAATTTCTCAAGTGCTGTTACAACAGAACTCGTCCATTTCTTCTGTTCAGTTTCGTCAGACGAATTCAAGTAATTTTGCCATGATTCATTCAGACAAGCTTCTGCCCAGACATAACATTCCTGAAAGTATTGGTATTATTAAAAATCTATTTTTATATATACATATAATATATACATATTTATATTATTACTTCATATTGTTGAAGTTGCCACAAGCTATCAAGTAACATGTTTAATTGTCGAACTCTGTCGACGATAATTTCATTAGTTCCCAACAGTTTGTGTCTCTGTTTAGCAAATTTAAAAGTATCCTGTAATATGCAAGCCAATTCTGCATATTTCTTTTCCTCATAAAGATGTTGAATCTCACCTAATTTTTGACCTCTATAATACAGAATTAAGTCGTAGTATCTTTAATACATAGATTTAAATAAATATACAAAATGAGGCTCGAAAGAATCTATCAGTGAAAAATATAAAAAAAGTCCATCAGAGCCTACATCGGCTGTTCGGATGCATAGAAAACTCTTTATTTTCATATAGATTTAACACACATATATATATATATATATATATCAAAAATGTAAAAAATGAATGTGGTTATAATTTCAAAAATATGAAAAGAAAGAGCATAAAGAACAGCACAAGATGTAGTTAGTGATATTTAATTATTCTTGCATTACGAATTACAATAAAAACATTAAACGTTTCGGCCACAATCTGGCCATCTTCAGTAAAATTAATAATATTCTTAAGACGCAGAGTTACATTAAGTTGGAATCAAATTCAACCTTCGTGTGTTATAATTGTAAAGATCGTGTTTGCATCAAAGCGACGCTGCTTCATATAATAATGTTAGAACGTCAGAAGTCATGTAGTAAAAAGTGTAGAACGAGAATTTCCAGATTCTAATTTACAATAATTTATTTTATTATTAATATCTTTTAAAACGGAGTATAAAACAAAGGAAACATTACCTGTTTTACAGCAAAATAATCGATGAATTACAAGTATATTCATTTCACAGATAGAAATTTGTCGTGACACTATGTGTTGTTATTGGTCGTATCACATATTTTTCCGCTATTTACATGAGTCAAATAGTTTAGAAAGTTCTAGAATTATTTATTAAGTGCGAGAGAGATCTTTCTTTAGAAGAGGAAGATAAACATCAGGCAAACCTTCAGTATCACTTTGTTTATTGATCCCACTTATTTAGTTTTTAATGTGTATCATTTTTGAAATTCTTCGTTTCATCAATAATTGTTTTGCATCTAAAATTTTAATGTTATCTCAATCAAAATCATGCATTTCATTCACACGGTGACGTGAAACAACTGATATCTCAGAAGTAGATTTCTTTGGCATGCCGATGGGCTCTCCTCTATCGCCTATACTAGCGAATATAGTCTTACAAGACTTAGAACAAGAAATTTTCACTACTAATAATATCATCTCTCTGTTTTATTTGCGATATGTCGATGACATTGTGTTAGCTGTACATGAGGAAAAGGTTGAGGAGGTTCTAGATTTATTTAATTCATACCACGACAGACTTAGATTTACGGTTGATTTTGGCGATGAAAATGGTATCAATTTTTTGGACGTTAAAATAATGATTCAAGAAGGAAGCATCATCTTTGATATGTATAAAAAACCGACTAATTCGGGGAGATATTTAAATTATTTTTCGAATCATCCATTAGCACATAAAAAGGGAGTAATCATTGGACAGAATTTTAATGTTGTCCCATCCAAAATTTCATGAAAAGAACATTTCGGATTTAATTCACACTCTTCTCAATAATGGCTATCCTCTCAAATTCGTATTTTCGACGATTAACAATAGAATAAAAATTTTGGAAAATAGAACTAATCCAGAAAAAAATTGTGAAGTAAATAATAATGATTATGATGCCAACAAGAAAAAATTTTTTACGATACCTTACACTTAAGTAAGGTTTCTGAAAAATTCAAAAAACTTGCATATATTCATGGGTTTAATATAGCTTATAAACCGATGAATTAAATACAATTATTAAAACAGGAAAAGATCCCTTACTTAAGGATGACCATTGTGGGGTAGTTTATAAAATTAATTGTTTGAATTGCGAATCATCATATGTTGGCCAAACTAAGAGAAAATTAAAAACTCGTATTAAAAAACACAAGACTGATATTAAGAAATCTACTTCTGAGATATCAGTTGTTTCACGTCACCGTGTGAATGAAATGCATGATTTTGATTGGGATAACATTAAAATTTTAGATACAGAATAATCATTGATGAAACGAAGAATTTCAGAAATGATACACATTAAAAACCAAATAAGTGGGATCAATAAACAAAGTGATACTGAAGGTTTGCCTGATGTTTATCTTCCTTTTCTAAAGAAAGATCTCTCTCGCACTTAATAAATAATTCTAGAACTTTCTAAACTATTTGACTCATGTAAATAGCGGAAAAATATGTGATACGACCAATAACAACACATAGTGTCACGACAAATTTCTATCTGTGAAATGAATATACTTGTAATTCATCGATTATTTTGCTGTAAAACAGGTAATGTTTCCTTTGTTTTATACTCCGTTTTAAAAGATATTAATAATAAAATAAATTATTGTAAATTAGAATCTGGAAATTCTCGTTCTACACTTTTTACTACATGACTTCTGACGTTCTAACATTATTATATGAAGCAGCGTCGCTTTGATACAAACACGATCTTTACAATTATAACGCACGAGGAGGTTGAATTTGATTCCAACTTAATGTAACTCTGCGTCTTAAGAATATTATTAATTTTACTGAAGATGGCCAGATTGTGGCCGAAACGTTTAATGTTTTTATTGTAATTCGTAATGCAAAAATAATTAAATATCACTAACTACATCTTGTGCTGTGGTTCTTTATGCTCTTTTTTTTCATATATATATATATATATATATATATATATATATATATATATATCTACAATAATATACATTAATATAAATAAATACCTTTGAATTGATGTCAACTTTTTCTTTACCAGTTTGGCACTAATTTGAGAATTATTTTTACAATTTAGAAGCATAATACATGGATTTAGGCTTTTATTTTCCATTTCATGCAGACGGTTCAACAACTAAAAAAATTCGTATCTATAGTTGGTAACAATAATTATTTTAATTACTTTAAACTTAATATTATATTTAAATCTTCTTACCAGTTCTAATGTTTCTATGACTATGTCTATATCACCTTGGCACAGAAAAATATTACTTTTTAGCCACAGAATTCTCAGTAATGTGTATAAATTTTCTTCATTTAGAAGATCCTGCCTAACACTTGCGAATATTATATGTCCTAATTCCTCTGCTGGCATTCCAGTACCAAGTTTATCTAATCTACAATTTTGATTTTATATTTATATATATATATATTAGGTGTTGGAATTAATTTGTAGCGTTTTACAAGTGATGGGAAGTACTTTCATTAATGTATTTTTTAATGCTCATGTGAAATAAATAACATTCTTTCATTAAAAAACGCTACGAATTAATTCCAACACCTAATATATTTTTATCAATTAAAGAAAAAATTATTGAAATCTTACGTTGGACTTGGCATTGTGTCTGGTTTATTATCTAGCCATCTGTCTGTATGAAGTTCACCAAATAATAATGTCGTTTCGGTATCTAATTTCAGAATTTTGTCATTGGCATCTTCATCAAATGGTGATAAATGTGGAATATGTTGTCTAAAAAAAAATTTTAATTTAAATTTTTTGCTTTTAATAAAATAAATTAAAAATTAAAATCAATCCCTATATACTTAGGCTGCTTTCGAAAACATCACCTGAGTACTCCACGTATCGTTTTATCCTTGTTGTTCACCCAATGTTAAACAAGGATAAGATGATACACAAAGGCACCCAGGTGGTTTCCGAACATCCTACCTCATAAAGACATATGCTTGTAGATAAATATCTGACATTCCTTTCGGCCATTCTCGATTCCATTTAGTACATAAAAATTCTGCAAATTTCGTGATAATTATCATTAAATTGCTTTTACTGCTATGTTGATTTATAAATGCGTCCACATCGGCAATTTCAGTTTCTGTTCCAAAGTATTTTTGTGGTTGACTGTACAAATATAAAGTCGCAGATTAATAATTAACATTAGTACAATACTATTATTATATCAAAGGTTTAATTATAGACAAACACCTTGTGTCAGGACTTGGCGATTTAGAACTTTCCGAGCATTTAAGAGTTTCCACATTTTTATTATTCTCCCGATTCGCAAATAATTGGTACATATCCATAGTGTCCATGGAATCATCTAGATTTTTAGTAGCATCATCTTTAGTCAATCTTACCGTATCGGGTCTACAAAAAAAGATTAAGGAAATTATATTTTATACTTTCAAACTAATTACATATAAGTCATTATTTAATATACATACAATAGAGTACTAGGAAATAATCTTCTAAGTGTTTCCTCTAATTGAACATCGTCCCTCTCTGCTTCCCTTCTGTTTGGTCCTCTTACTCTCGCGGATCGCCTCATGCTGCTGCAACTCCAGGCCCATTGTTGCAGAAAACATAATGCACTTCTGCGTCTTTTCTTCACCTTCTGTCCTTCTTCCTTCCCATCCCCAGTTTTCTCGGAATGAGTTTTATCGTCTACCTTACACATTGCATCGTTTGCTTTCTCAGTACCTTTCTCAGAAGCTTTATCACTTGATTTATCACTTTCCTTATCACTACATTTCTCATTAGGTACTCCATTATCTATGCAATAAATATCATCTGTGACTTTGTCGCTCTCTAACTTGTCGATATTTGCATCTGCTTCAGAATGCATTTGTTCCTCTAATTCTATGTTTTTTGTTTCAGTTTGTTCTTCACTTTGTAAACCATCTATGTCAGACATTCTCAACGGATCTTCCTCTTCGACTATTTGCACATCGCTTGAGCAAGATTTTTTGTCGTCTTCGATTTCAATTTCCATTACTGTGTCTGTATTAAAAACTTGATTGTCGTCCGATATCTCGCAATCTTCTGTTTCAATTTTAATAGGTTTGATATCAGTCTCTCCATTCGAAATCAAGTCATTTTGTTGATCTATTTCCATTATACTTACACTACTTTCTACAGTTTCTATTTCATTACTCGCTGAATTCTTATCATCAGGTTTTTGAATTGGTAATACTACTTTACTAACAAAATTCAAATTATTATCAGTAATATATCTATGCATGTCTAATAGACTTTCTCCGAGAGCCAACCATGTGCAGCTCGTTAAAGGCATTCTTAAAATCAATTCTGGTAAGGGTTTTGGTGTAAATTCTGCTTTGCAAACTTCCACCCACTTTCTAGAAACTTCCTTCGCTTCTGCTAATAATTTGTCAGCCAATACATGATCATATTCAGTATACAAAGGTGGATCCATCTGCCAGTCGCTATTATACAGCTTATAACATTCTTCCATACATGGAATGTCTTTAAATATCTTGTCACGAAAAGCCAGACCCTTCACGTAATTAGGATCCCTTTCCAATGCCACCGAAATATATAACAGACAATTCATATAATCAGGAACGGCATATAAGGCAGTTATGAGATTGTCCAAGCATGGCCAGTGATTAATATTGCATTTTAGACCTTGCTTGAATGCCGAGCAAGCTAATTCCAAGTTGGAAATCTTCATAGCTAATGTGCCGATCCTATGCCACAACGTTACATCGGAATCGTCCAAATTTGCAGCTTCCCAATAATTCTCCACAGCTTCCTCATAATTCTCACAAGCCGCTTGAATGGCGCCAATGTTCTTGAAGCAGGAATATTTCAAGGACAACATTGGTCTGGACCTGCCATCTGGTACTTCAGGCTTTTCCACTCCGTCCAACAGTTCAGTCTCTAGGAGATCTTTGAAGATGACCAGTGCTTCCTCACGTTTGTTCTCTTTTAACAATTCCAAGGCTTTGTTGTATTCTGTCAGTGCTATTTGTTCCTGAAAGAAGAAATTGTTTCACATTTTAACACACATATCAATATAATATTTAAAATTCCTCCAAATTTCAATTTAAATATCTGATACTTTTATTATCGCTAACTTTATGGTTCTCAGTATGTATTAAAGACTGAAAGATTTAAATTTGTTCAATCAAAACAAAAGGAACTAAAATTTCTTCGTCCTCATTAAATTTTTAATCTTCAATCTTAGGTTTCAATGTGTTTCCAATCTAAAACACTTTTATGATATTTTATGTTGATTTTGGACATGATGTTATCTAAATAAGAACATTTCCAGAACACCTCTTGGATAAAATGTAGTGTAGATAATTTAAAGTGTATTTCACTGAAGAATGATTATCTGTTAAACACAAAGTAATAGTAACATTACATTGTCTAATTTCTACTCAATAATGTAAATGTAATCTAACATGTTCTACGTTATAGTTACATTGTTCAGTAGGAAATTATAATATTAATATAATATTATTACTTTGTGTTACACACACACACACACACACACACACACAAGTTGTATTCCACCTGGTGTTGAATAGAGATCTCTGGGCAATCTTCAAACGTTAGTTACTCACGCTGGATAATCAATGCAAGGATGCATTGTAAATTAATGTTATCGATAATGATACGAAACAACAGAGAAGCGTCGAAAAATTCATATTTGTATGCTTCTTTTAGGTTATATGATAATGCAAATAGATACGTTGCCCTACCTGCGCCTCCTTCGTAATCGTGGGTAAATCCTCTTCCTCGCTTTCCTCACTTGACTCTTCGTTGAGTGCCGAAATTTTGATCATCCTGCCGAGTTCGCGTAGTATCAGCTACATACAAAACGTCAACAAAACAACCGGTTTTTTAACACGCCGCCATGCCATCGGACTGATCGAGCCAAGCGCCAAGCATTCGTGAAATGTCGTGGATGTAGACAGTAGACAGATGCAGATGAGATCGTTTAGTGATCGAAAGAGATAATCCAGGTAGCGATCAAGTGTACACAAAATCTGAGTCGTTTGCTCGATCACACCTTATTTTTTCTGCTTTTTTCTTGTAGTCTTACTGCACGTGTATCCAGTCCTCCATGAAACGGAAAGAAAATATGATTTAAATAAGAAAGATGAATTTAATTATATTTGATTCGTGTCGAGTGCAGGCGAGTGCAATACGAAACGAGCGCAATGAATCATCTGCAATTCCGATTTCGAAAGTCAGGTATCTCGCATGCGGCGAGAGGAACTGAGAGGAATGATTGAACTTTTAACTTGCCTTATCTCGTTTGTCGTCCCGCACGTTACAAATAAAATGTTATGTCGCACGCAGCGGTCGGGTTGCACCAACCGTATGCTCGGTATGCTGTTAATCACATCTTAGTTATTTCGCTTTTGTTTTCAGTACGGGCGCGTATTCGGTGATGTTTCGCGAAGAATGGCAATAATCAAAAAGATCTTGCATGAGAGGATGTTGTGTGTTGAGGTAAGCATGCATAATTACGCTATTTCATTACCAGTCTCGGCGAACATTCTATGTACGCTGGAGGACTGCATCAGATATTGCAGATTGCGTTTTATGAAATATGCTGATGGAAAGTTATTAGGAAACACTATGCCCAGCGCTAAGATGAGCGTAGCGACACATACAACGTGAGCGTTTGACTTCAGTACTGTAAGATATCAGATCGAAACTGTAGAAGTCAAACTTATAAAAAAAAAGTGTATAAAGAACTTGAATTCCCTTGTTAATACAGGAGTATACGTACAGAGAAACGATTAGTCAACGCAGCTAAAATGTGTCCTTATAGGGATAGCACAGATGTCTGTATGTCCTTTGAACATCCTAAGGACATCCCCAGGATAAGAAGGGAGTATCCTAAGAGTATCCTGGATAAAATGTATTATTAGGATAATTGTTGCTGTCAAAGTTCACTTTATTATCTACTATTTATAAAATGCTGCAACAAAACATATTTGCAGCTAAAGTAAAATAATGTTTAGCTAAATATATTTATTAAGTAATTCCTTTTTTACAACAGAAATTAATAATATTTGCAGCAAGATTAAGAATATTAGCTAACATATATTATTCTTTGCTACTATTTGATCATTCCAGCTATCAAATTTGAGTACTTTTACAAGAGTACTTTTATATTAGTTACTGCGTTTAAAAATATATTGATACATAGAAAACAATGTTGTATTAACAGCATTTGCCAACAATATCTATTCAAGTCTTGCTCATTCCTTTTTTTTAAACAAGAGAACGATGGTGTATTTGTTGCATTAATACTGTAAATTAATAAAATTATTTTCAATTAGATGCTGTTAATTTAACATTATTTCTCTTCTTTGTAGTATTAAAAGTCTATAATTCACATATATCTATATTATACATTTCAATGCTACATTTCAGTATATTTTTAAAACTGCCAATAATTACCAGATCTATATTGCAAGATGAAACGTGCTTATTTAATGAGACAAACAAGAAGGATTTTGTACACGTATAAGCAGTCCAATTCAATCTCCAGTCATTCGTTTCATCTCGCTAAATCAAACATATATCAGAGATCTGGATAAAAAATAAAAAAATTATAACAAAACATTATCAATTTATGTTGTGTATTGTAATAAAAATAGAAGACATACATAAAAAAGGCTTATTATATTATATACATATATTATATTAGCTTATAAAGGATCCATAATACATGAAATAAACTTTTAATGCAGATTCAGTAAACCACAGTTACATGTGATGTACCTGTTAATTGTAATTTCGTATTACAATGAACAATATAATTGTAATGTAACACACGTATTATATTACAATTAATCGTACTAAAAAGTAAATCGAAATCGGAAATAAACTGTGATAGATGCAATGAGCACGTCACCCAATGTCGTAAAAACGATATTATGCGTAGACAGCGCAGGCAACCGGCAGCGTCCCAGAAACAATTGCAAATGGAATGCTCAATTACACGGCTAAGATAGTGAGGAATGACTGCCCCACTTACTTAGCTACTCGTGTTAAGTACGCTTTTAATTTTAACTAATAAAGTTGGATGTCGGCACCAAATGTATTTTATCTTCAGTAGTTAACTTTTAGCAATAACAAAGTTTGAACCAGCAATTGATATTAAATTGAGCTTTGGCAGCAACAACGTTAGTCCCTATTAGAAGAGTACATTTTAGCTGTCACAGCTATATTTTAGTTGCGTTGGCTAATTTTTTTTCTGCGTGCACACGCAATGCTCCGAATGTATCACGAGCCAGTATCATTTCTCCAAAAATGCATAAGAGAAGGGATGACACATTGGAGATAAAGCAATGTCTAATGCGAGCGATGCGAATATTCGAAATAGAAGAACGGTTTTTCCTACGGTATCGTATTAAGAATCTGGAAGTCACTGCATCGCATATACATTTTCCACGCGTTAAGTTCCTCATTATCGAACCAATTAATATTCATGCCGGTCGGAGCGCGGTTCTTCGATTATCAGTGTAAGTGTGAAGTATGAACTGAATAAAGTCTTAGTCTCAATCTATATATGTTCAAGAACAATTATTAATTTGAATATCCTGAACACTATTCTTACGGATTCATATCTTACAGTACTATTGATATATGTATAGTATATTCAGAAATTATGCTCGACAAGATTGGCGTCAACTGTCTACATATTTGGTAGAATTTGCTGACATAGGGCAATCTCGATCAAACTCTGATTAACTCAATCGATAATCAATTAAACTAGCCGAATTGTTTAAAGAAAACTTTCTAATTATATATCCGTTATCCTTAATGTAATCTTTGTTCATATGTTAAATTAATAATTAAAATCAATAATTTTATCTAAATTAATAATTTTATCTTGTTGAAATTGCAAATATTATTTGATAAGCTGGATAAATGGAATTCAATTAAAGCCATTTATATTGTGATAATAAAACTGATAGTAAAAACCGAGCAGTCATCTTATAAATGAAAATATTCATTATTATAAATAAGGATAATTTTTTCTGTAAGTTTGCTATCGGGAGATTCAATATGTCATATATTCTGTTTTGTAAAATTTAATTTGATTGTTTTGGATCATACTTGATGACAAATTCGCATTAAAAATCCACGTTTTTTTTTGTAAATTATCATTAGCAACGCAAATTAAATTACGCATACAATTACGTTAGAAACATAAGATTTAAAATGTGTGGAACATATTATCTATTATAATATTTGATTAAATAATTACGAATACTTTCATCGTATACATTATGACTACAATGATGTCACAATTTCTTTTGAAAGTTACACAAATGATTGTCTCATTTCATTTTCTTACAATAAATTTTACATATGATAGGATTTCAATAAAAATAAAAACCTCGGTTCATATAAACACGTAGTTACATTATTACAAATCGCAGTAAATAATAAAAAATTTCTTTGTTGATAGTAGAGTTTAATGTAAAAATGGAAGAAATTATTATGTATAATAATAATAATAATGTTACTATTATTGAACTATTATTGAAAATGACGCAAATAACTAACAGTCTTTAATGAGAATGTTGTATACAATAAACATTGTTAAATTACAGAAGAGGTAAGATTGCACGTATAAAAAAACATGACAACGATATTTAACTTCATTATATGAATTCTGTAACTTCTGAAGTTATACAAGTGATAATAAATAGTGAGATGTAAAAACAATAATTTAAAATTTTAACATTCAACAAAGCATCCTTACCATTAACTGTATTCTAACAAGATGTGTAAAGTATATTACAATTCTTGGCACTTTAAATCACCTTATAAATAAATTCCCTTATTACATAATAGAAAACTCACGTTTAATAAATGTAAAAAATCAAGATAGATTTCAAAAATTATAAATGATAATTTTTTATACTGTTTCAGTTTCTGTATTAATAATATAAATTGACATAAATATGTACATCGCAGGAGACCAGTTGAGAGATGATACGCGAACCATAGATACAAAAAGTTTGCTTGGTTCTGCAATTAAAAAATACAATAATATTATAATAAAATCACCTTCTCCGATTTATAATAGATTTAACCAAGATTGGCGTATAGGTGAGCATCTGATCTAAAAATAAATAAAATATCGTTTTCTTCATATAATAAAATTTTTTAGAAGTAAGTTCAAAGTAACATAACTATTTCTCTTTTATAGAACCTACAATGAAACATTATTGGACTGCATCCTTTTTATTACCAGTCGGATCTATTCTTATTCTTGCAATGGTTGTTTTGCTAATGGTAATGACTACTATAAATTTATTGTAATCATGATCGTTTTTTATTAATGAAATTTGAAATTTTAAATGACAATTATAGGTATTGTTCAAACGATGTCCTCATATAATAGCCGCGATTGTTACTGCAATGCTCACTATCATTATCTTATTAACAATTATATTGTCACTTAATCGTGATCCAGTTTATATTTAATACATTTATATCAAATAATTGCATATACTGTTACATAAATCTTTCTTCCATATGTACATTGAACTGTTTATAATTAATAATATATACAAAAATTTTTGTAACAATTATACATATTGAATAAATAGACGTTACTTACTACTAGGACTGCTCATTCATCATTTTCATTTTAATCATGTCTTCTGAAACACGTTTTACCGTTTCCAGATACTTTTCCAAAGTTGCATCTAATCTTTCGTAGCTCTAAAATATAGATCTCAGCATATATCGAGTTGTGATGTTAATATATAAATATATATTTTTACAGATATATATTAAAAATATATATACTTTACCTCTGTATGAGCTGAGTCATTTTTCAAGTGCCGTAATTCACTTAATAATACTTCTATAGTATTAAGCGGTAACCAAACAGGTGGCGCGGTAGCTACTAATGGTGTTTCAAGACCAAAATGTTCTTTACCGCTACCTAATACCGCGTTAATGTAATCTACCGCTAAGTCGCTGGCTTCCACTAGTCGACCAGTATTTAGCATAAGACGGAGAAGCTCTGACGCATTTCGCTTCTACAATATTTTGATGTAAATAGAATATTTTATCAACATAGAAAATTATGACTGTGTACAACCAGCGTGCGCACAACATGCATATGAGAGAAATCATCACGCTTGGCCACGAGCAATAGGACTGAGAAGGAGGAGGAAAAGGAAGAGGAGGAGAGGAGGAGGAGGAGAAATATTAATAAATACTATAAATTTGATCAACTACTTACTTTATAAGATATTAATAACCATTGTGGTAAAAAAGCTCCATCTTGCAGTAATTTTTGTGCAACGGCCTTATGTAGTTCGCAGTTATCACTCTTCTCGTGCTTCAATGTGAAGTACTCTAACAATCTCCAAGCAGTATTTGTAATGGTTGTATTAGATATTCCGATATCTAAAGAATAATTATTGTTATATATATAGAGCTTTTGGAAAAAATATCATTCTGTAATAGTTTGCAAAATTATAATACAATTATGCATACCGAATATATCATTTTGTATTAGCCAGTCCCAGGCGTTTGGATCCTCGCGTTGACTCAATTTGATGCATTGAGAGGTCAAACTTTTGAGTACAGAAGCTTTACTAATTTTAAATACATCACATAAATGTAACGCTGTTGCGTACAAGCCAATGCTACATAAAGTGACGATAAGTTCGGAAAGTTCTGAAATATATGAACATATATATAATAAAATTTCGGTCGATTTCTTCATAAAAACAAATTACACAGTTAAGAGACATTTACCAGTATGTGCAACTATATGCATTTCCGAATTTACTTTCGATATTTTTAATCTTGCATCTACTATATAATATTCCTTTTTGATATCATCCAGTTCGAGTACTTCGACTTGTTTTTTTATCTTATAATGCAAAACCTCTTTTCCATCAATATCTCTTTTCTTTTGTGGATTCGACGAGTTCATTTCGCTAGAGATACTCTGATCAATTACAGGCCTTACGATCCACCTGTACTTTTCACTTACATGATGTAAAGCATTAATACACGCTAATAGACATTGTGCTTGCTTCGCTATAATCGGTGCAGAGTGAGGCTCTTGACTCAAACGCATAGCTTGTTCGTACATTATGGATGCGGCTGTAAAAATATAATAAAAGTTTATAGCTGATAATATGTGTACATGTCTGCTACAGAAAAAGAAGCTTACCTTTCCGCATGTTTTGCTTATTGACATGAAAACTATATAGAAAATTATAATAATTGTTTTCCATAAGATCAACGCTTCTGGCTCTGCCTTCTACTATTCTTTCGAGATCCTCGTACATATCGATATAAGGAAAAGAAATTAAATCTATTAACAATTTTTTTTCGAACAACGTAACGACCAATTGCCGTAAGCAGTCCACTCTGCGTATGGGATCTGGATTCGCGTTCAAGCAATGATAAGCTTCCGCGTGATGACCCAGACTTAAATGTTGTGCGAATATTATGGAATGAAGTGTCGGCAAATTCGGATCATCTGCGTCGGCGTTTGTTATGGCCGTTTCAGCGATCTCTATGATACAGTCGGATGCATTGTGCTCGTCAAATAATTTGATAACTTTCAGATAATAATAAACCAAATCCCTATTTCTCGATGTCACGTTAGAATTGAGTAAGGCTTCTACTAGAAACGGATCAGTCAATATTCCGTCGGAAGCACGAAGAAAATGATCGCATGCCTTTTGCATCTCTCCCATTTCTAATAAGGCAACCGCTAATATAAATTTCCTCGAAGCGCTATTCCACTCGCACCATGTGTTCAGAAGTCTCACATATTCTTGAACAAGCAGGAATTGGCAACTGGAGAGTAGCCATTCAGGGAAGATAAAATTTCCAGATATCGGCCATCTAATTGCATTGTTCAAGAAAATATATAGAAACAATAAATCTTGAATTATTTGAACTTGACATAAAAGAATCGTTGACCCAAAAATTGTGTCTATCAAAAATTGAAACTGTTATTAAAGGATACATAAGTTGCGCGATAAGCGTCACATGAGTTAGCATACTGTAGTGCCAAGGTATCAGAGTTGTTGGATCCATGTTCGTTTGAGCCATCAAAATATGAGCATGTTTCGCACCGCTGCTATGAATAAACAATTCTAACAGTGAGAGAGATCGATGCTGCCTCTGTCCAACATTAATTCGCGAATCAGCGAGCTTAAGAGTTGAAAGACGTTGAGAACTGGATTCGCTAAAATTTTGTAATCTTCTTTAACATGTCTTGATGTTGCTGCTTAAATATCACTTGGCCAGAAATAAATTTATATTTATTATGATATAAGATAAGACTTACAGTAATGATTGTGAAGGCGTGTATAATGCTGTCGATTCGCATAGCCACGTGACGACATAGTAAGCTTGAGTAAGTACAACGGTTCTCGGTGCTAACGATGATCTTATAGTATGTAAAGATCTCGAATTAAATATCTCAGGACGAAGTAGTATGAGTTGTTGCAGTATCAACAAATCCCTGCAGATAGAAAATCTCAGAAGCGCTATTTGTGTTATAGTTTCTGCTATCATAGCAATTCCTAGCTGACTGCCAAATAGATGATTGACATTCAACAAAAGTTTCGAAGTATCGTGGTCATCCTCAAATTGCAGTTTATTTGGCTGCCCAAGATCATATGTTAAAGCTTCTAACAACATGGCCATGGCTCCTGATATATCTTTAACGTGACTCAGTTTATGACAGAGTTCCGATTGGAAGTCAAAATCCGATAGCTATTTTTAACAGTATATATATATATATATATATATTACATAAGAGTATATTGCATAAAGAAAAATAGAGTAAAAATTAATTAAAATACTTACTGGATCGTCAGGTTCTAATAGTTTTGAGAGCAAATCATCAATTATGATATCTGGACTTCTTAAATGATACAATTCTCTCTCGATTTCCGTTTTAGTTTCTTCAGATAACTGTTCTCCTAACAAGACTAACGCGGACATTAATGTGATTAGATCTTGACATGTGTCTTCATCTTGCGATAGAATCGGCGTTGTCTTGAATCGAGAAATATAGGATTTATTGTTGCAAAGCACTAGATGTTCTAAAGCTTCCATAGGTCTCAGAAACGAGAACGAAGACTTTTTCAATAACACAACGCCATAAACGCTTGGTAGTAGAAGTAGACCTACAGGACGAGTACCGTTGGCGTGGTATTGGACGACGCACGAGTAGAATTTAGACCAACATCGATTAGCGATTTCGAGATAATCTTCATCCATAATCACGTAATCCATCACTTCTGCCTGCATCTCAGCTTCTACAGCCATACATACTCTTTCTTTTAAAACGGCTGGTGAAAAAGTCATATCTGCTACAACATTGGATCTCCTGTAGATGCTCAAAGCTTTCGTGATGTCTGCCAACGAAAACATTCCAGGATGAAAAATGTAATTAATGTATGCCTCTCTTGGATCTAGTCCAGGTTCATCAGTTGCAATATAATCGCTGTCACGCGCTGGTTCTAAAATTGCAGTTTCCCATTCTGGCTTAATGCGGTGCGTTAACGGTAATTGTGCATGTGTCACTGCCATCGCATCCATGTCCGCAGTTCTCCACACTGCCCACAATCTAGTTGGCGTAAATGCAAAATCTACCAAATGTTGCTGTATACAAATAATACAAATTCATTATGCTTTTATAGTAAAATATATAGAAAGAGAAGTATTAATAAAAGTACTCACGTCTGGTGCATATAATGTACATAATCTAATAAACTTGAACATGCCGTTGTCCTGCACAGGCTTCAGAATGCTGAATTCACATCCTGTGCCAAATTTTAAGAAAGTTCCAAGATACAATTCGTCATCATTGCCTAGCGCTTTCCGTAAGACATGACCTTGCGCACCTTGAGATACAACACGATTCTCGGTAGCCGCATCTGTTACAGCTACGCATTGTGTCTTGTTACAAGACCATACACGTAGATTGCCCTCTCGACATAATGCAAACAGATACGTATCGCTACCGTAACTGTGTATAACAAGAGACATAGCCACATAAGCTTCGGTATTACGACCTCTAAAGGCAGTGGCTATACCACTTAAAAATTTGGGCATTATCGAATCTTGTTTCAATTCACTGGTGTGCACGAGGCCTGTAAGTGCATCGAGCCTCAAGAGTAATATAGTGGCTGAACTGTATGCAAGAGCAAACAGTGCCTCTTCCTGTGGCAACATGAGCCATGATGCTGCTGCATGAGGCACTGGGGAGTCTGAAAAAAATTGTTAAGTGAGTGCCTGATAAAATATATTTATTTGGTAGTGACAAAATTGAATTTATTATGTTCCTCTAGCATAATAAATTCAATTTTGTCAAATAAATATATTGAATTTATTAGGATGCTTTCCAGTAAGAGACACAATGTGTAATGATTCATTGTGTGTAACACAATGAATCATTACATCCTCATTTAAACAGAGATGAAATGATTACTGTATCACTGTGTCTCTTGCTAGAAAGCACCAATAATCTGCATGCTTACTTGTGGCTCCAGCGTTAGAAATAATGTGAAATGTATGAGGATCTCTGGCATTTTGTACAGAAGCTTCGCTAAATATAGATTGTACACTGAGATCAGTATATGTTCCCAATAGATTTTCCTTGAAAAAAGCAAATATTAACAAAATAATTTTTTATAACAAGATATACATAAAAATGAGTAATAAAATTCATGCGTACTTGATTATGAATTTTGTCTGGGTGAGAAAAGAAAAGCTTGTGAACACTGGAAACAGTGACAATCAAGATAATGACAGAGTTTACTGTCTCATGAATAGAAATTCCATCTAGAATTGGAGTGTCTGTAAATTTGTATCTCACTCGACAGTTGGCAAGATTAATATCCAAACTATGTTCCACTAATTCAAGTACATCATGGCAAATGCGCCAATAAATAAAGCGATTACGAGTGAAATACTTTGAAGAATCTTTGTATGAGTAGCCACCTGCTCTTTCTGGTACTTTTATATCTTGCAATGTACTTTGGCTTCCACCTAAAAAATAAAAAATAAAAATAAGATTCCTTTTATCTATCTCCCTTCTTAATAAACAATAATACCAACAATAATAATAATACAATTAATTGTTATCGTATATTATACAATTTTTTATAAAATTTTACATAATAGTAACAGCTAATATAATAGTTAATAAATGTGCAATCATATTTTAAAATTATGTAATTTTATCAAAACGCAAATTGACAAAAAGTAAATTGATATACATGTTTGACGTATGTATAAATTTAGAGTCAGTCACGTGTTTACCACTTGATTTATAGCATCAAAAATCTAAAATCAATTTACATAAGAATGGGCAATAAACGGGCAGAGGTTAGACGATACAAAAATGATACTTCGACTTGCGAATGTTACACAATATATTATTCCGCGAGCGTTGTGCTTGCACGTCGCCACGGATAGTTCCTCGAAGCATTTTTATGTGACGTCGTGAGTGAAATTTTAGTTTGCCGGGCGATTGAACTCCGGCTAGAGGAGGTTAGAACACGCTTACCTGTGTTCAGAGTGATCTCTTTCCATTTCTCTGGCAGAGCTTGATCCGGCACGACCTCACGATATCCCAGCGGGAACTCTACCATGTTCCGATGCTTTGCAGAAAGACACTAAAACGAGTTTATCACTTTACATTACAGAAAAAACCGCCGATTTGAGCGGTTATCGAACGGTTTTTGGCGCTCGCCTCGTGTTTCAACTTACGTCATCGACGAAAAATACTATTAAAGGCGATCTCACAAATACAATTGAAAAATATCGTTCGCGCCCTCTCGGCCATGATGTAAGAATATAAGGTACGAATATAAGGTAAGAATGTAAGATATTATATCCATAATCGGTTCTTATTTTAAGATCATCTTAATTAAATAATGTCTTAAGATGCTAATACAGCTTTCTGATTGGTTAATGACATCTTAAGATTATCTTTAACACTGCACTTAAAGATAAAAATTGATTATGAATACTGGCCTATGATCTTTTGTATTTCCTCTTTCATAATAAATAAATTAATTAAACACCAATTTATTTTTAATTATCAATTTTTATTTAATTATCTCAAAATGTATAAAATTATTGGAAAAAAAGAATTAATATTCAAACTCAAATTTACATGACCGATCGAGTAGTAATCATGAATTTTTGTTTCAAAGATTTGTCTACTTTTCCAGATGGCGTAGAAATACGACAGCTTAACTTTCGCCATTTTCGAAGCATTTCGGAATTCGAAGCAATCCGTGATCATAACGTTTATTGCGGTCTGTCACATGATGGAATTAATCAATTAGTCTGAAATGGTCTGAAACTGAAATGTTAAATGATTGCCAAGTGATAGCGGATGCTCAAGGCACTCGAACATGGCACACCATTCGATATATACAAATTATGTGATTATTGGATGGAGCAATAAATGAATCTGAATGAAATAGTATTATTATTATGATTCTCTAGCCAGGATTCATTGCAGTTAGGATTCTTGTGCGCGTTCGTGCAAGATGTAAGAATGTCTTAAAAGTCATTGTTAACGTTATCGTTAACGGAATTACTGATTTTTCGCAGTGACAGCATTATCAGGCTTCTACAAAGATGAACAAAAAGGTGGTCACGGCGTTCTATTTGACGCTAAATATAGCCTTCTCAATTATAATTGTGCTTCTCAACAAATGGCTCTACATTCATACCCTCTTTCCGAATATCACACTGTCCATGATACATTTCTTTATGACATTCATCGGCTTGATAATCTGCGAAAAGCTGGATGTCTTTTGCGTCAAAAGTATTGACATCAAGGAAATGGTGTTTATTGCCATGACATTTTGCGGATTTGTCGTTCTAACGAATCTGAGTTTGGCCCACAACACAGTCGGGACTTATCAGGTGGCAAAAATGCTAACGACACCCTGCGTGATAGTAATGCAGATGATATTTTATAGAAAGCATTTTGGCATACTTGTTAAGCTGACCCTGATACCGATTACGCTAGGAGTCATAATCAATTTTTATTATGACATACAATTCAATGTTATTGGAACCATCTACGCAACGCTGGGAGTATTTGTAACATCTCTATATCAAGTTGTACGTCCTATTGTTATTTCTTACTTTTGATAAATAAGAAAGTAAAAATTTATGTATTACATAAATTCTAAATACATATACTTGTAGTATTGATTATTTCTTTTATTGCTTCTTACAGATGATAAACAGAAAGCAGAAGGAGTTTCAGATGGATCCAATGCAATTGTTATTCTATCAAGCACCATTATCTGCTGTTATGCTGTTAATTGTTGTCCCGATTTTGGAGCCTGTTGGACAGACATTCATGCACAAGTGGTCATTGTTGGACATGGTATGTTTCTGAAACAATAGCAGATAAATCTGAGAAGCTTTTGAGATTATAAAATTGGATGATCATATTGTACTTTATTTATAGATCATGGTGATACTATCAGGTGTAGTTGCCTTCTTTGTGAATTTAACGTCTTACTGGATCATAGGAAAGACCTCGCCTTTAACGTATCCTTACATTAATATTACATTACAAGATGTATACAAACTTGCACGTAATATACTTTAACAAGATGTTCAGATATAATATGGTTGGACATTCCAAATTCTGCCTTCTGTTGCTGGGAGGCTCGTTACTTTTCCATGAAACGTTAGCGATAAATCAAGTCATAGGTATAACTCTAACGTTAGTGGGAATTATTTTATACGCCCACGTCAAAGTAAGTCCAGCTTTTGTACGTCTCATCATCTTCATACCTTGTATTCAATAGAATATTCCCTTCTAGATGAAAGACAACCAGACGATAATACCAGAATTTGAAGATGGAGAAACAAAGCCTCTATATAAAGTATGATTCCATTTTAGGCTAAGATAGGATTCAAAGGAATTGAAAAAAGAAAATACAAATCGTAGTACTTAATGATGTATAAATTTTGTAAGTCACTGAAATGTACACTGCAATAAACATTTATTTATTATTCCTGAACTGTTTAAATGGTTCCTCATTGTAAAACGAGTTGTATAATGATCTTGAAGAACGATTATTGTATAACTTAAATGTATAAATCAAATAAGTATAAAAAATACTTATAGAAGCGGCACTAGAAGATTGTATGTATACATAAATTTATTTTCACAGAAAAAAGTGAGTTTTATTGACTATATCTCTTTACAATCCTGTATAATAATTCTTATTGATTTTGATTATATTTCATATTTTATGCAATTATAGATGTACAAGGAAATTATGTATACGCATAATCTACTAATGTTGGTGGTTCTTTTAAGTATTTTTTATTTTTTTAATTTATACTTTTTCAATCTAAAAATTCACATTAATTTTGTAATTATACGTAATTAAATAAGTATATAATTATATATATTTATTATGTAATTTACATTACAATAATTACAATTAAATATAATTAAACCTTCAGCATAAATAAGAAAAGTTAAAGCTCAATTCAAGCTAAATTTTCAAATGTCAATAAGTTATAATTGTTTTATTTTTATATTCTTTTTTATTTTCTGAAATAGATTAAAAGAGATCGTTATACAATTAAAATTAATATCAAATTCGAAAAATTAAATCGACGCGACAGCGTGAGTACAATGCATAATGAAAATTTAACGAAAAAAAAATTTACGAGAAAATAGTATCTCGAAGCAAAATGGGTCAACGTCACACCTTGGGCTGAGATAGTTGAACTTGTATTGAAATCAGCGGCAACTTCAAATTAAGATTACGATTTATCGTTAGCTTTTTCCCAGGTGTACCGGACCCAACGGGTGCTCTCCTAGAATGCCTTTATATATAAAATCGGTCCGCTCGTGGCACTCTCGAGAAATTGTCGTCTCATGAGACATCTAGCCATTGAAAAATGTATCAATTACTAAACGCGGACTTTTCGACAAGCAGCTTGCATTTTATTTCCTACAGACGTACTATTTTCTCTCATCAACAATTCAGGAGACATATCTCTTATTTTTGAGTTTATCTTCTAATTTTATCGCAAATGATGAAATATATCTACACAATATCGCTGAGTGGATCAATAAACGAGCTTGAGCTTCTGTGGCGCGCAAGCTGCGCACGTTCAATTTTCGCTGATGGCGTTGCTGTAATAACGCAATTGGTAGAGAGGGAGATTACTCCGTTACTGATCAAACAGACCTCTAGCAACGTGCTCGCCCGGCCGGTCTACACTTTACGTTGATCTATTTTTGCAAAAGGGTAACAACGATGAAGATCGAGGAGGTGAAGAGCACCGCCAAGACCCAGAGGATTTCAGCCCATACACATATCAAAGGACTTGGACTCGATGAGAATGGTTCTGCCATCCAGAGCGCGGCCGGTCTCGTCGGTCAAGAAATGGCGCGTGAGGTTAGCATTTTCTTGAGAGCAGTGGCAACTGCATTGTTTTCCAGTAAATGCACGACATATTACGTGTCACGCGATACTAGAAGATAGATTAGAATGATGAAAACTTTCAAAGGCTTTCTATCATCAAAGAGAAAGCATATGATTTTCTTGTCTCGCTAGAAAATTCATAATATTTCTCTTTATCATCAAAGAATGACACAAAGAAAGATATCACGATTCTGTTTCTAGTTTAGCTATTTATGTTAATGTGTGTATAATTTAATTTTAAATTTAATTTGTTCCCGAATGGGTTACTATTTAGTTCCTTTAATCACATTAAAATTCACCAATCAATCTCATAAATTAAGACATAGCATCACAGTAGAAAAAAAAACCATAAGAGTAAATATAAAAATCATAAAAATCTGTGTACTTACATCATGCATCAGATGACATTCAAATTGCAAGAGTTTCAAGTCAATGATTTTTTCACAGATTTAGTTTTTTATTTTTTATTTATTGTACATTAATGATTTGATGGATAATGAGAAGCATAAGCACAATGTTGCTCTTACAGGCAGCAGGTATCGTCGTCGACATGATAAAGTCCAAGAGAATGGCAGGACGTGCAGTGTTATTGGCTGGTCCACCAGGTACAGGCAAGACTGCGATAGCACTTGCCATTGCTCAAGAACTTGGTAACAAAGTACCTTTTTGTCCTATGGTGGGTTCAGAAGTTTATAGCTCAGAGATTAAGAAAACAGAGGTTCTCATGGAGAATTTTAGGAGGGCCATTGGCTTAAGGATTAAAGAAACTAAAGAGGTATATGAAGGTGAAGTGACCGAGTTGTCGCCTGTTGAAACAGAGAATCCTATGGGCGGCTATGGTAAAACTGTATCTCACGTAGTCCTCGGATTGAAAACTTCTAAAGGCACAAAACAATTAAAACTGGATCCTTCGATATATGAATCTTTACAAAAAGAGAAAGTCGAAACTGGCGATGTAATTTACATTGAAGCTAATAGCGGGGCGGTAAAGAGGCAAGGTCGAAGCGATAATTTTGCCACGGAATTCGATTTGGAAGCGGAGGAATATGTTCCTTTACCGAAAGGCGATGTACATAAAAAAAAGGAAGTTATTCAAGATGTAACGTTGCATGATTTGGATGTAGCTAATGCCAAGCCACAAGGAGGACAGGACATAATGTCAATGATGGGACAATTGATGAAGCCTAAGAAAACTGAAATTACAGGTAAAAGAGAAAATTAGCGGTACATTATTTATACAGGATAATTCATAATATCAATTTTCAACAAAAGAAAACTTAAAGTGAGAAAAAATGTACAGGTTGTTTATTGAATTATAAGTGAAAAATAATGAAAATGCACTACATTTTGCTTGCATTACATTTGAGTAACGGAATGGAAAGAAGCATATTAATATTTTTAGTATTATTTATAACTTATACTTTTCTTAAATTCAGTCATATTAAAGATATGTGCAATTATAATTAGGAATATATCTAATCAGGTCAAAATTATTTCAGATAAGTTGCGGAAAGAGATAAACAAGGTAGTAAACAAATATATCGATCAAGGCATCGCTGAATTAGTACCAGGAGTATTGTTCATAGATGAGGTTCATATGCTAGACATAGAGACGTTTACTTATCTACACCGCGCGTTGGAAAGCGCTATAGCGCCGATCGTTATTTTTGCTACGAATCGTGGCCGCTGCGAGATCAGAGGAACTGAAGATATTATTTCTCCACACGGCATACCTCTCGACCTGTTGGACCGTCTTCTGATTATAAGAACTCTTCCATATTCTAGACAAGAAATCGAACAAATAGTAAAACTGAGAGCTGTTACGGAAGGACTGCAAATTGATGATGAGGCTCTATCCAGTCTCGGCGAACTCGGCACGAAAACTACTCTTAGATATGTAGTACAACTTTTAACACCCGCAGCTTTAGCGGCGAAAGTCAATGAAAGAACTAGTATTAAAAAGGAGGATATTGAGGAAGTTAATGCGCTTTTCTTGGATGCTAAATCATCCGCTAAGATACTCTCGCAAAATCAAGATAAATTTATGAAATAAAACTTAATTTTATGATAGATATAATATATTTATAATTATTTTCCTGAAATCCGTTTATTAAACAGTAATTTAATTATTAGATTTTATCAATTTTATTTTAACTTTCTCAACTCTGACAGTTACTCTTTTAATTAGAATTAATAAAAATCATGTTTTTAAAAAATGTATATACAGTGTTAATAAAAAATTACATTACCATTATAGGGAAATAGTTTTATATATATTAGAATACATGTTTTTCTCATAGAATTAAATTATTTTAATATGAATGTTACATAACATTTCATAAATAAAAATTTCTCATGAAACAATATGTTTATGTGTCTTTTATTGTCATTTTTTAATATACTTTGAATTTTGAACTAAATTAATGAGTTCATAATTAATAGTAAAATCAATAAGGAATAAAAAGCCTTGAGAATCGATGCTGAATGTTATTGCAATTACATTTTATTGTATATAATAATTGAAATAGACGTTTCGATCTTTTTGGTTTGGATCCTCTTTAGTAAATACATTAATGATAAGACTAAAATATATATAATAATTAAACATGGATGCGAATTGACTTATCCAGATACACATTATTCACATTCAAATTACGACGAACAAATATGTAAGTTCACACAATCTAATATTCAATTTTGTATTTAACGATAATTATTGTATATATTTTAGTAACTACTTATCATTAATATATTTACTGAAGGGGATCCAAACCAAGGATCGAAATGTTTACTTCAATTATTATATATAATAAAACATAATTGCAATAACATTCAGCATCGGCTCTCAAGGCTTTTTATTCCTTATTGATTTAATTTGTTAAAGCTTATAAAATTTTATAGCAAAATATAAATATAAGAGATATTTTGTGTTATACAGGATCTCTTGTATATTGCACAATATTTACACAATAAAAATAACAATAATATTTGTTTTTGCTTCGTAAGCTACCGTTAGATGTCCTAAATTAAACGTTAAACTTCTTAACATCACGAGATCTTAACATCACGATGAAAATAATTTCTCAATATTGTTTTAGATATTGAACGACTCAGAGTTCAAAAGCTGAAGAGTTCAGCTGTAATCAGAAGTTGTGACATCACTGTGCGATATCTACACTCTAAGTATAAAATCTCCGTCAATTTTAATACTCGTTAGTTTTAAGATCCTCGAATGACCGTACTGTTAAATATCGAGCACTACATTTCAATCTGTTTCTAATACATTTCTGTATGTATTTCTTAAAAGTTAAGATGCAGTACACTTTAAAAATGACAAAGTGCTCTAAGTTTTTAAATAAGTATAATATTGTGACTCAACATAAACGTAGTTTGCAACTAAGTAGTTCGCAAAGACAGAATATGAGTAAATTGCTTCCACAAAAGGAAGAATTTCAAGCGAGACACATTGGACCCAGAGAACACGAACAAATAGAGATGTTAAGACTAATTGGATTTAAGGTAATTTACTTCTGAAAATCATTTATATAATGAAAACTTGTATCTCTCTCGCTACTGGATTAATTTTTATTCGCGATACAATATTGCAGAGTCTTGATGAATTAACGGAAACCGCAGTACCAGCTAAAATTCTTCACAAGGGAAATTTAAATCTCGATGAGCCAGTTAGTGAGTAATTTTTTCAGTTAACGTACATGATACTTAGATTTTATCATCACGTGATTGTGCTAATTTGGAGTAAATTGTTGTTAGGCTTTTGTTCCATTGTCTGCGAAATTACACAGGTTTCTTTCTTAAGAATACGTACATATAAATAGCAAAAATGTATATTTTTTTGTAAGATACGTGATACTGCGATGGTTCATTCCGTGAAAACGTGACAAGTCACGAGACTTATACGATTCGACTTGCCCTAATACTGATAACCCTTTACGCAAATCATTATCTCAGGTCACAGTTCAATCTCGTGCGTCTATTTTGCTCTCACGTGTTGTTCTTCTCAAATAGACTTAATCGCATACCATTACATAGATTTCTATATATAATTTCTTTTCCCGAGATCGTGTGTGTGCTACTAAATATGCTACTGCATATTTTCTTCATTACATTTTCGTATTTTCGTTCCAATAATATTACATCAAATATATATAATAATTAGAATTTTCCTTTTTTATTTTCTTGTACGTGAATAAAATTCCATTCTACATATAATTAAAAATTTAAATGGTATAAAGTAAAGTAAAAATTAATACAAATAATTTTTTCAGCTGAGTACGATTTGATAAAGAGGATCACAAAACTTTCGGAAATGAATGACGTATGGCGTTCTTACATAGGCATGGGGTACCATAATTGTTGCGTACCACATACGATTATGCGTAACATTTTTGAAAATCCTGGATGGTAATCGTATGCTAAAAAATATTAAGAAATATGAGATACATAAGAGGTCATATAAAAACAATTTCATTGTATTTCGCCACAGGACAACGCAATATACTCCTTATCAACCAGAGATTTCACAAGGACGGCTCGAAGGTTTACTGAATTATCAAACCATGATATGTGATTTTACGGGGATGGATGTGGCGAATGCTTCCCTCTTGGATGAAGGGACAGCGGCAGCGGAGGCTTTGGCACTTGCGCATAGATATAATAAGAGAAAAAAGTTGTTTGTCTCCGACCAAGTACATCCTCAGACAATTAGTGTTATCGCAACACGCGCCGCTTCCTTAAGTTTGCCCTTAGTAATTGGTGATGTATTTAAAGTAGACACTAGCGGAAAAGATATTGCCAGTATTCTTGTACAGTATCCCGATACAAATGGCTGCATCCACGATTTTGAAGATGTTGTTAAAAGGGCGCACATTAATGGGGTATGTTGTTAAAAATTATAATATATATACTATGCCAATAAAGATATTTCTTATAAATAATTCTAATACAAAAAAGAAAAGTTTTGTAACGTTTTTATAACGTTTATTAACACACAGTGAGTGTAAAAAGTATTCAGGAGAAATTTTTGTAAAAAAATCTTATTTGTAGAAAATAAATATTTGCAATGAATATGTTCTGTCCTATGTCTTAATAAACAAAAGAGCTTCACGGATTCCTGACCTTAGAAGCTAAATTTTTCGATTGTACGAATATTTTTTATGAGTCCAAATGATGCAATTTTTCATTTTCTTAATTATTTTTAAGATAATATATTTTAATATATTATTAATTATTACACACACATCTTTATAGATAATTTTGAGAAATATACAATCTATTCTTTGTTAATAAAGTGCTAATTAATATTTACTTTTTAAAAATGATATGCATACGAATACATTTTGTATTCATTGTATATTAAAAATGACATCTTACAATAATAATATATTTTCTTAAAGACACTCGTCTGCGCTGCTACCGACTTACTAGCGTTAGCTCTGCTTCAACCACCGAGTGATTTCGATGTCGACATATGCGTGGGTACGAGCCAGCGTTTTGGAATTCCTCTTGGATATGGTGGACCTCACGCTGGATTCTTTGCGTGCCGACAGCAATTAGTGCGCTTAATGCCTGGCAGAATGATAGGTGTTACGAGAGATTCTAATGGAGAGGACGCTTATCGTTTAGCCCTTCAAACACGCGAGCAACACATCAGAAGAGATAAAGCCACCAGCAATATTTGTACCGCACAAGCGTTACTCGCTAATATGTCCGCAATGTATGCGGTATATCATGGACCTCAGGGAATACGAGACATTGCGAGTAGAGTGCACAATTTGACGCTAGCTTTGGCGAAGGGTTTGGAGGTTGTTGGAAACGCAATAAATAATATATATTTCTTCGATACTATTACAGTGTCGCCAAAGATTTCTGTACAAGTGATAAAGGAAAATGCGAATAAGGCTAAAATAAACTTAAGGTATTTCCCTAAATAGACAGCAATAGTTATGATGTTATCAATAAAATTATGAACGAAAATTTACAGATATTTTAACAACGGTACGATTGGAATAGCTCTTGATGAGACGACGACAGCAGAGGACGTGAATGATCTTTTTAAGATATTTGCAGCGAATATTACAGTTGAAGAAGTGGTCAAAGATGAAAGCTTCCTCGCGAGAAGTTTGGACAAGTCAGATTTCCATCGTACTATTTCGTACTTACAGCACCCTGTCTTCAATAGCTATCATTCGGAGACAAGAATAGTTAGATACATGAAGTCTTTGGAAAACAAGGATGTATCCCTCGTACATAGTATGATTCCACTGGTGATTATTTTCTTTAGTATTATATTTTTATACATACGTTTGCTTCTTTGTTAATATTAACGTTTATTAGGGTTCTTGCACAATGAAGTTGAATTCAACAACAGAGATGATGCCTTGCAGTTTGAAAGGTTTCACAGACATACATCCTTTCGCTCCGCTCGAGCAGACTGAGGGATACCAACAATTATTTGCCGAGCTGGAACGAGATCTGTGCGCAATCACCGGCTACGATGGTATTAGTTTCCAACCAAATAGTGGAGCACAAGGTGAATACGCGGGTTTGAGAGCTATACAATGTTATCATGAGTCAAGGGGAGACAAACATCGACAAGTCTGTTTGATTCCGATATCCGCGCATGGCACAAATCCCGCATCCGCTCAAATGGCAGGTATGCAGGTGGAACCTATCCTCATACGAAAGGATGGTTCTGTTGATATGATGCACTTAAAAAAAAAGATCAACAAATACCAAAAAGCATTATCATGTTTGATGATCACGTATCCATCGACAAATGGAGTATTTGAAGAGACGATTAGTGATATATGCAACATGGTACACAACGCCGGTGGTCAAGTATATTTGGATGGCGCCAATATGAATGCTCAAGTTGGCTTGTGTCGACCTGGTGATTATGGCAGTGACGTGTCACATCTCAATCTACATAAAACGTTCTGCATTCCTCACGGGGGTGGCGGACCTGGTATGGGTCCTATTGGAGTGTAAGCAATTATTTAAATCTTGGAATCTTACACGTAAGATCTGTTCTTTGTGGCTGAACTAGAGTATTACACTTATGATACTTAAAATAAAATATTTGAAATTCAGAAAGTAGTAGAAAATGTAGTGCAGTCCAGTGCAGTGACAAAGAACAGTTCTATTGTTACAAGTTAAAAAAAAACTATAATTTATAGGAAGCGACATCTTATACCTTTTCTGCCGAATCACCCAGTAATAAATTGTTCGGGTAACGACCATAGTGATTTAAAGAATCTCGGTTCTGTATCCGCCGCGCCTTTCGGATCATCCGCCATTCTACCGATTTCGTGGGCTTATATCAAGATGATGGGTCCGAGAGGCTTATGCAAGGCTACGCAAGTGGCAATTCTTAATGCCAATTACATGAGCAAGAGATTGGAGAAGTATTATAAAACGTTGTACAAGGGTGAGACTGGCCTGATTGCGCACGAGTTCATCCTAGATGTAAGAGACTTCAAGAAAACTGCCAACGTTGAGGCCGTTGATATTGCGAAGAGATTGATGGATTATGGTTTCCACGCACCGACCATGAGTTGGCCGGTAGCTGGTACTTTAATGATCGAACCGACCGAATCCGAGGACAAGACTGAGTTGGACAGATTTTGTGATTCTTTAATCTGTAAGTTAAAAAACTTTGAATAATACTTAAAATATCTTAATGGCAAGTATCTTATCGTCTCATTCACGTTTGTACTTCTCGACAGCTATAAGAAAAGAGATTGCGGACATTGAAGAAGGAAAATTAGATATTGTACAGAATCCTTTAAAAATGGCACCTCACACTCAGAAGCAAGTTATAACAACCGAATGGAATCGACCATATTCGCGAGAGTTGGCAGTTTTTCCTGCTGTAAGAATTTTGTATGAACATTAAATATATATTAATTCATAATAATTACTTTATAATTTTTTAGACATTTGTGAAAGGAAGCAACAAGATTTGGCCAAGCGTTGGAAGGATAGACGACATATATGGCGATAAGAATCTATTTTGTACGTGCCCACCTATTTTGCCTACAGATAATTAACATCACAATTGTGATGTTATATTTATATACCCTATTGTACAGTTACTTAGTTATGTAATGCAGGACTATTTAAATATTTATTGTAACTTTTATACAAATATATTATTTATATAAAACATAATGTTTTTTTATCTATATGACAGTAGACGAAATATAACGAGAATCTGTCTTTAAGATTAAATTTTTAAATGAACATTATCTTTCTTTTCACGCTCGCAGATATATTTTTTTTAAATCTAATTTCTCATACTACTTCTCTATTTACATTATTATATACTTTACACATTTTGTACATTATAGACCAGGCATAAGATAAGCAATGTTGTCGAGCATTTGAGAAAGTGTTTCAGGTTTAGCTCCATTAGTTTCTGGTAATTGCTGCGTTAAACAAATTAACGGACCTAAGGCACAGAGCAATGAATCCAGTAGAACTGAAAGACTACCGGAAACAGCTATTTGACCATCGTGCTCCTTCAAACGTTCTCCGATGATTGTCAAACTTTCACCAAGCAATTTAAGATGAGCTGCAACATCAATTGGCTGTGTTCCAACGACTTTATACATTCCCGTGCCTATTATTGGCTCGTTAACTAGATCTTTATTGGAACGATTTGATGGTGGTGAGATTGAAACATTCCCAACGACAGAGGGTACGCCGAGTTGAATAGTTTTCCTTGTAGAAGCAGGCTTTGTTTCTTTCCCATTACCTGAAATACAATATATACAGAATAATTTGTTAATGCTGTATTGAATATTAAATGATACATATGTACAAGAGAGAAACTAATAACTACAAAAATCACACGATAGATATATTCGATTTCACATTTTTGGCTAATGCACATGCACATGGAGAAAAAAGTGGAAATAAACTACATAACATGACATACAAATCATACAATTGCCTATATACAAGAACCAATAAACCCACCAATTTTATTAATGAATTTTTTTCGCGAGGCGGGTGGTGGCATTTTCCAAACAGGCTCATCTTTATTTGCTGGTAAAGAATGAGGCTTTGCTGCTAAGCGCTTTGCACGTCTGCGCCAATTATATTTTTCCAGATGTGGTACTGTAGCCCACAGCTCTCCTAATCGCTTAGAAATTGCCGCAAAATCTACAAAAAGCAACAATCAATAAACAACATCGAAATTGCATGCATTTATAACTTAAGGAAAAAAATATAGCTCTGATACCCATGTAAGGAGATTGCTCTAATAGTTCTTGCCTAATTTTCTTTGCCCATAGCATATAAGCAGTAAATCTCGTTTTCTAAAAATGTCAAAAAATTAAGGTCCTTCTTTGATATTCATTCTTCAATAGTACGTACCCCTTTATCCTTGCGTTGGGATTTTGTTTTGCCTACAATTTTCCCATCCTTAATAACCAATTTTTTCTTAGATTTTTCAAGCATATATAAACTATTTGCTTGTGATGGTGTTTCCTGACCTAGTGGTGGTTCCAGCTTTCTGAATCCCATTTCTCTTTCGTCAATCAAAAGAGGATCTACTTCATCACTTCCAGAATCTATACTTTCATCCTCGTTTATTCCAGAGGGATCATCGGATTCTGAACTGGACGATTGTCCTTCATCAGACAGAGTTTCCATCTTAAGTCTTTGTTGTGTGTGAATCGAGCCAGAATTCTTTCTCTGTTGTCCAATGTTACCCACTTGAGTAGATTGCATGGGCAATATCTGCTGTTGTTGCTGTTGTACTTCATACTGATCTAAGAACTGTTGACTTTGTAGCTGCTGTGCCTTTTGTCGCTTGAGTTTATTTTCCGTAAGATCATCAGATTCGAAGTCAACGAGCTTGGAAGATTTCTTCCTCACGCGACCACTACGGGAGATACCCGTGACCTCTAGATCTGAAAGATAAAGCAGACTGCACCTTGCCAAAAAAAAAGAAAGGGTCCAATGTACTTTGCAATAGCTAACTACCAGGCTTAAACATTTATAGAGTCAGGATAGACACAGTACAGAAATACTACTTCTATACAGGCTACAATGTATCAGCTACTAAAGATGTGGACAGCCAGTCGCAGTACAACTCGCACTTCACTTTCCTTCACTTCTTTTCTTTGAGAAATCTGCATTATGTTTTTATGAAAAATAATTATTCAATTAACCACTTTCATAAATAGGAGACGACAATGAGATGTAAGCAAATTTAAGGTGAATGAAGCTCTCTCAATGATAGACATTTGTACATTCTTGATCCAATTGTTTACTTTTACCATTCATCAAGTCCATTCATCAGATATACGCAATAAATTGCAGAAACGTTTAAGCAGCATGTAAAAATGAAGTGATTGTTGATCTCTTAAAGTCATAGGACACACAGAAAGATCAGAAAGGTGATTCAGCGCGATCGAGGTTAGCTCGATCTCATGAAAATTTGTATTTGTTTTTTCACAACAATGGTTCATGTACGGCGCGCAGTTAGTACGACGATTATCCGCCATGTACGCCGAAGCGCTAGCACCTACATAAGTATAACGCAAATGAATGTTACAGAAAGAGAGTTCCGAGAGTTCTCTACGAGCGCGCGCCAGATCATGCGATGCACCGCAAGCGATATCAGCGAGCAAGCAAACATTCTGTACGATGCAGTCTCAGTAGCATGATGAAAAATCGATGCTCACCGTCGCTCTTCTGAGCGCGTGCTTTCGACGTTCCGAACACATCCATAGCGTCCTTCCGCTGCCAAGAGTGCCAAGATGCCGCCTGAATCTGAACGCGCTGAACGCGCTGAATGTGAACGCGCGCGCTGCGCCGCCGCCGTTGTAGCGTACTCTCGGATTTCGCGGTTCGCGGACTCGTCACTCCTCGCGTTCATGGCGCGGCATTCAATTCGGAGTATTGCCACTTCTCCGCGCTAATATTTTTACGGGGTTGTTGCATGGAAATATCACCATCGGCTATTTATGATTTATATCACGGCAGTCTTTTTGTAGCAAAAAGGCGTTTTGTTTATTTACACGATCTTTGCAAAAACAAATGCTCTAACAGCTCACTCAAAAGATGTGCACTCGGTACAGCGCGCAGGATTTTGAATTTTTGTGACTCACATGAAATACGAATCGCTACATGGTTGGAAAATTTGTGTTAAATTTATATAAATAGATATTCAAACGATCCGTTCAAATTTTAGAATTTATTTAATATAAGAGGAATATATTATAGGAAGCAACATAAATATTATTTAAAAAGTTAACGCAAAAACGTAACACAAACACAATTTATAAGCAACTATAATATTTATTTATTATAATTAACATTTATAATATGTTGAATTAATATGTTTCAATAAATTTAACACTTCTGATATGTTAAATTAACATATTTATCTTAGAATTTATGTTTTAAAAATATTATTTTGGTTATTTCTTTGTTTACTCATAAATTGTGTTATTTTAATAAGAAATATTTGAATAATAATTTAATACAAAAAAATATTTCAATAATACAATTACATTATATTAAATTAACACTCCATAATTTATGATATATTAAAAATTCAACACAAAATTTTAACAAGGACTTGAGTAAACCGTTTCTAATACAAATAAAATGTTTTTTACTATGTAGTTTGGAGTTTACAGATAAAGAGCGTTTTCTAGTAAAAACACTATATAATACTTACATTATATCCTTATTGCTTACCAATATTAAAGAAGGATTCATTGTATTATACTGTGTCCTTGCTAGAAAACATTCAAAATTACAATTAATTTCATCAAAATTAATTTTAATTTTGAAATATAAAATTTCTTTCGCGCATCGAAAAATGTGAAAGTTAATTACAAATTAAAGATTATTGCTAGAAGAAAAGAGATTTTATTAATATGCGAATATCGCTTTAAAGAAATCACGATATCTGTGAGTTCGAATCGCCCGATTTACTTTAAACGAGGCACTAATTACTTATATTATACCGCGGTTCATAATATGAAATGTTTTTCGCGCGCTATGAAAAACGTGAAGTTAATTTGTTTTAATAATCGAAAAAAAAGAAGGGAAACGTTTGTGGGAAATACAATATGATTTGTTTATTAAATATCAAAACAAAATAGTTGCTTATAAATATGTAATAAAATTATTATCCGCTTCATCGCGCATCTTTGTTGTCTATGATAACGAAGTGTGTCGCTACTTCCGATTAATTTGAAGTGCGCGACTAACTTCAAGCGAGACGCCAGTTTCGAGAAATTTCTAACGATTCGCGCCGTACGAAATGTTTCTCCCGCGTCGCGATCGCGAATATTATCGACAATCACGAAAGAGAGGACGAAATCTATACGGAAATCGAATTGGTTTCCGAGATCTTCGTTTGTCATGCAACTGTTAATAGGTACGTAACGAAATTATTGCCTTTTTCGTAGTCACATATTTTCTCAACCGACGATCGGAATTCGGGAGCACCGCTGCCATTTGCAATCTCAAATAACAAGATTCACTTTACGCACTGATCGGTAGTTTTTATGTTCTAATGATATGAAATTTTCCGTGAAATATGAAAATGATTAATTATCGAGCAAGAAAGAAGGAAGATGTATATGAAAAGAATAGAGAAATTATTCACACTTTCATATAATACAGTTTTCCGAGGGACGTCCTGAGACATTCCTTGGAGAAGTGTTATGCGTGTTAATACGAACCGACATTAATATGAAGCGGTTATTATTATCCAGTCATTTTATGACGACTTCTAACGTACATATTTGAATAGAAGTACATAATAACCATGATTTCTAGGATTTCTATTTTGATGGTTTTTGAACCCCAGACTTCAGGTGGAACGATCTTCAACTAATCGCTCTAAATTTTGATTTTTTTTAAAAAAGATTACAATGCATACAGATAACACCGGCTTTTCTCATTTTTCTGTATCTGATTTTTTTACAGACTGACTACAAGGCACTAACAATCCGGGAATTTCGGCAGTAATCGATCTCCTTCAGCATAATAGAATCTCTGACAATAATTAAGGCTGCCTTCAACAGAACTTTAATCGAAAGGTAATAAGCGTGATAATAATAATTATTTTACTATACTGCAGCTATTTTTACTTGTAGCATTTCCTTCCTAACTGACAATCATAAGAGATTTTTCATAAATTTTTTATGTTGCTGATAATTTGTAAATTTGAACTGAAATTTATATTTTAATAACGCTTATTCATACAATATTTATATGGAAAGTACAATTTTATATGTACATACATACATATTAATCAATTGAGCATCTGCAACGATAAAATGCCGGATACCAACTGTAGTCAAATAATATTTTCATTTATATTAAATATGATAAAGTTGTTAATACATACACAAATGTAATGCGCTTAAAATAGTTAAAATATATAAAATATAAATAATATAAATAATTAAAATACCAACATATACATATATTATACTTTCAAAAATAGTTTATTATTTCTAGATCTTGAAAATACAAAAGTAATTATTATTTTTTATATATGGAGAGAATTATGATACTTTGTATTACTATATATATATATATATATATATATATATATATATATATATATATAATTTTATATAAAATATTTTTATATCATTTCTTCCAAATAATATTGAAACGGTAATTTTGGAATAGTAATGAAATAGTAAATTTTAATTATCTATATGATTTTATATATAATTCATCTATTGTCTTTTTTTACATTGTTTCAAGAAATTTCTGATATAATATTATATGTACAGTCAGGAATGTATTAATAGAGAAATGTCAATGCTGTTTTATAAAACTCATCAAAGTTAAATTGATATATGTACATAGATATACAGATATATCAGAATTAAATTAAATTATCTTCTTGTTGCCAACCATCTTCATCAGATAGAAATCTCCTTTTGTGACTTGTATTCATATAAGGTCTTAAAGCCCATTCTGTGTCAGCAGCTGATTCAGTATCCAGAGTTCCTAATTTAATCTCATATAATTTCATTTGGAAACGTGGTCCAACCTCTGTCAATTCAATATTCTTCCCCTGAGTCTTTTTGTATGTGTGATGTCGGAAACATATGTAGTCATCATGATTAGCAAAACTAATTACTCTCTTACTGTCTTCTTTTGGTACAGGAAACAGGTATTTCAGTATGTTTGTTACTCTTACTCCTAGTTTGGTTTTAAAATTATGGAAGATTAGATGTGGATACTGTTCCGACATTGTGCCAATATCAGGAATGTCATGTCGCATTACGACACCAGATAATGTAAAGTAGGCTGTTGGTCCATATGGCAGATGGCATATCACCAGTGCATCAGGAACGCCTCGATGTTCGTGCACGATGATGAAGTCTGTGACATCATTGGCACGACAAGCATGGATTAGCTGCTTCATCTCATAGTTACCACGATTCATTCGCTGAGAGTTTGGAAATATCAGACGAAGCTCCTTCACAAACATCTTCAGCCGGGAGCTTGGATCACGAGACGTCGTGATAACGATCTTTGGGTTCTCGACACCGGCCCAGCGATACTCGTCGTCCTCGTGATTGACCACGGTACCACCCATCTCTGTACCCATGGCCACTGCCATCTCTGGCCCAGCATCCTCCCATTCGATTTTCCTTTGCACGTGTAATGCGCTTTTCCTTAGATCCGGATGGATTGGTATATTCTCTTCCAAACTGTGTTTCAGTTTATCTTTCTTTTCTTGGATACCTTTCACTTTATCCTGCACGGATTTTCTGTAGAGATATTCTCGACGTAATCGTGCTTGTCTCCGCAACATTTTTGCTACTTAAGATTGTATCACGTATCGATTGTTATAAGAAAAACTTTGTGTAATATTCACTTCGAACAGCGTGTTTGACAACAGCAGCACGCTCGTTTGGAGGTTATACCATGTGCTTTACAGTGCAACTAGTTTGCAATCGCACACAGTTAAGTAGCACTTGAATATAATTGGTTGGACTTAAAAGTAAGAACCAATCGAATATAATACTTGATGCATCTGATAGGCTAGCTAAATTTGTCCAAAATTGGATACAAGAGCTGTTCATTATATTTTTTTTATATATACTATGTTAAAATTTTAATTGTTAGGAAAAAACCGCAAATATACAAATATATTTAACAGAAAGAAATAAGTTTAAAATATAAATATTTAATCCTTTTCCGATTGTATAAAACAACTATTAATAATAAATTTATAAATTAGTTTTTTATGTAGTAATTGTATAATTTTCAGTTACTCAATTATTTAAAGATTTTCTATGTAAATTTTTTGTATTTAGAGTTAGTGAGATTTAAAATTATTTTTATTGTAAATTAAATTTTTTAGATATACAAATACGTCTTTATTTTTTATTTATTATTTTTATTTTTTAATATTTCTTGTGTCTAAAAGTATATAACAGCGAAAAGTGTGTAAAAAACGATAAACTCTTTAGAATTTTAATTAAGAAGATTTCAATTAATTGGAATTTTAATTTTAATTCGTAAATTAGAATACAACAATTTGAACATTTAAAATTTAAATTTGTACTGTTTATTTCTTATTTAATATTAATATGATTGCAATATTTTATTTTGTAATTAATACCATATTATTATCTAACTTGATCATTTCTTTTCTTATTTTTAAAAGATTGTATCAATTAAGGATCAATCTCGCGCCTATTCCTATTCTAGAAAATCATTTTTTAAACATTCTTTAAATGTCTTAAATTTCTCACGGATTTTTGTGTTATTCGAACGATTGTTTTTGTGTGTATCACAACATGTACTTTGCGAGAAAATGCAATATAGCGCGACTTGAGAAATCAGTCTGCTTCCCCATGTATGGTTTACGATGTTCGATTTGGATGTGTTATTTTGTGTAACCACTTGAGTGCAGCCAATCACGCATGAAAGTAACAATGAATAGCATCGAAATAGGTGGATAGATAGCCAGACCGGTCATTTTGTCCGATGCGTCCGATCATCTGTGTATGCATGTGTGCGTGTATGTATTTCTCCGTGTGTACACACGCGTGCAGTTCACCAGAGTCCACGCCTTAGGCATCCTCTTCCGCATTTCATGTCGTCCGAAGAGGAAAAATTCCTTGGAACGTTCTATCGATTATATACACGGAGTAAAGAACATTTTGTTAAATGTTTTATAAAATATTAGAATTAAAAATTTCTTTACAGAACAATTGATAAATTAATAATACAAGCTGATACATAAAAAAGTAGATTGTTGGGATTGATTCGCTTTGAAATTTAGTTGACTGAAAATATGAGATGTGCGCTAACAAATTTGAATTTGTAAGATGTAATTAAAAATATGTTTTATTGGAAAATTTCATTGAAAAAAAAGAATATTATATTTTCTTTATGTATGCTTCTTTTTGCTATATTAAATTTCTTCTCTAAATAATTAATATATTGAATAAAATATTTAGCGTACAGTTTCATTGTCACAACGTTGACTTTTAATGACATATTACTATTCTATAACATTATTTGCAATCAATGTTAAAAAATAAAGGATTAAAATAAAAAAATTTAGAATTACACTTGATATGAAGAATGAAGTTTAATTTTTACTTTATAAATAGAGTAATCGCATTTATCTCTTATTTAATTTCAAGCAAATTTTAACCAATTTGAAATTTAATAATTAACTATGACATTTATTATTAAAAATTTGCAACAAAACTCGCATTTTCTTCAATCGTTTCGATCACTTTCGTTTAAGAATGCGAAACATCCTGAATAATATTGATATCTGACTCGTGATGAATAGAATTGTTATCATGAATTGTCTACCCGTAAAGAAACTTGAATTTGCGTTACGCGTTTTCCACAACAACGTGTATATAATGATGTCAGCGCGTTCGGGCAATGCCGGTCAGTCCGTATTATAGCAATTCAATAATAAATTGTAGAACGGCTCGGTCGCCGCATTATGCGCCGGTAATCACAGTAATAAGCAGTTCTAAAAGTAACGTAAGTACGTTGTAGGTAGTAACGAGTGGAGCGGTAATCTCGGGGGATGCCTCTTCTGCGTTTGTAGCCAGGTGAAGGAGGAGAGAAATTGAGACGAAGGGCTGAAAGTTAGGGGGAGAGGGGAAATGAAGAAGGTAAGAGGAAGAGAGGGAGGGGGAGAGAGAGAGAGAGAGAGAGAGAGAGCCCATGGGCGTCATCTTCGCCCATGTTCTTGAATCGGCATAATTTACAGCCTCGTTCACGCAAATTAAGCGCGTTTATGTAAGAGAGGCGATATAAAGCACGATCGACATGACGACGATCATTAGAAACCGGACTCAGCTCTGCCGGCACTTTTCCTTCCGATAAAGGAAGTGTTTTGCCACCAATGACTATATAGTGACAATTTTTGATCGTTTCCAGACAATGATTTTATTTTTTTTCTTTTATACAGCATTTGAATGTTCGAAAACGATTGTGTAGTAAGGAAGGAATTGTTGAGCATAAATGTTTCATAAATTTGTGAATTTACCTATGTTTAGAAATAACTTTGCGCATAGTGTACATATTAACAGATATATACGTGATGCACCCGTGATTTACAGGAAAGATAATAATAAGTATTACTTTTCTGAAAAACAAAAATTCTTTGTTGGGTTTAAAAATAATTTTGTCAGACCATCAAAATAATTTTGTACACAAATTGATCGTTGGAATATCAACAGTTTTTCGTAGCTCATCTTTTTTTTTTATATAGTTTCCAACATAATTATTTTGATGGTTCAACAAAATTTTAATTTTTCAGATCTGTATCCAGTAAAATTTTTATTCTTCCAACAAAATCATTCTTTCAATGTACAATGTATTTTTTAAATTTCTTTTTACATGCACATTATTAAAGCATAGCTAGCAAAGTAACAAGTCACACAATTGCCTTATTTTAATCGCTTAAAATTTAACGTTATCGTGAATCAGATCTCATTTCGTCGCGGCTTCTAACGCGATCGAAATTCTTATTTTGTCAAAATATTGAAATATTTTTTGTTTACTTGTAAATATAAAGTTAAAGAGAAAGATACATATATACGATTATACATTAGAAGTTGACGATCCGCGTATACGTACGCCTATGAGATGGGTATGCGGGGACTATGCTATACGTACCCGTTAAGCCAACATCTAATTCGATAACTGGCGAAAATAATAACGTAGCGATCTGTTGCGTTCGCGGCGCGCAATCATCCGTTTCGTACCGTGTGTCCGCGGAGAACTATAAGATCGAAGGCGCTTCTCCGAGGATATTTTGTTGTTCGTATGATCGTAATAATCGCTACCACCTGCCGTACACAAATACGAAAATACTTCAAATCATCGAGCGATCATGACAATTTTATCGCGAAATACTCGTTCGAAATACTTGTTCGTGTTTGATTTTTCCATACGACGCGAAACTCACAGTGAATGGAGAAAAGGATCATAAATGGATCCACAAATGTCGAGGGAAAGAACAGTTTTATTAAAGTATTTAAAAATTTAGCTATATATACAAATCTCAAAATAATTTTGTTAGATTATTAAAATAATTATGTACGCTCTAAATCTATAGCAATGAAATTTCACTGCATTAAATTGATATTTTAATACAGGTATTAGTGGCAATTTTTAACTGCCAGTGAATTTTACTGCAAGATATAGAATTTTACTGCAAGAAAATCGATAACAGGAGTAAAAAATTTACTTCAAAAAGGAATTTGGAGGTTAAAATAATGACAGAATAATGTCATTCCAAATCCAGAAAAGCCCACGGAGATAGATTTTGAACAGAACACGCTATCAATCTATTAACTTATTAATCTTATTTTTAATTATGAATTTTTGAAAAAATTATATACGTTATAAATTTAATCTATTTAATGGTAAAATAATGATTCAATGATATAATAGCATATACACGCACGTATATAATTTTGACAAACGATAAATACGCGATAAACGAACATAACGGTCCGCTATATCGCTAAATTTACACCTTGCAATAACATTCAATGCATCTTGCAATGTTATCAACTAATGTTTAAACCACTTTGATTAATCGAATGAAATAGTCTCCTTTATGTAAAAGTAGATTAACTTCAAAGCAATGAAAATCCATAGTTATAATAATAACTTTGCTACTCACTTTTGTTAACAGTAAAATTTTTATTGCTATCGATTTAGAATGTAGGATATATCATTGAAATTGTTTGCTGCGGAATGTCAAAACTTTTTGTAACACATTTGTTCTGTACAAATCTCCAAGAGACGTTCCAAAGATATTTGAAGAATTTGAAAAAAACAGTTTTGCTGAAATATCTAAAATTTAGCTAGATACAGAGTACAGATTTGGAAATAATTTTGTTTGACTATCAAAATAATTATATAGGACATTCAAGCTAATTGCTAGAATGACAAAACTTTGCGGCATTGCTTATCATATCTATTATTATAATTATTTTGCTGGTCCAGCAAAATTATTTTCAAATCTGTATCTATTTTTAAATAAAATCTCAGTAAAATCATTCTTTTTGTGTATGTCCTCTAGACATTCTACACTGAAAAAAATGTTTAAAAAGATCTAATAAAGTATAACATTTTGGTGAGATCAAACAGAATTTCTGTTATGATAGTTAGAAAATTTGTTTAATTTCACCAAAATTCCATTGTTGTGAGGACATTTTGTTAGTTTAATATTTTCCTCAGTATAAGAATGTTCCTAGAACTTTATCACTCCGATAAAGTACATTGTGTGTTGTGCTTAAACATGCTACATAATTAATTTGATAATTCAATACAATTATATATTTTTGGATCTGTATCTAACTAAATTTGTAGATGTAAAAATTGTTCTTTCCGTTGGAATGATCTGTAAACAAATACAAAATTAACACACGGACAAGAAATATATTTTTGAGATTATAATTTAGCGACGAAGGATTGAAAATCAAATGATGCGTTCGGTTGTTTAAATAAATGTATAACGAATCAGATAATTTTTCGGGCGCGTTTAAGGGATGAACGGTAGCTATTTATAATGAGGCGACTGTCGACTACCTCGGTAGCAAAGATGACATTTATTAAAAGTTTCGGTCCCGAGGTGCACACAGAGGGCATCGATCTTCCTCGTTCTCCCCGTCTTTCTTCTCTCGCACGAGCGCGACATTGCCTTGTTACCCGTCCACGAGAAATACCGAACAGTTTAATAAGCAAGAGCGGTGGTGACGATATACCGCGATACAAGATACCACGAGTACCATCCATCACGCGATGTGAATCGCCATCGTTGCTCTTCTCGTAGTACATATTTCGGCACACCCGACCCCATCTATGACCTTTCGTTTCTAGAGACCCGCACGAATCTCCACGGATCCTTTTTATCTGTGGTTATTTTTCAAATGTCGTTGCATTCTGGTTAGATAAAATTGTCACGACGAAATTATCGAAGATAAAAAAATTATTTTATTCATTGCGGTCGGTTTAATGCGCCGACGATAACAAAAGCTTAGGTCGGTGCTCGCCATCGACCCGTCGTCATCCTGGCGAGGAGGTCGCGTGCAAAAAATACGTTAATTCCGCGTAGCTTGCATGACCGTGCAAATAAATAAAACGGCAAACACACATCGCGGCCTGCCCCGGTACCGTATTTTATATTTTATCCGGTTCGAATGATTGATTGCGCTCCGCTACCGGGGGCTGAGTCCCGGACACGATAACATCTCGCGAAATGCCCCCGGTCGCCCGACTGTACTTGTCGTTTCACGCATTGTTTATTATTGTCCGATGGTTTTATCACGATCGTTGGTATAGGGGAAACCGGACGCGCGGTGGTGCGGCGGGGAAAAAAAGCCGGGATAACGATTCCTTCATCGACGTGCTTTTGGAATGTGAGAGAATGGTTACAAGCTTCGTCGTTACTTCGCGATTGTGATGTACATAATTAGACGAATGTAATTTGTGGCGAAGAGAGCGAAATGATATGACTAGTAGAGAAATAATCGCGCGATTATTGCCATCAATGCGATGCGAACCGAAAGTTTTCGGTTTTTTGGCATGAACCGGAGTAAAAGAGGCAACGATCCCTATATACGTGTGGAAGATAGTAATTACAGAAGCGGGACTGAAAACGCGGGGTTCCATCAGACCCTGCGAGGCACGATCCTCGATAAGTATAGTTGTTTCAGGATCGCGTCGATGCCTCCTCTACTCCCGCTATCTCATTTTATTGGTACAGGTTATGTGAAAAATTTATTGGCTCCAACAACAAGCGCGAGCGTACCCGGGATGTGAACAATTTCGTCACCCGGTTAGCCCCGGAAAACCTTGAAAATTTTTTATTTGCGTTTAAGCTTCCCTTTGGATTTGTGTTAAGTGTGGTACCACATATCTTTAGTACGGATTATTTCCATCGACGACTAAATTATTAAAATTCCATTAAATTTTATAAATTTTTAACGACATCATCGTCGATATGCGATTAAATGCGATAAAAAGATTTCCGATACAAAATTTGATATAACGATGTTTCTCTGCGACTTCTTAAGTCGATATTCGCTGAGAAATTTTTGTCTAAATATTGAGCTGATCTAATCCTCATCAATCAAATATTACTTAATTATATCATGGCCGGCGCAAGTAATTATCGTTTCTAGGGAAGATTCCTGGTTAACATAGTGGGATACAGGTGCACAAGTAAAAAAAAAAAACAAAGAAGTTGTTGCCTAGAGATTTTTTTGTAAAGCATCATCAAACTGCATCTAGCTGGTGTCTCGGTTGCATCGTGCTCTTCCATTTCTTCGGTGAACGGACCCGATCACCGCATACCCCGTTATTATCTTCCGATACAGTTTTGCCTCATTTTTCCCCATCCTCCGCCTCTTTCTGCCCTCTTTTTCTGTTATTTCATGTTTATCCCTTCTTTGTTTCTGCTCGCTTCTCTCTCTGCAAAAGAACTTCGTACTCTCGGGAATACTCTCCCACATCCAAGATATTCATTATCCGGCGATGCAATTCGAAATCTCGATTTTGTGTTTCGTGCTTAAACGTTCTTAATTAAAAAATTGATGCATATAATTAATGATACAATTCAAATAATTCAAATAAAAAAGAGTATGCTGTGTATATATATTCTAGATTAACCCAGATTATCATCAATTTCATAGGAGAATTTCGTTTTATAACATGATTCGTACTATTCGTAGTGTATCCGCGAAATAGATCTTTTCGACTGATCGTCACGTTCGATTTCCTTTACATATTATACAATTGTATAATGCTAATTATATAATGCCCGCGGGACAATCGCTCCAAGTTTCTTACGAACAGTTGTCTCGCAAATTGTCGCGACACAAACGCTTGCCGGTATTCAATCACGGAAACGCCCGGAATGTTACCGGAAGACGTTTTCATCTTCGAACATATCGTCATCTTTGCTTTCCTTCGTGGAAGGCAAGAAAGATCGTTTCGACATAAAGGAATCGATTCAGTGGCACTTTAAAAGCATGTCAATGTGCCATAAATTCTAATCATAACAAATATTTCTCATTAATTAATTTCATAAATTAATCTTAATTAGATATGTGAGATGATTAAAATATCTCAAACAAATTTTATCTAAATATACAAAAAGGATGGTGCTGAAATATTTAAAAATTTAGCTAGATGTAGATCTGAAAATGATTTTGTTGGATATTATAATAAAATAGTTATGTAGAACTCAAACTGGTAGCTAGAATGTCAAAACTTTTTGTAGCACTGCTCAGCATGCTTAAGCTTGAGATTACGTAATTATTTTGATAATCCAACAAAATTATTTCAGGTCTATATCTAGCTAATGAATTTTAAGGCTTTTAGGCAATACTTTTTGTTTTCTTTTTCCAAAATAAGATTTTTAAGATAACTATGCATAAGGTACTGTATAATCATCCGAGGTTAAATGATCCCTGATTGCTTTTTAATTGAACGTTTTAATCTACGTAAAATATGACGGAAGTTCTTTTTGCGTGGAATCGAGACTTGCATGGATTGAGTGCAATTATTGCAATGGCATCAATAGTGACATAGAATCGATAGCGTCGCATCGATCGTTTGACGGTAGAAAGCTTGATATGAGATAACGTCAGATATACGTTTCTGAATTCCTTGACAGTCTGGACGCTTTCATCCAGGATCAAAGGCGAGGGATTTTCCCGGGCGAGCCGCGGGGTAATAACGATCGCGGCGTAATTCGCGTCGCGGGTATAGCCATTATTATCGGGTAATGTACGGGTCGTGGAAGTATTGATGTCCTGGCACAAAACCGTTTCAGCCACTTCCTAGGCGTTGTGCTACCCTGACCCGCAGTCTGCTAGGAATCAATGACAAATCCAACGAGTTTCGCGCTACGCCGCCGCCGCTTTTAATTTATTCGGATCGATAAACGCAGCGATTGATTTCTCTACAAATTCTATTTCTAAAGCTAAGCGTAGTTTTCCGTTAGAACAGCTATCGATCGTTAACAAAATTTATTAGACAAGAAATATTTTCGTTATTTCATTTTATTGTAATTTCGGCGATAAATCGATGGCATCAACGAAGATAATTTAATTAATAATATCTGTATTTTTAATTTTGTTCCTGGATTTGGAGCTAAAAATAATGTGTTTTATGTTAATATCTATGCGCTTCTATAGCTTACAGGTGTTCGTAATAGATGACTCTAGTTGTACGTCTTTCAACAATGTATCATCTGTTTCGTTCTTCTAATACTACAATTAGAATTAAGTACGATATTCGTTATAAAATATGGATTACGTTAAATTAAAAAAAAAAAGTCTAATTAAATTTCCTATATGATTATTACATTTTTATCTAACCGGTAATGAAAACAAGTCTAATTTATGTTAATACTACTACATTCTAATTCTGAGTAATTACTTAAAAATTTGCTAATTGGTACACGCACGCAGTGCAACATCAATTATACAAAAATGATTTCTAAGATTTGAGATTTTTATAAAAGGAAACGAAAAAAGATGTACACGCTTGGAGGGAGGGGGGAAGGGGAGGGGGGAGGGTGTACTCCCGTAAAGCAGTGACTCGACAACCGATCTCGAGAAGCGTCGAAGGCTCGCCTCGCTGAACAGATCGAGGGAGAGCCAGCGAAATAATGAAGGCAACTCCCAGAGCTTCATCGAGCATCATCGCCGGTCGGTTGGACGATTATAAAAATGGCAGCGCGGAGTTTTTTGACGGATCGGCGTGGTGTGGCGCGGCTCGGCGTGCTCGATCCGTCGTTATCCCGCTGCCTCGTATAACTCGAGGCAGATTCTAGTTGAGCCGCAGATTTATTAGCGATAGAGCAGTTCGATAGCCGCGCTCCGTGCACCACCACGCCCATCCCGGTGCGGCGCGGCGCGGCGCGGCGACGGAGCGCACGCAGGCAGACCCCGCGCCTCTCCTCGATGCACCGGCGATGCACCGGCGATGCAACCATGTGCGGCGTCGGAGCCGAAGGCTCGCAACGACGAACGCAAACGTTAATCCGCGCGCTCGAGAGGGACCCTGGCTCGCTCTTTAATGTTATGCTGCGGCCTCGCTCGATCGAGCGCCGTCCGTCGTGCCCGCCACGTCGAGGGATTTCTCTCGCCCCTAGGGCGAGAGGATGTACAAGCGAGCCTTCGAAGCTTCTGCAATTTCTCGCCAGGCTCAAAGTACACTCCGAGACCTGCTCGACGACGCTCGTCTTCACGAGCCTGCTCCGGCCACTCGAAAATTCCCGGGACTCTTCGAACGTGAAGGCATATAATCGTAAATATCGGGAAAAAAGAACTGAAAAGAGATAGTTATGTACGTAACCACTGTGTTTCAAAAAATTCCGAATGCATTCACGATCGTTGCATTTTTTTTATTCGAATTTATTGCTTCCATAATTACAATCCATTTCGTGGATTTACAAAAATTTCTCTCCTTTTCTTTTTTTCTTTCAATGTTTTAATAAAATACAAATTACAATTTTTGTAATTTCTTTCTAACCGTAGAATCATTTGTTGTGTAAAAGAGTGATTTTGTTGAAGTATTTAAAAATGTAACTAAATACAGATTTGAAAATAATTTTATTTGAACCATCAAAATAATTATTTAGGACGCTCAAAGTAATTCCTCGAACGTTAAAAGCGTTGTCATCAACGCTTAAGTGTTCTACTTAATTATCCCGATGGTCCAATAAAATTATTTTCAGAGTTAGCTTAATTTTTAGATACTTCAGCAAAATCATTCTCTCCGTACGCGATTGATACAAATTTTTATTTTATACATTTAGTATAAAAATTTTAGGATAACACAGATACATCTATAAATAATTATTGATACACGTCTGACGTATCTCGCTACCGCTATCGGCGAGCGAGACAAGATATTTGAGAGACGCGATAATTATAAGGAAATGGCTCGACGAGTGCGAAACGAACGATTTATCGGACGGAATCGGCGATGCACTACCGAGCACACAGGCGGACCGCGGTAGATAAAAAGGTAGAGAATCTGTGTCAGAGGTTGGTTATGTCTCGGATTTATGGGTTTGATTACCGTTGTGTATGATACGCGCGCGCGCGATTTTGTATGGGTAAATCGTGATCCTCCACGCCTCCTCTCTTTCTCTCTCCCTATCTCCTCCTCCTCCTCCTCTTCCTCGCTTCCTTCTCACCTCCTCATCCGATCGCGTATAGAGTTATCGCATTCTCGGCCCGTAAGTGTCCATTGTCTACTTCCAGGCCCGCGCATTATATGCCTGTACTTACGTCTCGATCCCCTTCGACTTACCAGCCTCGGTGTAATTTCACTTTTACAACGTCGCGTCGGATTCACCACCGATAGGCCACGCTGTGCTTAAATCTACAGGCGCATCTTTACGTTATTACGTAAAGTAGCATAAGTGATTCTTTTACGAGAAAATTTACCTTAAAATTATTTTTGCTTCCGAGAATATATCAATTGCAACATTCATCTCGGACTTGAGAAAAATCTTGTTCATTGTTTCACATTTCCTCTTAAAATTAACAAAAGAAAATTCTAACTTAAAAAGGCATTTGCTATTTAGTAACTAAATCAAATAAATCAAATAAAAGCTCTAATGAATAAATCAAAAATTAGAGAAAAGCCTTTGAGAACCGACACAGATTGTAAGTGTGTAATTATAAATTCTTTATTATAGGAGACACATAAACGTTTCGATTCTAGTTTGAATCCTCTTCACTATGAATAAATATATAAATAAACTTCGAATATCGCAATAAGAATCATTAAAAGTGATAGTATACGAGAGTTAATATGGTCAAATGTTCTCATATCCACATATTGTTATTGGTTGTTCATTAAATTCCAGTAAACTAAATAACACAGTGCAACAATATAGGTGCTGTCATAAAGAAATTAATTGTAACAAAATATGCATTTACATAAATATTGAAGTTGATAATGATATCTGCGTGTACATGATCATCAAATTGTTATTTACTATAATACGCTATAATAAAAATATTAATTATTGATGAATTAGATTACAGGATTACAGATAAATTAAAACTTGCATAAAAATGCCGATATCTAGTCATGACAATATTAGCAGTGAGAACATTATAAAATCAATAAACAACATAGAACAAAGAGGAAGAACTGTCATAAATCCGTTAAAATATTCAAATATATTAGATTCAAAGATGAAGTGTCAGTTTACAAATTCAGTCCGTGTTTCTGTTTTGTTATATGAATTATCCGATATCAGTTTTTTTGATAAAACTTTCTCACTCAATTCGTCACAAATTTTAATATTATCCCAATCAAAATCGTGCCTACTTTCTATTTAGTAACTATTTGAAGATACCAAAGTATATTTTTTATTCTCGTATTTTACGCCTGAAAGTTGTTTAGAGATTTATTTCGCCAGGAACGATTGTCAGTGGAATTTCGCTGTGAGCTGCGAAACAAACACGTGACGTGTTTGTGAAAGGTATTGGCTAACGGTAGATATTAATTTAAGAGAATCTACGAGTCGTATTAATCTTACGCTGATGTAGCACATAGACCCCAGGTGGTTTACGAATCTAGTGGGCAGTAGGTCGATTGAAAGAATTTCTCATCAACATGATGTGAAACCTATCGTGACATTGGAAATTTCGATACTTCAGTTACTGCAATTTTTGCCAGTACACGATGATTTGATATGTATGAATATAATGTATACAGGTAGCTGAAATAACGCCCACTAATCATACAGTGCTATTCCTAATAAAAAACTAAGTTGAAAAGTCCTCTACCATTTTGTAATTTTCCTAATAATTAGTTTCTAAAGATTGCCGAATAAGCGGATAAATTATAAAATCGATGTACATGACAATTTTAAGATATCTTTCAATGTTCTTTAAAAATCTCTTAAAGATATCTTCAAGTTATCTTATTCGTCGATTTTAGACATTTTACTTAGTGGATAATTAAAAATATTATGAAAATTGCAAAATGATAGAGGATTTTTCGACCTAGTTTTTTTAGTTTTTTAGAGTTAATGTTTTCAAGATCTAAAAATCATTTCGAACGTGCGTTTCTGGAGACTACGTAGTATATAAATTCACACAAAAATCATACAAGCATTTAAGATCCAGTTGAATCGTTTAAGACTTTGATTTCTATAATTTGTGTTATCACACATATACGATCCTAAAATATATTATATTGATTATGTAAAAAACTGAAGCACGACGAACAACGTTGCAAACAATTTTGACATTTCAGCAACCAGCTTGAGTGTCCCACATAATGCAATCAAATTATTTTCATAGATTTAACTAAATTTTTAGATACTTCAACAAAACTATTTTTCCCATGTAGAATACATTAAAATGAATGTATCAAAATAAAAATATGATTCAAATCCTGTCACGAGTTGCAGATTGCCGAAAGTGGGTTTTTCTCTTAACTTCTTTTACTTTATTATTATTACTCATTTATTATTTGTCTTGCTGATCTCTACGTGCGATTCTCGCGACGTTATAAATCCTTTTCAATCACGCACCTTATTTCGAACGTATCTTCGCACTTCGGGCAATGTGGTAGCCGCTGGTGGCTCATTGATTTCGCACGTCCGTCCTGTCAGAAGTCCACGGACGCTTCTTCCTCGCACCAAGAGCTTCGAAGACGTCCGTCGGGGTGGCGAGAGACGACGCCCCATGTCGGGCCCGGTGAGAAGATGAGAAACATCGCGGGAGGTCCCGCGCTTAGCGCGCGGCCCAGGATTGATGGACATCCTCACCTACTCGCGTGATTATATTCGTCGGCCCGCGTCCGTGCGTGCGTGCGTTACTCGTGCGTGAGTTACAGCCGTGCACGCTCGTGAGCCCCGCGTGCGAGCGTGGTAATCACTGGTCGTTAGCGCCTCATTCACGCTGGATCGCTGGATGTTACGGACGTCACGGAGCTGCCTCATTTCCAGCCGGTATCGATACTTCGCACGTACGATCGATCGGTTTACGTCGGGACCCCCTAAAGCCGCCTCGATGGAAGCCTCCTCTGCCCCTCGACTCTCATCGTTTTGTCCCGTCGCGATAGCGCATTGCTTTGATACTTGTTAGGCAATAGGCTTTTAATGACAGCTTTGTGCTTCTCTCTCTCTTTCATGACTTCTCGGTCTAATTGGTATCAATTTGGGTATCCAGATACCTATTATTATCAATGCAGGTTAACTTTGATTTAAAACTGTAATACTCTTCTTTTTCTAGTTCTAATGGTCATTTCTACTAATATAGTTTAACTTTAATCTCGGTTCAATTAATTCTTTATCTTTTTCTAATTCTATGAATAGTTAGAAAAAGATGGAGAGGGGGAAGGGGAGGGGGAGTTAAACCAAGATTAAAATCTACATTGATAAAAACGAGCATAAGAATCGGAGAAAGATAAAGAATAAATTGAACCGAGATTAAAGAGTCAATCTATATATTGATGAAAATAGGCACAAATGGAGTAATATTCTAAGTATGTAGAAGTTATTTTCTTTTCGCCACGCTTTTGGATAAATCTTGATCTAAAGTCATATAATTCTCGGATACAACGAATAAATTAATTTAGTATAATCGAGAGAATGTAATCTGGCTTGCAAATTCTTCGGGAAGTGTAATCGAGACTTGTTGAAAGTAACAAGAATCACAGTAACCCTTCTGCCCCGAGAAAAGGCTCGGCCTTCTCAACACCTCATCTCTCCGCTAGCGTGCGTTGATGATCTTTGAAACTGGTTGGCTCATTAGTATGTGAAGGTTGGTGCCACCTACTGGGCGGGGCAGCGGGTCATTGAAACAATGGTGTTGTGACTAGACATCATCGACCTCATCGGGAAGCGCGCGCGGAGTAGCCGATTGATTTCAGCGATGATCGATAGATCTTTGTTCTTTCACGCGACTGTTCGATCTTGAAAATGCTCGAATTTTATATGACCAGCTGTTCTCAGACTCATAACTCGATTACGTAATTAAGAATTTATCACTGAAAAAAATTTTTGGTTGAAAATGGACGAATCAGAAATTTCTGGTTAAATTTATTAGAATTCTAGATGAAATAACCGGAACTTTGGTTGATACAATATTTCTAGTAAAATCTACTAGAATTCTTATTTTTATCAGAATAATTATATCAATCAGAATTCTAGTTATCTCAATTAGAATTTTAATAGAGTATACCAGAAAATTCTGATTCGTCCATTTTTCACCTGAATTACTATTTGATTCAACCAGAGCATTTTTTCTCATAAACAGTGATGTACTAATGATTTTCTTTTTTGAATATTTCTCGCTAAACTTTAGCGAACATACATGAAAAGAATAATTTTACTAAAGTATTTAAAAATTTAGATTTTATTACTTTATTCTCTTATTGTTTCTTTTTAAAAAATAAATTTTATAAATATCCTTGACATTCTCATTCCTATTATAGCTTCATTTCATAAGAATTACTTGTTTCTTTTTGTCAGTAAATTGAGATGAATATAAGGAATTATTTTGATATATTGGATAGTTGGCACTATGGTTGATGCATTACTTGTACAGGATAGTATCATATATATTAATTCCGTTGAGAATGACTTGAAATAAGTCGAAACGCGCATAGACATTATACGGACATCATATTCTGTTATATTAAAAATGGATTTTTAAACATATCGATTGTTATACTTGCGCACCAAGTACCACGCTAACTTCTATTTCCCCTTACATTCTTGTCTTTAATTTGTTAAATATTAAGGAGTCCTATAACATTAATTATTGTTCTCATTATTATTTAAAAATTTACTTAGATACAGATTGATCTGAAGATAATTGTGTTAGATTTAAAATAATTATCGAAATTATTATTTTGAGAAAATCTATAACACAATATAACACAATATAACTATCAAAATAATTATATGTAGGACGCTCAAACTGATTGCTAGAATGTTGCACCACTTCTCATCATGCTTGAGTTTTCTACATAATTATTTTGATTCAACGCAATTACTTTTAGATCTGTATTTACTTAAATTTTTAGATATTTCAATAAAATTATTCTTTTTTTTTATGTACACACATACTGAGAGAAATTTTTATGTAAATAACTATTTATTTTGTTGATATGTGACTTACAAAAATCCTTCACAAATCAACAAAATAAATAGTTATTTACAAAATTTTTCAATGCAACATCCGCTGCAATTATTTTGGACAACAAAGTTCCTGATGGAGCTCTTTGTATGATTATGTTAAATTGCGATTACATTATTAACAAAATATTAGTTTAACAATACACACATTCTCGATAACATAAGAAATAACTGTTCGTTATTTTCCAGCGATGCGCAAGCACAAATGCCGGAGTGGTATCATGGTCACGACCCACGTGACCGTTTTAAAGGATCGCCAGCAGCCACCATCAATCAAATCGACGGAGAACGGATTCTCTCGCTGCGCACGGGTTCATTAATTATCGCGCAATGCATGGAGGTGGAGGAGGAGGAGGAGGAGGAGGACGACGCGCTTTTTTTTGTCGCCGTAAAACAACGGGGACCAAAGCGAGCGGGCACACAGGAACGTCGCCGTGGTCGCAGGAGTGCAGGTAAGCCCGATGGCATTCTAACTGGACGCTCTCTCGTGGACCTAGCCCTCTCCTCTCTCTTCCTCTTGCCCTCTCTCATCCTCCTCTCTCAAAAAAGGGTAGAGAGTGCCAGTCATATATTAGAGAACTGTTGGGGACACCTAACAAGCTGGCAGAACACGTTTCCCAGAATCGGGGGTACCTGGTCCCGGGTACCTCTACGAGCAACCCTCTCTGAATCCATCTCCGTCTCACTCCCACCTCCTCCACCTTTCTCACGTCCTTTCACTGCCGCGTCTTTTTATCGTCCTCTTTGTCTCCGTTTTGTTATCCCTTTTTTCCGATGCGCTCTCTCTGTCTCTTTCTCTTTTTCTCAACTGTCCTCTCTACCGCGGCAATAATCCACGGTGTATTTCACGTCCGAGAGGCGCGGATGGATATTGTTTCGCGCGCTCTGACGCCGGTCCGTATTTTTTCCCCTTTCCTACCACCGTGCGAGTTGAATTCTGCGGTTTTTAATATCCGCGAACGCGATCGTCGAGTTGCCTCTGCCAGAAAAGTTCTCTCCAACAGTTCTCGCGTTGCATTATCGTCGACTTTTGCATCGGTCATTGACCAATCTAACGCACAACGATCAACAAGTGCGCGAACTACAAGCTTGTTCAGATGGGAATTATACACTGAAAAAAATTGTGGTTATTTTTGGTCCAGTGAATGATTTCTAATCAAGATCCGATTTAATATTCAATTAATTCATTGTGTGATACAATAATTGAATTCATTAATATAATTACATATTCATGCATTCTTGCAATAAATTAGTAATAGTTTCATAACTTAAATCATTATGAGAATTCATTGGACCAATTTCCATTAATTCAATGAATATTTTATTGTATTTATGTACAGTTTTAATTCAGTGCAGAAATTTGCATTGTTTCTTTATCATGTAAAAATATTCGAGTATTAGTTAAAGTTTTCTGCAATTGTGCAAAGTATTTTTGAAATGTTACCTTGTCAATCCTACTTCCTTTTGTATCTACATGAGAAAAATGTTCTGATTAAATCAAAAGACTCAACTGGAATGGCGTAACCATTTTCTAATTATTATAACTGGAAATTCTGTTTGGTCTCACCAAAAAGCTTTCCGGTTGGACCTTTTTATTAGTTTAACCAGAATATTTTTCTTTGCGTTGCAATCTAAATCAGAAGTAAGATGTAATTGTATCGCTATCTGTTCAGTCGAAATCAACGTAATCTCTCATGAGGCCCAGAAAGATTAAATCTCAAAGAGTGCGTTTCTTACATCTATACGCGACGATTACTCTTTACGAGTTGTTTGGCAATCTCGTTGTGAGATATAGAAACGAACGTGAAGCTATTCTCCAGCAGGCACAGTGATTATTAATCCAATTCTTCTTTATGTATCGCTGTAACCACCGTAACCAGTTTCGCTGGTACTCTAGAATTACTATTAAGAAGAAATAACGCTTCGGGGCCGTTCACATCCCGTTCAACGAGTAAACGTTAAATAAAAGCGACACGCTGCTATTATTACAGTAGTACCTTCTGAGCTATAGATACGCTACGTGAAAAGGATGAAAGTAAATAGAAAATTATTTTGCGTCTGAATTGATTCGACATGTTGGAATAAATGTAACGTTTTTTGCATACTCGAGCGTCTAAATCAATAATCTTATGCAGTTATATACTTAAAATCGACTCACGTGGAACAGTCACTGATTGGTTTCCTGATAAACTGAAGGAGCAGCAAATTTCGCCGAAGTGGAATTTTGCTTGACTCGTGTAAATTTCACACGTCACGATCAATACGGCGATGTTTCGCTCGGCATTCTGCGCGATTTTCCGTATTGTCGAATTAGCGTCCGTGTGTTTCGCGACGTAGCGATTACTACCTGCGTTAGGCAAGCCAATAAATTAATTTAACGTACAGTCCCAGGCGAGGTAAGCTGCCGAGCAGATCGCTTCCTAAAATACCTGAACGAGTTTACCAGAAATAAAAACAAGTCTTAATTAAATGAAACGGTCGTGGTACCGCCGCAGCACCGCTCTTGGGTCCGGTCAGTTAGTTTTACCCTCGCCAGTTTGGGATTTCGAATTTAGTAGCTTCAAGTACATGAGAAAGAGAGAAAGAGAAAAAAAAGAAAGATAAAATTCTCGGGACTTGTGTACAGCGTATGTCCGTATGTAGAGAAATCTGTAAACTGTGAACGAACGGAAGAAATTCATGTAAACATGCATAAAAAGATATCTTTTTCTTTACGCATCTTGTGAAAATTGAAATAGATTGGAACGAGAAAAATTAGGATAAAATAAAATATTAAGCGATGATAATTCATGTTTAAAGATGACAATGAATTAATTATCTAGAAATATATATATACAAGTATATATATATATATATATATTTCTAGATAATGAATTCATTGTCATTCATATATATAGAAAGAATGATTTGCTGAAGTATTTAAAAATTTAGGTAGATACAGATTTGAAAATAATTTTGACCAACGAAGTGATTATAGAAAATTCAAATATGATAAACAATGTTGTAAAAAGTTTTGATATTCTAGCAATTAATTAAGTGTCCTATATAATAATTATTTTGATGTTTCAGTAAAATTATTTTGAGATCTCTATCTAGCTAAATCTGTAGATATTTCAACAAAACTGTATTAGTAATATAATCTCTTTTTTTATATAGCAACACGAAAATATAATTTTAATTAAAAAATTATTCATCCGAGTAGGAAAAAAATTTTATATTTATTTTAATTTGTTCGAAATGATGAGTCGTTCGAACACTTCTCTCGATGCCTCGACTCAGGTAGCTCGGTCCTGGTATCAGAAACACATCGTGTCCTACACGAGTCGCGTCTGATAACACTATTATCCGAAACGATTCACACGGATCTCGCTTGATCTTTGAGTTGCTTTACTAACCGACTTATATCAGGAATTCTTTTACTTGATACGCGAATAATGAGTTCAGGATTTATCACTTCATCTCGATTCCTTATCTATTGGTAGCATTTTCTATTACTTATTAGTAACATTAATGTTGTAAAGAGATTTAATTAATTTACATATTTAAGGGAAGAGAACGTTTAATACAACTTTTCCTTCTCTCAGACGCAAATGACGATAGGCTGGCGGATTATTCATTGAGGAACTTAATTTACATGTCATTAAATTAAGCGAAACGGCTAATTTAATTAAATGATGCAATTGATTAATGAAGGCGTAATATCCACATGTATCATAGCTGTTATCCATGAAACACGTTTAGACTTCGAAGGATTTATATCAACGCGACACAATAAGCTCGCAACGATACATCATGGAAGATCATTAAGTTGACGAGCGTACAAAAAGATTTCAATTCGCTTGCTGTCAGCTATGATAATTCTCTCGATTTCTTCCTTGTATGTAATTGCACGGACATTATACTTATGTTGCCAAATTATTTTCGAACTTGCACATGTTATATGAGTAACTACACATATATAAGGTACACATATATAAGCACGATAATTTTGTTATTTCTGGTAACATCTAAGAACGTAATAATGCTGCGATAAATAAATATTTGATTAAATTTTGATAAAATTATAAAGTTTATTCAATGTTCAAAAATGTGTAAACTTTATGATATTGTTCTCGTTAATCATTAAATATGTAACATTCAAGTTTTGAAAGATCACTGAAAATTCCGGAATTCTGATTGATACAATATTTTTAGTAAAATCTATCAGAATTCTTATTTTTACTACACATATCAATCAGAATTCTAGTTATGTCAATAGAAATTCTAATAGATTTAACTAGGAAATTCTGATTCGTTTATTTTCCAGCAGAATTACTATTTAATTCAACCAGACCATTTTTCTCTATGCAAAGTATAGTCCGTTGGATTGTTCTATCAACTATTAATTTTTAGACATTGGAAAGTTAATTTTGTATTATTTTATTTGTTCGTATTTCTTAAGAATTCTTCAGTTATTCCAAAATGACAACTGTATTTATTAAAAGATAGTTAATTTTTTAATTCAAAAAATATTGTATATCGTAAAATCAATCTCTACATCGTATAGATTTCAAATTAGACACATTGGATACTCTTGTCATTAATTTCAGTGTATCGACGAGCATTAAGAATTCCGGGGAAAATTCCCTCGATGACAAGGGTGAGTTCGTGAGAGAGGATCGGTGAAAGGAGAGACGTGGAAGGAGGATGGGGGTCAAGGGTAATGCATTCCATGAGTTGACACTCGTGGCTGGCCCGAATGTTTCGGATGGTCTTCTCTCCTTCTTCGATCTTCCGTCTTTCTCGATGCATCCCGATTCTCTCTCATACACCACGGGTTCTACCAGCTGGATCCAACACGGCGTGTTGTAGACTCCGACGATGAACGGGAGAAGAGGTCTGGTGCTGAGTTACGGTACGTGTTCTCGGTTCCTGGAATCGCTAATTAGTGTCCTCCTTGTTTTATTCCCATGCTGCTCGTCCCCTGAAAATGTGGTGTTCATGTCGTGGCCGCGACATTGGTTCCCCTTCATAGAATCTACCTACTATCAGAGACAGATTGACGCCTGGGATGATGATTTCATCTTCTCATAATCGCCAGCAGTCATAAAATTATTTCCATCTCTAGAAATAATTTTATTGTACTAAGAGCATTCTTCCATGTTGATAATTTAACTTTATGAAATGTTTGACATATATCGTTTGAGCTTATATTTAATTTAATCCTGCTGTCTGTTCAAATTTACTATACAATATCATATTGTTTGCATCAATAAAAAAGCATTAAAAAGCTATAAAAAAATAAAAAACAAAAATTTTTTACAAAAAAAGGATTTTATATTAACAAAAGACTAAGTCATCAAATACTACTAAATATTTTTAAATAAGATATTAGAAAATTAATTATATTTTGAGTTTTCAACAGAACAGACCAGAATCAGGCATCAGAAAAATTTATACATGTTTTAAGACAATATTGAAAAGTTAAACATGTTCAGGGCATGTTTCGTTTCTCTAATAAAATTGTAGTTAACAGCTTTATATATATATATGATAAAGATAAGTATCATTAAATGTTGACTGATGCGTGTACATAGAGTAGAGAAGATATTTTACAGTCGATGCACGCTTTATCGATTTCTTCGACGAATTTCTCGAATGCCTCGCACTTCTTCTCGACCCTTCGCACCTTCGAAAAGCCTATCTTCGTTCGGCGATTTGATCCACGCAGGAGATCGCCGGATGGAAACGGCCTCGATTCTTGGAATCACTAATTAGCAGCTGTCTCGTTTTCTTCTTTTCCAATCAGTAGCGAGAGAACCAGTCGAATCTGATTGGAAGACGCTCATATCTTACGCGACGTCAATCTGTCGCCTGAAGTGACAAATCATGCATAAGCTTACTTTTCATCGCCTCACGGCTTTAATATAATTCAGATGTTATTATTAATGATTTTCGTATCTTACATTTGAACGAGAAATAAATTATACAATGCGTCAAATTAAAAGAAAGTGAAACGTGATGTAGATAATTTCACATTTTATTTAAAAAAAATGGAAGATTTCGCGGAAGTCGTAAATTAAATAAAATGAAATCATTAATCATATGTCGTTTGTTTAAGTTTACAGTTGGTTTAAGAAGATATTCTACATATGTTTTAAGACAATATGATAAAATTAGGCACGCAGCTTTATGTACGAAAGAGATAAAGAGAACTAGAGAATTTAATTTAAAAAATATAATAATCACCATTAGTGTAGCACCTTCAAGGGATTGAAAATTCAAAGGGGTTTAAGGGAGCGCTTGATCGTCCACAGGGCGTGGATTAGACCCGAAGCAGGAAGGACACGTGCGTCCTGCGACGATGGTCGGATGTCTGCACGTCCTTCGGCAGCGACGACGCAAACGACGGCGGAATAAAGCGGGAACGTGACCGGCGCTCCTCGCAATTTACGTCAAAAGCGGCGTCGTGGAATCCCGCATACCGAATAACGACGTCGTCCTGAGAATAATGTTCCCTATGTAGATCCGATCCCGATAGGAAAATACCTCGCGTCTGTCCTTTCTAGGATCTCACGCAGAAAAAAGGAAATAGCCAGAACAAGGTACACCCTCCGACGGTCGTCGTCACAAGTGACACAATCGTTTATTTAGATACCCGAAATAGCGATCTATAATTTCTTTCAATTTTTTTTTTAAAGATTTTAAAATTATCGATAAATACTTTTCTCTTTTTCTATTCATTTTTGAGGAACGTACATTATGTTAAATTCATAATGCTAAATTATTATATACTCAATTTGAATTATTTTTAATCATATCTATAGATCACATCACTACTCCTCTCTTCAATGCTGTTAATTTGATTAAAATAGAGTTAAACAATTTAACTCAAGAAAATATATAAATATAATAAATATAATAAATTTGAAACAAATTTAATTTATTATTTATTAAGTGCTTACATTAATGTGGACGATGTTTACTAATATTTGTTCTACAATAGGGTTGCAAACCGTAAAAACTGTTGGAAATTAAGAATGTATTGATGATCGTGTTCCTGCAAAGTAAATTAAATTTGGAAATGTGTTTAATATTTACACTTCAATCTAATGTATATGAAAGTTGTATAAATAAGTTTTATTATGTCTTAGTCTATTTGTTATTAAAAATTATACGTTTGTGCGATAAGGTAGATACTTTCTTCGTGAGTAATCGGCGCTTAAAGGGTTTACTGTCTCGACTCGATGGATACCACGAATCACTATTCGCTGCGAAGGGAAGGTGAGGGAAGACAGCCTCGGGGTTGTAATCGTTCCGCGGCGAATCTCTTCGGCGCGTGATAGATAATGACAATTTCATGTCAGCGGTCCCGCGGACAGTTCTAACGAGCGGCCTTTACCTCTTGCACCGAGCTGGAGGTTCGTACGAATGGAAAGAAGGAAGCGTCTCCAAAGGAAACATAACAGCTGAGAGACGGAGCGGAGAGGCGAAGCGAATCGTCGGCACAATGCGCCGGCATCGAGAACGCGGTGTCCACTGCGTCCCGCCAGCGGATAGCAGTTTTTGCCCAATTGAATTGAATGTAAAACACGGCCTTACATCAATCTGAGCCGCGAGGCTGAGTGACCGGAGTGATTTAAGTATCGGCTTCACCGCGGTCTTTAGGGCTTTCGTATGTGCCTGTTTATGTACGACTGTAGGGTAAGCAACGACTGAAGAATCGACGCGGTGTCTTCGGCGTAAAAGCGCGGTGACTCATCCGGGAAACCTTCCTTCTTTACGTAAATTATTATCAGAAAAATTATCTTTGATATTTTCAAAATCACGAATATTTGTATAGTGATAAATATCAATGATAGGCAAATTTAAGAAATTACGAATTAAAGTTGTAGGATTGACAGAAAAAATGATTGCGAAAAGTGTCAATTTTGATTTTAACAATGATTCTTAAGATGTTCAAATTCAAACATGGCTCATTTAAAATATACAATTTATTTTTGAATATATTGTTAATCTTTAAGTGGGTGACTTTACAATTTTTAAAACCTTGTTCTGTTATAGAAAAGGAAAAAAGGCGTTGCTCAGATATCTAGAAGTTTTAAAGTTCATTTTTACATTTCTTTATCTTATGAGAGTACACTAGGAAAAAATATTTTAAATTTTAATAAATATTTATTTGAATAGTGCCTAAACGTTCACTTACAGTAAATAAATTTATTTAACAAAATGAAATGATAGTTACATCAAATTAATGATTTTGTATCAAATAAATATATTGTCATATTTAGTAAATTTTTGGTTGGCACTATTCAAACAAATCATTTAATATATTTTTTCAGTAATATACATATACTAATAAAAAATATAACGGTGAAATTAAAAATGTTCTTAGAATTTCCTGAGCACTCCACTTATCAATTTGCTTATCTTCTAACCACTTACTTTCTTAAAGGTTAAATATACGAGTTGTTGGTGGAGAGAGAGAAAGAGAGGGGGGGGGGAAGAGAGAGAGAGAGACTAGGTAATTGTATCAAGCGATCGATCAATAGTGTGTAATATGTCGGAGATCGATCACGGTGAAATGAAATTTCGTTGGCCGATAGAGCGGCGGAGGTGTTACAAATTACGCTATGACCTCGAGAGTTTTTCTAAGAGACGTCAATATTTTTTCTCCGAACATACCCGCGCGGGGACCACCGTGTTCGTTAACACGGTGCACCGAGTCAATCCATCAGAGCTCGATCGAATCTGCTCCGGCCTGATCACCTTAAAACCTGTGTTCTTCCGCCGGGGGAATCACGAATAAAGTCGGATCCGCGGCTCTGAAAGGGACGTATCGTTTGGACGCATGCAGAATTTATAGTTCTGGATTCGACGAGAAAGCCGCCGCATCGCTATAACCGCGGGATTCAACATCTGAAGCGTTTTATGATAATTGGATGTTTGGCATGTCGGCACCACGTCTCACCGCTGTATGATGGATTTTTTGTCGCGTCCTACGAAAACGGAGGGAATCCTGTTGGAATAAACCTGCAGCGAATGCCGATCGTTGGCTTTTGCACGATTTTTCTGCTGAAACTAAAATCCCGAAACGATTTAATATATCGAGGCTTAGCTTTGGTTACCTATACGCTATTGTTGGTTTACATCGATAGTGATAATTAACTCACTCACCTCTTTGCATTTAATTCGTATGGAGTTGAAGGCGTCGACGGTTCATTCGTTGACTTACGACGATCGGAGACAACTGTAAATCACTTTGCGGACTCCAAGCGGTTCTCGTGGCAAATGTGGCACGTAAAACTCGAGCTGGCCGTCGCTGCTATTTCAGACGTCCTTAATGGTATAATGTAGCGTTCCATGGTGACAAACTCTGCGAGCGAACAACATTCCCGCCTTCAGTCCTTCTTTTTCACGTCGAGAAGCGCTCCTTTTGTTTCCCATGATCTCTGTGCCAATTTCTCCTCCCTTGCTTTCTTCAATTATTCCGTTTCTTCAATCTGTTGTAAATTCTTGTTTCACTTTGCGTGGATACAATTATTGTCTCGTGACAATCACTTATTTTTAACAGCATATTTTGGAGATTAATTAGAATCGAAAATTCTACAAAAATTAATGATATATCTCAGCTTTCCATTATTTGAATCAAATATAGAACATCTTAATTATGTGTTTATATCAGCATATTTTTTAATTAATCAGAAACGAAAATTTTACGAAATAAACGTATCAAATCATTAAAAATTATATATCTCTGTTTTCAAATTAAAATTATTCAATCCAATACGATTTATGTATTGTTATTTTGCATTTTTAATCTAAGAACAAACAATGAAGTATTTAACTTTTCTGTCAATACATAAAGGATGCTCGAATACTTACATATATTACATCTTACATATACCAAATAGGAAAAATTTTTATATCTTTGTACGAATTTCGTTATAACGTTTGAAAAACTTTGTTCTTTGAACACATACAATTAAAGAATAATTTTGCACAAACTTTATTTCATTTTTACTTTTACATTTTTAGCGAGAATCCTGTGAAACATGTCAATGAAAAGGAAAAAAATTATGCATTGACAGAAGGATTAATGTAAGATTTATTTATTGAATTTCTAAGCATTTATAAAAAATAATTGCCTAAAATTTCTCTTAGAGATTTTTTTTATTTGTCGCGATTATATTTCGAAAAATAATACAACAAGAATTATTAATTCTTATTTGCCTTATAATTCTTATTTATCCGATTTCAACCGTGATATTTACTAAATTTAATACATCTTTTCGAGTTAAATTGATTGCAAATAAATTGAACTGCATTGTTTTAGTTAAATTAACATAATGAGTATGAGTAATGACTTACGGAAATGATTAAAAATAACTAAAATTAATATAATTTGATATTATTAGCTTAACAATATGCATTGAGAAAAAACCTAAATTTCAACAAATATTTGTTTGAATAGCTCTAATTGTAGATAAATATTAATTAAATTTACATACATTTATTTGATGCGGAACACACTCATACGACGTGCGGAATGCCATAGAACACTTTAGAAAGATTTACAGTAGCGAGTCGTTGTATTTAGATTTTCGTCCCTTAATTGTGATGCTTGGCTACGTGATATCATAGCGCTATTTTAGTGGTGAGTGGACGACGTGAGTGAAAGACCTGCTGCGATTTTCGCGATTTTTTGACTCGTACAAAATATATTACGTAATTACGTACGCAGAGAAATATTGGAAGTGTCACGACGAGCATCTAGCAAGTGTAAGCATGCATGTTTTCCATTTGGGTTGCCTCATAACTCTCGTGACTAATGTTATTAGGATGGAATGCGTATTTTTTGAAAAACAGTTGCGATCGCGAGTCCCTGCGTTTGGATTTTTGACCCCCGTGGCGTTTGCGTGACGTCACACGGTCATTAGTTCAGTTGAGTGAGCGACGTAATACCGGTGAGACGCGTGACACTTTTCGCGATTTTCGCAATTTTTGATTCATCCAAAGTACATCATATGGACGCAGAAAAACGTCGAGTATCGTGACGAGTGTCTAGGAAGTATAAGTGTTCGTGTTTCTCCATTCAAGACGCCTCGCGAACCGTATAATCTGAACGGAGTGATTTTTCGAAAAACGGTTACAGTCGCGAGTCCCTGCGTTTGGATTTTTGACCCCCGTAGCGTTTGACTGCGTGACGTCACACCGTCATTAGTTCAGTTGAGTGGGCAACGTGATACCGATAAGACGCGTGACACTTTTCGCGATTTTCGCGATTTTTGATTCGTCCAAAGTATATCATATGGACGCAGAAAAACGTCGAGTGCCGTGACGAGTGTCTAGGAAGTATAAGTGTTCGTGTTTCTCCATTCAAGACGCCTCGCGAACCGTATAATCTGAACGGAGCGTGATTTTTCGAAAAACGGTTACGGTCGCGAGTCCCTGCGTTTGGATTTTTGACCCCCGTGGCGTTTGACTGTCACACCGTTATTAGTTCAGTTCAGTGGGCGACGTAATATCGGTAAGACGCGTGATACTTTTTGTGATTTTCGCGATTTTTGATTCGTCAAAGTATATCATATAGACGCAGAAAAACGTTGAGTGTCGTGACGAGTGTCGTGATGAGTGTCGTGACGAGTGTCTAGGAAGTATAAGTGTTCATGTTTCTCCATCATGTTTCTCAAGACGCCTCGCGAACCGTATAATCTGAATGGAGTGTGATTTTTCGAAAAACGGTTACGGTCGCGAGTTCCTGCGTTTGGATGTTTGACCTTCGTGAAGCTTGATCCCGTGACGTCACAGCGTTAGTTGAGTGGACGACGCATAAAGACCGGTAAGATGCGCAGTATCCATGACCTTTTATATCTTGTGACTTTTCAATTTCTATTGAATAAATTCGCTCACTTTGATAATTTCCACTTCGTTTCAAAGTACATAGAAAATCGATTACTTTGTCTTTAGATGCGCGATTTTTTCACAACAGGTAAACGCGAGGAATGCCAACAATACGAGCGCGTGATTATCGTTACGCATGTGTTTGAACGCGATGAATCTATAGCTCGAAATTTATAGATATTTCCGACGATAAAAAAATTTCTTCTAAAGTCGTTGTTCTCTCTCTCTCTTCGTCGCGAAAATGCCTGATCGCCTAAGAACGAACGTGGGTATAATAATAACGCATAATCTATTATAATAATCTATTATAATAATTCTTAACGCGAAATATTTCGACAGAAATTGTTTCTGTGAAAAGATCCATAACGATCGTTATATTTCTTTCAGATTTTTCATTGCTCATGATAGCGCGATTCTACAGATGTCTCTATATTTTTATATACCTAGATATACATTTATAATAAATATGTAAATCTATATTTATCTACAGTGAGTGCAAAAAGTATTCGTATAGAGAAAATATTTTTTGAAAAAAATGATTTTAAAAAAATAAATATTATCCAACGAGAAATGAGTCATCAATTGATATCAAATCAATATAAATATGATGATTTCAATATCAATTTGACATCGATTCGACATTTAATTGACGATTTCTTGTTGGATAATTAACAATTTATTCATAAAGAATAAAATAGAAAATTAAAAATTGTATTGTTTGGATGCTTAAAAAGTATTTATATAGACAAGAAATTTATTCTAAAATCAGGAATACATACGAAGCTCGTTTGTTGTAGAACAGAATGTATTCATTTAATAAAATTGCTAATTAATGTTTATTTTTTACAAATAAGACTTTTTTTTATAACAAATTTCCTTGTACAGATACTTTTTGTTCTCACTATATATATATGGATAATAAATATAATAATAAATAATAAGTTCGAAAATATGCATTTTATATTACGTACTTGTTATGTTACAATTATTAAATTTAACAATCGCAAGAATGATTGTGAAATAAAAGTACAGTGTGATATTTATATCATTAACAATTAATTTTTTAACGTTGCTTGCAGTCGAATATATTTCTTACGTTAAATTTCGTTATTTTTCGTGGAACTCTGAATGCAATTTGTTGAACCATTTTCGAGAATAGAGATCATAAACTGACACGCAAATTAAGTAACACAATAAATCGATCATACATTTATTAATATATATTTCATGATTTTCAATTCTACAATTATAAGTAAATCAACTTATTTGCTCACTCAAATTTGCATAAATTTTTTCATAAAATGATAGTAAATTGTGTGACGTTGTTTGTAACCGACATACGCGCGGTGAGTTAATAGCATTGGCACAAGTCGCTCCGTTTGTTGACATTCCTCGTCCACTGTTTGGATTTCGGAGAATCGAAGTCTTGGCCTCATCGCTATGCGAATAACAACAATAAGGTGATCGTAACCGACATGTAACGGAATCGCGTAGTGCGTACTTTATCATTCATATGATACACAATAGGTAGCAGCGTGAATTATTCCGCGAATCATTGTACTAATTTTCGAAATGTGATCGCGACAATACCAAAAGATTCCAAATGCAATTTCTTTTACGAATATTTATATACAGCGAATTTGATTACTTTATATTACATCAGATTAGAAGTTGTTACATAAATACATGAATTAATAGAATTAATTCTATTTTTGGTCAAAGTGGATCTTAGTAATAGTTAATATTAAATGCAAATTTTTGCAAATAATTAAATAATTAAAATAATTCAAAATTAATATTATAATTCAAAACTATTTGCAAATTTTTAAGATGGTTATTGGCTTTACTATTAAATGGACGAACAATCTAATTTGAGATATTAAACATCTTTAGTTTATGATTGCATTTAAAGTCTGACAAACCTTTTATCAGCGCACAGTTTATAAAACTGAAATAATAGATAAGTATATCTGTACTTTCATTAGTTTTGAATTCCTTCGTTGTGTTTTTAAAAATTGAGAATTCGTATAATTGTTACATTTTAAATAATGCAGAAGTATATAAATATTTTAAATAATTAAATACCGAATACTGATATTGTCATTTAACAAAATATATACAGTAAGTACAAAAAATATTCGTGCAGAGAAAATATTTATAAAAAAACTTTATTTAAAAAAATTAAATATTATCCAGCGAGAAATAACTCATTGAATTGATGTCGAATCGATATCAATACGATATCGATACGATGATTTCAACATCAATTTGATGTTTAATCGATGATCATTTCTTGCTGGATAATTAACAATTTATTTATAAATAATAAAATAGCCTATATGTTTCTTAAAATTATATATATCAAAAAGATGTGTATTAATTATCGAAAATGTATCATCTGAAAAATAAGCGAAAATTAAAAGTTTCATTATTTGGATACTCAAAAAGTATTTGTACAGTCGAGTAATTTAGTTTTTAAAATTAGGAATACATGCAAAGCTCATTTTATGTTAGAACAAAATATATTCATTGTATAAAATTGCTAATTAATGTTTATTTTTTACAAATAAGACTTTTTATAAAAAAATTTCCTTGTACGAATACTTTTTGCACTCACTGTATATGTGTAAAAGTGATTGTTAAATGATGCAATATTATTATTTATTCACGGATTAAACCGTATCGGATTTATCAACACTTTAGCGATGAAAATTTTGAGAAAATGATTAGAAACAATGAACTGTTCTCGGTTATTTTCACATTATTATCTTCTCAGAATATGTTATTATATATACGTATGTTATACGTTATTTTTTATGAATGATGTATTTCTGTATATAAGAATACTTTACATTTTCTAATTTCACCAAGTGAAAGTACATTAGATAAAGAAGTGTCATTTAGCAATGTAGTGTTACGCAATTTATTTGGCGACTTAGATATACGCTTGTGTCCCAGAAGAGCGACAATTAAATTAAAGAGCGACAATAAAAGAATCGCGATTGGTAGTTGAACTCAGGTGCGGTCGAAGTTGCAACAAGTTCAGGCGTCTCTCTTCGTTCGTCTTTACTCACGTATGCAAGGAGAACGACGTTCACACGCACGCACACGTCGATGAATGTAGGCTGGAGTAGTGGATATACCAGCAAAAGTAGTACGGGGCACGAGATATCCAGGTATACCCAAAGATATACCAAACTGTTGTCTTAAGGTTACCATATATTACGTCTCATGCCGTGGGGTCCCCAACGCAGTTCTCGTCCCACTTGCGTATGTCCAGATCGAGTCCTCCCTTTCCCTCCCAAGATAGACGGAGGGGAAGAAAGTCTCTGAGAGGTCCCACAGACCCCGTGTCGTCGCGAGCATTCCTGGAGCTGATTTTATTTGTAGGATGTCAACCAGTCGCAGGCGAGGCGGGCTTCGGGAAAGAGGACGTAGAATGTGAGATTGGGAATCGGCGGAAGAAAGATAGAGAGAAAGAGACAAAGAGAGAAAAAGACGGAAAGAGATGAGGGGGGAGAGAACGAGAAAGAGCGAAGAGAAGTGCATGGGACCCAGGACTGGACCCAGGACTGGACCCAGGCCGGACAGGACCAAACGGCAATTAATTCCCCTCTAGATTTATCGTGTTCAATCCCGTCGATCGAGCCTCGCGAATACTATTATCCTCGCGAGTATAGCGATGATTTTTTTAGGATTCGCAACGTGCGGTGTCGTGCCAATCATTTCGACGCTTCAAGTTGCAATCTTATTAGTGTCCATATTATTTATATTTTTTTCTTTATATATCTTCAATATATTGTAAGCAATTTCACTCTCGATTATAATAATGGGTTACTTGGATCTGAAGTGAAAATTTTAAACGATCGATTCAATCGATATGATTAGTAGTTTGAGGTTTTTAATTGTAGGTAAAATAACTTTGAACATTTTTCTATCAATTACCATAAGACTTATTTGTATGGAGATTTATTTGTATTCTATAGGTACTTTAAACAGGATGTTTTAAAATTTAAGTATATAACTGTACACGAAAAGAACAATTTTTCTGAAGTCTCTAAATATTTAGTTAAACACAGATCTGAAAATAATATTGATGAATTATCAAAATAATTATGTAGGAATCTCAAATATAATGAAAAATACTGCAAAAATTCTGACATTCTAGCAATTAATTTGAGGCGTTTGAGCGTCCTACATAATTATTTTGATAGTCCAACAAAGTTATTTTCAGATTTGTATCTAGCTAAACTTTTAAATACTTTAATAAAACTATACTTTCCATATAGTTGTGTAAGATTCCATGTAAGATTTAAGTGTTAACAAATGCACCAATAAATGTCATTAAATGGAATACTAATGACTTTAACAGAACACACTTTAATTTTATGCGATATTAATAAATTGCACGATATAATATTGTATTAAGCGATCGCAACATTGTTACACCTGTCGTTACGGGAGAGGTTTTATGGCGTGAGTTATAAAATTTAACACTCTCCGGTAGTAATATTGATTTTGATAATAATTCAAACCTACGTATATGATTCTCGCGATACGAAATTAGCAGACCGTTATAAAATATACTCCATATAACAGCACCAGCGAATTTCGCGTTTCCTTAAACGGCGAGGCCGTTTTCTTTTTCACATTAAATGCATCTGGGATGAAACGAGGAAGCTCGGGACACAATGACGATGCGATAATACGCGCTGCTTTACGAGTTATATTCATTCTCAGATACGTGTGTTGAATCCTCACGCGGTCTCGTCACTGAGCGCAACTTTTCCTCTTCACTCTTTCTCTTATTACGTCTGATCACGTTTCTCTTATTAATATTTATTCTCGATGTATTAGTAACTTGATATATTAACTCATAAATGCTATACTGGATGTTTTTTATTTGGTAACACAATCGACATAAGTGAAGTTTTATATCTTTGTTACTCAATAAAATGTCAAGAAAGATAATGTTTGTGTCGACTCGTGTCACTGCATAGAAATCACTCACTATGGGAACAATAAAAAACTTGATTATGGCATATCCAACTGAACTCAATTGCTTATCTATAACTTTTTAAAACATATTGTAAATCATTTTTTTTTTCAATTAAAACCAGATATTAAAGAACGTATCGGTATCACGCAAGTGTATATATCTTTATTAATAAAAAAGTTATATTGGAAAAAATATAACTTTTCCAAATTAAAAGTTTTATTAGAAAAAATATTGAAGAAGCGTGTTGGAAAAAGAAAAACTGACAATGAGTATACCTTACAGAAAAGGCGTTTAAGGGTTAAGTAGATCGAAGTAAAGTTATTTCATTGGCATGTGAGAGTTTGAATTATGTCGTGAGTTTGTTAGTTTCGCGAGTCAATCGTATTATCAATCGTAGGCCGATCTTCCGTTTTTCTTTTTCTCGTGAAATCTAGTCAGCGATCTCACCGTGGCTACCGTTTTTGATTATCGAGCAGGGACCATTTTTCTTTCGCCGCTCATGGCAGATGCGGCCGCGCAGATAAGGATGACCGAGGGTAGCTGTCGAGGCTCCTCGACGTTATACTGACTAAATATCGCCCCGTTTAATCCTATTAAATTTATGCGCGCTTGTAAGGCACGAGTGATCTGCTCGGTTCTCACGGTATACGCTGCCAATGCATATGCGAATATCTTCAATCACGAACATATTAATATCACAATAAAATAAGATAAATTTTTTTATATAGCACATGAATTTAGTATCAAATCTAAATTTCTTCAAAATAAAGATTTATCGATCAATACTTTTTCTAATAAAACTTTTAATTTGAAAAAGTTCTATTTTTTTCAATATAACTTGATGCAAGAAAGGAGATTCTTGGTTATAATATTTATTCTATCTATTCTATCTGGCAGTACCAGATTTATACTAAATGTAATTGAACGTGAAATTTATTCTATTAGGTGTTGGAATTAATTCGTAGCGTTTTACAAGTGATGGGAAGTACTTTCATTAATGTATTTTTTAATGCTCATGTGAAATAAATAACATTCTTTCATTAAAAAACGCTACGAATTAATTCCAACACCTAATACAAATCATACATTTATTTCGTTAATTCGATTGGAACTGATTATAAATTACTTGAATACAAAATTCCTTTAAGAAAAAGTGTTTCAATATACTGATGATTATTCAGTAACTGATGATATATTTTTTGATTTCATCAATAATGGATGAAATATCATCAGTTACTGAATAGTTAATTAGTATATTAAAACACTTTTTCTTAAGAGTTATTTTATCATATATATCCATATACGACATTAATGTGAATATATAAGACATCAAATGAGCTTCATACTAAAGAAATCAAGAATTGATATTTTTTTATCACTAAGAAATGAGCTTCATATCCATATTATATATTTTGTGTCGATAAAATAATTTTTTCGCATAATAACATAAACCATAATTCTTCGAGGTACCACTGGATGTACACATTATAGGTTACACGTTTTTCGAACTATGTATCGGGTAAATGATGAACGGATCGAGAAGATGCGGCGTATACTTGGATTTACCAAAATATTCCTATCGTGGGAGACTTGCTCGGCAGAAATGAATCCCGAAGCGCGTACATCCATCGTTGAACTTGTAATGGTCCGTGGATTCTCGTCACGACTATAGATCGTTGGGTGCCATGGTAGCTGGGACTGCCCGCTGGGCGTCCCAACACTATCGGTCCCGCATCAGCCACGGATTTCAGAAGCTACCAACTTATATGTACATATACATACGTAGCAGCATGCGTTTGCGCTCGCATCTCTGTGTGCGACAAGTCTTTACAGCGACTCCCCGCTGCAGTAGCAACGTCGAGTTGCGCCAATCGCGAAAAGAAAAAGAGACTCGCTCACGGCTCTAACATTATCGCGAGCGATGATATTCCCGGGGATCGGAAGGAGCGTTAAAGTCCGCTCGCGTCAACAGTTTTAACTGACTCTGTTCATAAATTCCATTTGTCCTCTTTTAGATGATAACCGTACGTCAATGAGCTTTATGTAAAAGAAATCAAGCGTTAATACTTCTTTATTACTGAGAAATGAATTTTATGTCCATATTCTCTCTAGAAAAACATACGTTATATTTGGTGTAGAAAGAATAATTTTTCAGCATAATAATGTAAATCTTGATCCTTCGATGATAACCACACAAATTGTTCTTTTTTATTTTATATATTATAACTGTTTTATTAATAACGATACATGTAATTATTACCATTATATTTAACGTCTTACATTTCGATTGAAAAAAAATCATAAAAATAATATATTCATTTTTATACAATACGCAGTGTATTGTATACGTACGTATAGATAATAAAGCATCATGTAGTTAAATAACTGCAGAGCTAAGTTATTTAAAACGTTTGAATAGTTCTCTTAATTCCAAAATCTTTAAGGGAAATAGTAAAGAAATTGTAAAATATATTATGCATTCGTAATTTTAATATGAAACTGATATTATCTTGTATTATCTTGTTTATTTATCTTCGTTATAAAAAAATAATGAAATGTATGTTTCAGATACAACCTCTGTCTATCTACATTTCTACGTTCGGTGAGTGAATTTAACAAAATTTTATCTAATTTATTATAAATATTGTCGGAACGTTATTTTTTTCTTAAATCATCTGCGGAATTAAATTAAAAATTTGGGTGGGCATTATAATTAATATCTTGTTGAGTATAAATAGTATATATTAGAGTATAATCTTTTCACTAGACATATATGTATACGTATAAACACAATTGTAATCCGTGTCATACAATTTTAATTATGTGACAGCACGTTGCATAACCGATTAGTTATTACCTCGAGCGAGTCATATTTTTTCAGAAAGAGCTCGCAGATTGCCTTTTCGCGTGATGTCGCGTTAAAATGACGAGTCGTATTGTTAGTCCATTCAATAGAATAATGTATGCTTTTTTTAACAAACTTCCGATCCAGCATGCGATGTATATCATCGAATAGTATCTCTAATCAATCGATATTACAAAACCACGTTTGTTCCTGCAATAAAAGTTACATTCTTATATAGTAATGGGAGTCTTCTGTAAGATCTTTTAATCTTCGATTATTAGGATATATGTCATATGTAGTAGTTAATTCGATCCCACGAGATATTAAAGAAAGTTTTTGTTTACTGCTTCTCATATATTTTCACAATAATATATTGATCTCTCTCTTTCTCCTCTCTCTCTATTTATATAGATATATTATTAGTATCAAAGTTAATTACATTTAATTAACTTTGATACTAATATTATAATATATTAAGTACAATGACATCTATGAGAAAAACTCGTTATCTAATCTCTAAAATATTTGGAGTAAAATCTAATCCTAAAGTAATAAAGAGCAGTGTTCATAGTTTTTATTTCAAGACTGTCTTAATAATATCTTAAGATGCTAATACATCTTTCGAATTGGCTTATAGCATCTTAAGACTGTACTTAAGACACTCAAATATAAGAATCTACTATGAATACCGATCAAAGAGTTACATTTGAATCAATGATGAAAAAGAGTGACTCAATTGTCAATTTTTAAGTAATTTCTCTCACTCTTTAAAGTTAGATTCTATTCCAAAGATTTTAGAGAGTAGTTCACATTTCTTCTTCTTTCTTCTGGATCTTTTTGGATTTCCGACGTTATAAGAAAAGACAAATATGATTTTAATATACTAATTCTAATACTACAAGGCAGAAATTTCCAGCAAGGATCGAGACATTAATGCTTTATCTAGTTCGCGTTTATTTCTATCCCGTCTTCTCAAGTTTCCTTTTAGTCACGCCAAATATGCCCTCGCGTTCTCCATGAATTTCGCAGCGCCTCCCTCGCGATCTATGGAGGCATCGAGAGCCCGAAACGAGGCGTATGCGGTTGGACTCGGCGAGAGGTCCACGCGGTCATTTATCATACAGGAAACAATAGGAACTGGCAAAACACGTGCTTCGCGCGCGCTCCGCAAAACCAGCCGAAGGATCAGAAGAAGGGAGCGAGAGAAAGAGGTGGCGAGGGAGGAGATCGGGATGACTGGGAGGAGCGCGGGTCCAGATACATAATACAGCTTGGAGGCTGCGCGGTAAAAGAGGGAAAAAAAGGAGGCCGCTTTCTTCGTCCCGACGTAGGAAACGGGGTGAGTGGCGGCCTCTCTTTCTCTCTCTTTCTCTCCTTCTCCCTTCATTTGTTAAAACAATATAACAATTCATTTTTGTCACATCCACTGTCGAAGACCTTTTATTGCGACGGGCCCTCGTCCGGAGCCTGGACTCCTCGAGCACGCCGGATCGTCTCGTTGCTGGCCAAACTATTGTCAACCTCGTCGTCGATTTCTTCTTGGTTCTCGAACAATTCGACTTGAATGGGGACTGTCTTTGGTCCCCGTCTTTCTACTCTTAATCTCAAATTACGTTTTTTTGCAGCAATGTTGGTTACTCTTAATGTTATTTTTTGTGATTTTGAAATCGACAAGAATAAGAAAATACTTTAAATTTGTATTTACACAGTGCTTTAACTTCCATGTATAATTCCATCTCAGTTTATATACGAATTGAAAATTTAGTTTCTCGAGAGAATTCATAATTTTTTGCGCGTAGAATAGAAATGTAAGTTTCTTAAGTTATTTTTGATGCTTAATCATGAGCTTCTATTGGCTAAAAGCACGATCGAAACCCATGTAGGGTCTAAGAATAGGTCAGGGCCGGACAGTAGTGCTTGCAAACGTCACGCGAATCGCCCACTCACGCGAGACTTCGCCTTTTATTCGCTTATCAGACACGTTCGATAGGAAAAATACTGGGGTTTGATAGAATGAGGCTATCACCGCTGCCTTGACGTCTGTGAAATTCTTTTTATACTCCTATAATGAATTAGTTGGAAGTCTAGTTTTTATCTATAATAAAATAAAGATAAAAATATTTACTATAATATAAGGGAAGAAGGAAGAATATAATAAAGGATTTAATTTATACGGTAAAAGTTTCGATTTGTATGGCAAAGAGAGAGAGAAAGAGAGAGAAAGAAAAAAAAGGAAAGAATCTGTTTTAAATATTGCATTATGAGACGCCTCGATATTAATGCGCCGTTGAATATCAGCCGGATGAGGTACTAAGTGACTCGGGACATTTATTGCCGGGAATGCAACTGTGTATGCACGAGGGTTTAAAACGTGACGATAGATTCGCAGCGAGGAACACCATTATGGATGACCAAACCGTAGCCGGTCTTCCTGGTCCCTGCCATAAGTTAACTGCCACCGGTTGGTCCCAACCGCATGAGAGACTCGCAGCACACCGCGCATTATTTACATATTTATATATTAAACGTTTGCTATAGGCTCATGCATGAAATCCTCTTGTTTCGACTCGGCGAAATTCGCGCGTCTCCAAGAAAGAATTATTAGAGTATTACACGAAAAGAACGATTTTGCTAGAAAATAATCTTGTTGTAAATTCAAATTGGTTGCTAGAATATCAAAATTCTTTGTCATCATAGCTTTGTCATTTTAGCTTTCAATATAATTATTTTGTAATGATTTATTAGGACCTTATAATATAAATACATAATAAGTAATGCCTATAATAGTCGAAGCTGGATCTTAAGACTCTTAAGTGTTTTGAATAATCTCATGTGAATTTATATATCATATTTGTAGTTTCTTGAATTGCGCATCGAATTGATTTTTCGGACTTAGAAACTAACAATACTAGTATACTATTAACTAGTATATTAGTAATCTTCAAACCGTATACTTCTCTTGAGCGTCTACTAATGGTATATAGGTGCGAATTGGGATTTGACATTTTTATTTGCAAGTCTCTCTTGAGAATTAAAATAGAAATTTCTTTAAAACCACCTCTTTTCCGAGATATAATTTTCTCACAAATCCAACGGTGTCACTCAAATTTAATGAAGAAGCATATTTAACATATACTATATAACTATAATAACTATAGTAACATCACAAATTAAATTAATAAGCAATTTGATAATTTGATGCTTAATTGGTATCATTTTCAATAGATCTTAATATATTGAAAATCTGTAAATAAAATAATGATTATAATTGTCCAACAAAATGTTAGATTTTTCAACCAAATCATTAATTCTTTTCGTGTAGAAACGAAATATCTCCGGATGACAAATGTTTGCATATCTATTTTCTAACTCGACACGATTTTTCATGTTATTGCAACGGAAATGACTTGCAGTAATGAAACCATCGACGTTCTTTTAAGCTTTATTGTAATACGTATCTATTTATCTAATAGAAACATGCTTCAGCGAGCAATTAGAATGTTAACGGTTTTCTCTACACGATATAGATGTTTCAATTTTAATTGATATTATGATAAAATCTTCATTTAACATTTTTCATATGACTTATGATCTCGATAATTTCTACATAAGTCATCGATAATCTCTTCGATAACATTTTACAAATTTTATCAGAGCAGGTATGCGCATAATTATTAATATCGTACAAAGTGAGCGAGGATCATTAGCTGTTTGCGAACATAATTCCGCTTTCGTCGGGATGCGTATATCCACGTGGCACGCATCTAAATTTCTGCGCAACGCCGTTGGCCGATGCATATTCGCGGTCGTCGCGGTGCATAAGTCTCGAAGTAACGCGATAGGGCAACGACAAGCTGCGCGTTATTAAATTACCGCGATGAGAGAACGGTCCTTTTTTCGCGTGACCACGGATACTCCGTGGCTTTTTGTGCGTCGCGACTCGTGCAAATTTATTTTCCCTCCCGACGAGCCGCGCTCGTCGATTTATGACGTGCCGGCAAATTACGGCGTCTCGCTCCGTAACCGAGAGGTTGCTGCTAAAAAGTACGTTCCGCAATGCCGTAGTTTTTACCGCAGGCATTTCTCTATACTTCCGTTACTTGAACCGTGAAATTATCTGTGAAAAACGCGATACACAGAAATGCACTCGATTAGAAGCTAAAGGCTAATTAATTTACAAATTCATCACGTAATAATTTACAATGATGTACTTACTGTTAAATTACTGGTGATATTCGCGTGACTACTTTATATGATATTTATAAAGTATACGTGCATCACTGAGAGAAAAATGTTACATACAAAACTGATAAAACTATATAAATTTAATTGTGATTATTAGTAAATGTAACTAACACTTATAAATATAAATATAAAATTATAATGTATATAATTATAATTATATTTCTGAAATAGACTTTCATAATATAGTTGCAGTTATATTTATAACTATAAATATTATTATTATTAACAATAGTAGTAGTAATACTAGTTTAATAACTATACAAATGTGAAGCTGCAGTAAATCATAATTATTTTACTGCAATTATAGTAACAAATACGACAAATACAATTTTTTCTCAGTAATGGATTTTCTCGAATAATTTAAAAATCATAAATATTTTTAAAATTAGTAGATAACTTTTCCAAGAATCAGACAGCATTTTTTAATTGAAAAATATTACGCTAATTTTATAATAATTCTTGCGAGTAACGTTCCTTCTAAACCTTCGATATGTCAAATCACTGTTTCGACACATCGAAAATTCACGACAATTTATTTCTCACCAGTCGAGGCATATTTGAGGAAAAGTTTTTACAGTTTTTTACGATTTAAGTTTCTTACGATCTCGCTTACGTAAGGCACGACGTATCTTGATAAAGTTTCAAGTTACTGGGTCGAGAAATGGTCGAGAATGGAAGAAATAAAGCTACATTTATATTAAATAGAACGTTCGCGTAAAACGCAACAAAGAGGGTGTACTATACGCGCAGAGGGCGGAGGGGTGTACTAAACACGCGATGTCGTGTGTCCTCGTATGTTTGTATGTACGTTGAACGAAATGAAGTTATTACTAATGTACTATCGATCAGTCGTCGGAAGACAGACGTGCCGCATAATCTCGCGTCTATTCTTTTTTCTTTCCTTTCCCAGTCGGCCTTCCTCCCCGGCCTCCGCCGCGTATAGATCTCTTCCTCCCCCGCGCCGCGCCGCGCCGCGCCGCGTCGCGCCGTTTCGCGAATATGCCGTGCCGAAGCGCGCGCGGGCGAGCGTGAGCTTGCAATATTCGCGCGGTGAAAGAAAAGCGTTTCCGACATATTTCATGCGGCGAAGATAACGCTTACGGCCACCACGTGAAACGTGTCAGAAGGAACTATGAAGATTTATCGCGTGCGCCATCGGTGCTCCGCGGTCGCGAGCGCGCGAGCGCACTCGGATCGATAATTCCTTCCTCGTTTACTTGCTCGCGAGCTTGCAAGCGGCAGACTATAACGCGATAAAGTCGTTAACGCGCGCATTATCGCACGCCGGACCGGAGCATTTTCCAAGGCCGCCGTAGCTACGTAAATAATATACGCAGGTTTTATGGATTGCGAGGCTCCGCTCTCGATCTCGTTGCCGATCGCCGTTGTCGAAGCGAGGACACGGATTTTTTAACCGAGTTGCACTCCTCTGATGTTTAATTCCTTGACGGTTCAATTCTTGCGGTTCTGTATAGTTTTCTGTATGTGGGTTTAATGAATATATAAAAAAAAGTTAAATGATAAATGAGAAAGAGAAAGATACTTGGTTTTTTTATAATATTAAAAGAAACGTGGGTTTCGATTGTGCTTTTAGATAGTAGAAGCTCGTGATTGACTTATTTGAAGACAGGAACTATTTAATAAAGAAACTTAAAAAAGATTTTATTTTCTAAGCGATATTCCTTTGAGAAAATTGGAGTTTTGTAATAAAATAACTTTTGGAAGACTTTGTTTTCTAAGGATTTGAGGAATTATTGAATTCAATTGTCACCTAAGAATTCTAAAATTAAAAAAAAATTTATTATTACGAATTCGAATTTTAGGAAGTTCTTAGTATCGCTAAGTTTAAATATAACTTCAAAATATCGAATTTAACAAACGATCAAACGATCTAGTGTCATAATTAGGGCTCATAAGAGTGTGAAAGTCAATTTGGAAATCAGTATTAACTGCGTAGTTTTTTAAATCGAGTTTTTTTACAATAATCGAAGTATTTCTTTGGGATTCTGTTCTTATTGGATTCATCATTTTGAATTTCTATTCTTAACTTGATTATATCATCAAATTACTCTATTGATCACTTTCATAAAAATCGAACAAGCTGCAGTTTATAAAATAACAGGGTTGGTAAGTTAAACTAAATTAAAGTTAATGGCTTATAAAATTAATAAAATATTAGGTTAAAAGTTGAAGGAATAAAGAATTAATTTAGTAAAAGTTAAGTTAAAATTGAATTAACTTAAGTTAAAAAGAAAGTTAATTAAAAAAAATTATTTTTGAGATCGGAATGTCCTAATTTTTCTTATAATGAGATTACTTTAAATAACATTTACAAATATAGATTATTAGATAAATTTAATTTTGTATTCACTTGTAAGTTATTTATATATAATAAGAATTACACTATAAGGCGTTTTTGTAAAATCTTGCAAGAGAGAAGGGTATATGTTTGCATTATTTCTCTTTCTTTAATTTTTATCTAATTTTCTTTAATTTTTAAAACGATTGCTCATGCATATTTACGACTACATCGATTATAGATATTTGTTACAAAGATAAATATAAAAATTTAGAAAATGGGTGGATGTGCACTATTGTTCTACAACAATTCATCTAAGGTTCATTTCATATTTATAATGAAATATAACATTTATGATACCTAAAATTAGTATGATTCAAATATAAGCGGGAATTAACAAAACCTAGCGAGTCAATAAAAGCTATTGTATGTGACTCTTATTATAGTTTCTCATCATAAAATCATTGAACTTTTTCTAAATTAATTCTCTAATATCTAAGACTTTATAGAAAAAAAAAATAGTATTAAGAGAAGTAGAAAAATTTTTAATTTAAAAAAGTTAATAAATTAAAGCTTAAAAGTAACTAAATTAAATTAAAAATTAATGCATTTAAAATTAATTAAGTTAAATTAAAAGTTATTAACTTTTTAACTGTTAATGCGTTTTAATTAGTTACTACCCAACTTTGTAAAATAAAAAAAGATAATCCTAAATAAAAATGTCTGTCCATAGAAGGTTAAGCACCAAGAATAACTTAATTATATGAAGATATTACATCTACCATATGAATTTATATATAAACGTACGGATTTTTAATCTTTTCTATAGAATTAATCAATTGTCGCGCGCGTCATCATTAATTAACGGTAATCCTTTGTGGTGTTTCTGACCTCGAGATACCTAGTCGCGGGACCTAGTTTTACCAAAAGTTTACGCTTTACCGAGAAGACGCACGGTCGGGATGACAGAAATTGATGCCTAACGAGGTGACCGAAAGTAACGCATAATTTACATGGTCGTCGAGCCGCCGCGACCCGAGCGATAAAACTCAGGCACTTCTCTTTGTGGCGCGCGCTGCTTGGCCGGACAGCCGGACTCTTGATTTCGTATGCGATCCGCGGGGGCCCGTCAAAACGCGCCGACTATGTCGCGAGGGCCTTCCTAATAAAACACGAAGAAATCCGGGGGTAGGGGAACCGCGCGTATGAGCCAGCAGCCTCTTATGAGTAGCTTTTCGGCGCTGGAATTCCACGCGGGGCATCACAAAGGGGCCGCATCTTTGGCTTCGTGGCTGCCGAGACGTCGTTGTCGCTTTGCGACCGCGCTGCCATTTTGGAGAACCGCTTGATAATGCTAGAGATCCTCGAGTAAGAGATTGGACATCATACGTTTGGTCCGTTATATTTTTTAGAATCTGTTTAAGATAGATTACTCTCTAAACTTTAGCGGCATCTATAATGAGATTTTAAGGTGTAAAACTTAAATTTTGAGAAACTGATCAATTATAATCGAATGTGAGGAGAATAATTAATTTCAGAGTGACAATTCACTTTAAAGCGACGTCTACAATGGACTTTTAAGGTGTGAAACTTAAGTTAGGCCTTAAGAATTTGGCTAAATATAGTTGAATGTAAGGAGAATAATCAACTGCGATTGGTCAATTTCTTATGGCTTAAAATTAAAAGCTTAAGTTTTATGCCTTAAAAACTCATTGTGAACGTCGGTTTAGTTTAGGTCAACAATCTTGCTTTCAGAGACGTAAATCTTGGGCCCAGTTTCACAACTCATGGTTAACTCTTAACCGACGTTTAACTTATTCTTCATCTCCTTCTAATGTTAAATTGAAAAGAGATGAGAAATAAGTTGAACCTCGGTTAAGCGTTAACTATGAGTTGTGAAACTGAGCCTCAAGAAATTGACCAATCACAGTTGAATATGAGAAAAATAATCTGTGAATAATTTGTTATACTCTGACAAGTATAATACAATCTCACTCTTAAAGATTAAAAATTGAGCTACTCTTTTCCAAGACTGGCTCAATTTTCATTCTCTACAGAATGAGATTTCAGTCTAAAGAATTTAGATAGTATGCATAAGATAAAATGACATATCCGTATTCTTATTCTATCTTATATATTTATTTTGTTCTATTTTAAATGAAAAATATGGCGGAAGTTGTCTAAACGGTGTCCAATCTCTAGATCTTGAGGATCTCTAAATAATGCCAAAGAAATGTGTCTCTTGTTGCTAACACGTTCTCGAAATGATTGTCAACGTCTCTTCCTCGCAACAGAAAATTACGACTCGTTGTCATATCTACGCGAAAGAAACCAGCACGAAATGACAATACACGATGAGAATTTAAGTATATCTGTATATATCAAATTTTTTTTTATTTCTTGTCGCTTTTAACGGTACGTGGAATTTTTTCGGTTCTTCTTGATCTTCTCAATCGGGCGACGAATCTCGCGTTGACATGCAATATCGACGTTCGTATCCGGCATAATTATGCGAAGGCCGTGGTCGCTCCATGTCGAATTGGTCTCGGGCGAAGTTTGGGAGAGGGGCCCGTTCAGATTCGAATCGGCCTCGATCAAAACACCGCGGATGGGCCCGACAAATTGTCGAATTTATGGATCGTTGATGGGGCGAACGTGGTGGATCTGCTGAATCTACCCTGTTATCGTTAAAATCTCCGTAGCTTCCGAGAAGAAAAGGAGGAATAAGAGTGAAACAAAGAAGAGACAGCTAAGAGACAAATAAGAAGAATGCTTTTTCGTACATATAAATTTAAAATGTTCGTGTTTCTTTTTCAACTATTGCAGAATAATTCGTGGATAATAACTGCTCCTCTGATCTTTCGATCTTTTCTTGAAAAGAAAAATACTTTGATGATTATAATTATGCAATGTAGAATTCAGTTTCAATAAAATTCTCTAGTAATTACAACGTTCTTAGAAAAATGTTACAAGTAGAATAAATTCCGTTATCATATAAAAAATGAAATGATAAATACTTTTTGATCTTAGATATTAGATTGATGTCGATTTACATTTTGCGATAGATATATTATATAATTATAAATTTATTATGCTTTGGAAAAGAATAAATGAAATCAAATTATTATCGTCATATTCGAGAAATAATTATTATTAAAACGTGCTAGAATGCATAATAATACCGTTAAAGATTTTGTTGAGTTACAAATATTTGGCTATACATGTGAATCGTGTCTTGTGTATCCTGAATTTCATAAAAATTCTAATAATAACGCCGCAAAGAGAATCACGAGGATTTTATCCATGACTTTTAACCACGAAGAGACGTGCGCAAGAAGCAGCGCAGCGAAATACGAGCGAAGGTCGGACCGATGGGTGCCGCTTCGGCGAAAACTGGGCCCCAATGAGGCCGCAGAGGGCTAGATCTCCGTTCATGATTAGAACAACGTACATATGCGCCTTACGTGATGAGAATCTCTATGAGAAGCGAACACGCGGCGGAATGGTACGCGTATCGAGTTTCCAGGTTCCATGCTGCACCCTTTATTGCCCTGAACTTACCCTCGACATTTGGCGATCGAGAAGAGTCTGGGAATACGCAGGCATTTCTGGGCGTTCTTAAGCTCATCATCTTCATTATTATTTGTTGCTCTTTTACGGGCGATCTATTAATCCTCTTAATATATCGTCCGTCTGGGTCCGTTCAACTCTTTTCTGCAAGACCGAGACCCTTATACTTTATAACTTTTATATATCCTTTATAAATAGAATAAGAAATTATGTTTTTAGATATTCACCAACTCACTGCACTGTTATTTGCGAGCGAATCATAGAATCGAGTTACGAATGCATCTATTTCAATCTCTTTGTGCACTTTCCAACGGACATTGACGTTCGATGCGCGAAGAATACCGTTTGACTTTCATTCGTGCAGATTCGAATTTTTGTGTTCGCCATTCGATCGATTGCGTTGTGCTTCTTCTTTTTTCGATATCCTCAATAAAAGGTGGTCACGTAGGAACAATAGTAATTACAAGGTGGGCCATTAGGGCAATGCACTTCTCTGCATGGGGCAGGTGTCTTTAGTCCAATCTCCCACACGCGGAATTAGCGATGGCTACGAATGACGATCAAGAACGTTCAAACTGCCAGTTAATTTGGGCAAACGTTGTCATTTCATGTCAGAATAAAAAAAAAAGTATTTATGTATTATATTTTATATTATATTTATATGATTTAATTGTGAGAATTAATTTAGAACTTTTAACCACTTTCATTATATAGCGGGTAATTAAACTTTTATCTTCCTCGGAATTATTTTAAAGAAAAGAAAAGCAAGATTTACAGAGCGAGCTACATTTCATAATTTACAAGATAATCACTCTAGATATGATTCGGTATTTTAAATGATAGTCTTCCTGTGTGCAGCTTTCGAGTAGCACAAACATCCCACTGCAGTTAATAGGATCGATGGAAAGGTGAATGCATTCGTTCATTAGATTCTCATCTATCGATGATTATTTGCGCGCATCGCTATCAGAACTCGTTCCCCGAGCTAAAACTTTATGATCTCGCTGAATCCACCGATAGATCTCTCTCCGCGGTCGCTTCTACACATTGCTACACATCCGCGAGACGCATCTCGCGCACAGTATCCAGAAGGTGATTCAGCGAATAGCCGACGAGTTTCGGAGAGAGGAGCACGCCGTAGTCGGCGGCTTGTAAGTCTTACGGGGCCTTAAGGGCCGTTTCTCGCGCATTGTTTCAGACCCCCGCAGGGCCGTAGCCTCGCGAGTCATCCGGGAGAATTAGTTCGTCCACGGGGGGTTCCTTGTTACGAAGGAGGCGCCCTCCTCCTCCTCCTCCTCCTCCTCCTCCTTCTCCTCCTCTTCCTCTTCCTCCTCTTCCTCCTCCTTCTCCTCCTCGCCCACCATCTCCTCACCCTCTCTACGCACAACTGGGAGAGGAATCTCGATGCGTGCGACACGTGAGAAACTCATACGTGGCCCCGAACGTCGGATCGATGATCGTGAATACTTTTCGATATGCTAGGACAGTCATCTTACACGTGTCGGGACAATCTGCCACTTTGTTGGCTCTTGAATACGTTCTTCTTCTATACTTTATTTTTATTATAATATATTTTTTATAATATGTATTATTGCCAGTTAGTTTGTCAAAGCTATCTATTAATTGTTAATACTATTTAATTAATATCTTAAAAATATCTTAAAAATATGTCAACATATTATATATATGAATTTTTAATGGAATTCGGCTTTATTTGTTAATTTTATTAATATTTGCTTAAAGATTTGACATATTGAGAGAGAGAGAGAGAGAGAGAGAGAGACAGAATACTTTATTAAATTATACACATGAAATTATTTGAACGTAAGAATTTTTATAACTTTAACTTCAAATTACTAATACTTGCTGTTTTCTAATGCTTTCTCATGTTATGTCGATAATGAAAAATCGCGAGGTTGCTTATACGAAAAGAGACACGCGACTATTTTTTTTTTAAGTCAAGTTATGCACCGTTTCTTTTTGCTTCTCACGATTGAGGAGGTACGATCTCCTGGGTAGTTTGGACGACGGTGACGTTTTTATTTCGTGGGACACATCGAGAAGACGTGTCTTCTGTGAGAACGGTACCATATAGGACTCTTTGCATCGTCTAAATTTATCTTAGAGAAATTTATCTAAGAGAGAGAACAACATATATTAACTCCTTGAATTATACGCCAATAAATCCTTTGATGGCCACGCGAGACTGTGGATGGATCTTCTCATGATTCGTGCGAAACATTATTTAAAGTCTCGGATTCATGCTATGTTTAGTGCCAAATGTGACTGTTTTATTTTCATTCTAACAAAAGTGATTATCATTTAACCAATTAAATGTCAGAAATAGCTAGTCGCATTCAGAATATAAAAAATAGAATGTTATGAATATAAATTCGATGACATTATAATGACATGACGATACCATTGTAATGTGGATTAATTTTATGACTACACTGAGAGAAAAAAAAATTTGTTATTTATTTGCATAGTAAAATAATTATCTATTTTTATAGTTATTATTGCTATAATCTTAATAATAATAATCAAATATTTATAGCACTATTACGTTAAAGAAATACATATCATAATAAATAAAAAATAACGGTGATTTATATTCGTTTTCGGTAATATATTTTTTTGGTATAAAAACCTGTAAATATGTAATTATGATTACTAATATTATAGAAGTATTAAAAATGACATTTCTAATCACAATAATTATTTTATCATGCAATTATAAATATCAAACGCTTTTCTCAGTGTATATACTCAGTAACGTAATGAATCTTTATTTTTATTTTTAATATTTAAATTATCCAATGACTTCTCGTGTGGTTTACCGAGATCACCATGAAGAGTGAAATGTCGGAAAAATATAAACGGCCAATAAAAACAATAAAATGTTCTCATCAGAGGAAAGTTTATATTATATCTAAACCCGAAAGGGTTTCTATATAATATCTTCCGTGTAGACTTTAATTTCGATGAAGTCTCGCGCGGTGCAAGTATCGCCTTGTCCGAGTTGTAATTTGACCATTTAGGCGCCGTCTCCTGCGGGGTAAGAGATTCGATATATTCCTAAGTCATTCTTGTAAGAATGCTCGTAGAAACGAGTCAAACATCACTGTTATGTAATTCGAGACACTGATGAGCTGCCTTGGGATCGCTGTCGCTACTCGCGAGTTTTTCGTGTACATAAATTCATGACTTGGATATCTTCGAAACCAAAAGCACGAAGAGTGATTTAATGAATACTACCTACTCATAAAAAGGCGACATGCTCTCGTCCGTAAAGTATCACGCTCTTTTTAATGTGATGTATAGGTAATAAGTTTGCTTCTCGTTTAATAATTTTACGAAAAACTGTCATTCTCAACGCGTATACACTAAAAGAAATATTTGGTGTGAGAATCATTTGTTTTATCGATATATAACTTACAAAAACTTTCTTATTTTTTAATTAAAATTTTTTAACTTAATTGTTCTAATTAAAATTCCAAACAGTTTGATTAGAATACGATATAATTTTTAAAAAGATAAACTGCTCGTTATTGAAACTCAACGTCAACAATATTAAATAAACGGCCATAGACGAGCGAATAAATTAAGATGTTCTTACTTATTATAAAAATATTGTAATGTTTAATATAATTTTTAAATAAAAAAGTAAAAAAAAAAGTTTATATGTCACACATCAACAAAATAAATGATTTATATCAAACATTTCTCTCAGTGTACCTACATCATTTTTCTAGATACTCGCTTGAATAATTTATTCTCTCGCTACGAGGAGCGTCACATTTTAAAAACTCTTCTCGGCCTTGGCTGTTAGAATCACATTTGTTTAGCAAAGAGCGTAGAAAGATAGTGTAGGGATCAAGGACCGGACAGAGGAATCAGGTAACTAATTCCTCCAACATTTGTTTCGCCGCCTCAGCGAAGAGAAGAGAAAGACGCGCGCGCGTACATACATGTATAACGTGTCGTAATTACGATTGAAAATCGCATTTGGAAGGCCGTGCAAGGCGTGAACGACACGGATGGGGCGTTGATTTGATGACACTCCCATCGTGCTCGAGAAAAGCCAGGGCGCACGCATGCATAATGCATCGCGTGCCCGTGTTTATGCATTGTTCCGCGAGATCTCGCGTTCTCGTCTAACCGATCGCTGCATCGGGAGTTGGAAGGACGCACTGCAAAGGACGAATCTTTTTTTTATTCCTCTCTCACATCGCACGCATAACTGCATTATGTCTAACTAAAAGGTCATAGCCAAAAGCCAACTTGCAAGTTATTTCATCTAACGTAATACTTTGTTATGTTCGAACGTTAACTTTCAAGTAGATACGTCGTTCGAAGATACGTAAGTTGATAGACGAGGGTTAGAATATTCCCAAAAAAATTTAATTTTATAATTTAATTTAATTTTTTTATAGTATATTATGCTATAGCAGAGCCGGGACTAAGCATTTCGGCATCCGAGGTAAAATAAAAAAATACGCCCCTTTAGTAAAAAAAAAAATTTCTTTATGACATGTGAGATATAAGAAATATTAATTAATAGTAATTAATAATATATATTAATATTAATTTAATCACAGGAGAGGAATTATACGTTATAATCATATAAATTTATATGTATGTTACATGAAATACAGTTACTAAAATCATAATAATATTTTTCGTGTTTTGATAGCGAAATTATCAATTATTGTATGAAAATCTTGCCTCGTGGAACAGAATTATTATATCAAAATCTTAGCCTTCCATTTTCTATTTTATTTTCGATTGAAAGAATTCCTACATTTGATAATTTTTCTTGACTTAAAATGACTTTAAATAATTTTTTATTATTAACTTCAATTTAATGTTTTAACATTAAACTGTAACTCAAAATCATCGTTAATGAATATGTAGGAAATTATATTACTATTTTTGTGCCCCCTTCAAATTGTTTATATGAGACAAATGTCTCGTTCGCCACACTCTTGTCCCAGCTCTGTGTTATAGTTAAACTTACATTAGTTATACTTTTTGAGACATAAGAATATAAAAATAATGAACTTTAAGACTTCTAGACATCTCGGCAATACTTTTTTAGAATAAGATTTAAAAAAACCTATTTGAGCTGCTATGGCCAACCTCTTAAATGTCGATTTGACGTTCTAATTCTTTCACAAATTTGAAAAGAATTAGATTGGAATGGCGTAAAGTTGTAATCATACTAGCGACTGCGTGATTGTGAATGACGATTACTTTTTAACTAATTAGAGCAACGCGATCAATGATGCTTTACTCTGATTGATTGAAAAGTAATCATTAGTCGCTAATCATAATTGCGTAATTATTAATGTGATTACAGCCTAAAGTTCAACGTATCTTGAATTAATTTGTGTCAGTAACAAGATCTCCTTACATACATTCACGTTACAAAAATAACGTTAATGAAACCTTGTTTCGTGATTTCTCACAGCGACGTTTCGGGTTTCTACGTGACTATATCTATGACCGGGTGAAACTTCCATCCTTCGTTTCGGCGCACGCAAGTTCGTCCGAGTGATCGATCACTCTCCTCAGATTCTGATCCTGCCAGCATTTCTTTTCTTCGGACTTCGGCGCGTCTCAAGACAGTTGGAAGTTTTCGAGGATGCTAGATAGAATATGTACAAAGGGGAGCGATTATATACGCGCGGTTTGCTGCTACGGGTATCCGCTCGAGAATACTCGCTCTCGAAATTGCTATGAGACTGCAACGAGGCCATGACAGCGGCTTGATATCGAATCACCTCCCTTTCTCTCACGAAAAGTATTCCCATATACGCATATAACAGCGAAGACCTTCCTCCACCGGTCGATCCATCACTGTACTCCTTGGCAGCGACAACACGGTAGGTAAGGTGCTCGATCGTGCCGGAATCGAAATATGTCATTTCAGCTACCGGTGTCATTATTATACAGCGTCGAATTCACCGAGATACTTTGGACTAAACCCCGTTAAGAAAAATTGTTGGCGTACAAGACGTAGGAGCCGTGATTTATAATGTACATCTGATTAATTATGCGCTCAGTGGACAATTATACGTATTATTACAATGCGGAATGCATATAAATTTCGCGCGAATGTGTTATCAGGAGATATTAATCTTAGTGGACTCGTAGTTGTACTGTTATACGTTATTTGTCAGGGTTGACAGGTTAAAAAATGAAGAAAATAATCTAGGACATTAATTACAATTATGTACAATATTTTTGTTACATTAAGACGTATATTTATAATAACAAATTAATTAAATATTTTGATCAAGTGTGGATAGATTCCAATATGAGCAGTGATTATCTTTCGCGGTTTACACTGAAAGACGAATGATATTCATCTTTTGGCACGTTCTCTTGTCAGCATCTCTGATCATTGGTACCAGAGACATGCTGAAAAGGCGAACGACTTAGGAATCAACCCGCGGCAGATATTCGAGGAACGTGCTCCTCTCCTCTAGTTTGACTCGTTGTTGGTGCTTTATCGATAGAATGTAAGCAATCGGAGCAATCAATCGGTGTGGTAGCGATGGTGGACGCTGTGCTCACCCACCAGAACATCCCTACCGGCTACCGGCTCCTTCCTACAGCCGACACGCCATCTTTTCTTCGGGGTCTCTCTTTCCTCGTTGAAGCTCGGATCTGATATCTCGAACCGCCTCCATCGACTTTGTATCACTCTCTTTCTCTTGCCCCATCTTCCCGTCCATGCCCTCTGTCCATTTCTCTTGTCCCACCACAGCCCATCCATACGTTCCGTCCGAGTTATTCCGGGGTCAAACTCCAGCCAGAGTCACGCGATAATCTTCAAGACATCGAAACCGATTCAGAAATCGTCATACATGTCGCGGCAGAAACAAACGAGCGTGCTCGTCGCGATTAAACTTTCGAAACGGTTATATCACAAATAAATCTTGGAGTTGCATTATGCTTTTTTTTTTTGCAATTTCTGTGACACGTCATTTGTCGTAAAATTTTAAGAAACCTTGATAAAAAATAAAATGAACATTGAATTTACCAGGGGCTGATTGATTCGAATATAAACTACAAAAATTAACGATATATAAATCATTTAAATGAAAGAAAACTAGATATTTCATTTTCTTAATCATTACTATATTTTTATTATTTTGTATTATTAATAACAAATGTTGTATTCGTCACACAATTTTTCTTTATTTTAAATGTCTGCAAGTATTTCGTACTAGTCAATAATTTTTTTTATAGAAACACCTTTTATTTCTCCATGTCATTTTAATGTATCGGAAGCGGAAAGCATCGGGATATTTTAGGCATCCCTTCGTCGAGGGATAGGGACGGGGGAAGGGACGAGCCAAAAAGTGGAATTTTCTCGAGACATATCGAAGCCCGAAGAGTTCGGGTTCTGGTTCTTCGAGCCATCCATCGTTCGGGTGTCTGCTCGGCTCGTTAGCGATTCCGCATGAGTTGTCCCCGTTGGCCGATCTCTTGTCTTTTTTAGTGGCAGTGGTCCTCGACAGTGAGCCTGGCTGGCCCTCTCCTGGACTCACTCGCCTTAGGACGATCATTCGTGACACGGGACCACCCCATGAACCCGACAGGTATCCCCGTCTTTCACATGACCCATCACGTTCCTGTACCGTAAGACGTTTCCCGTGGGTTGTAGCCGCATCCTCCTCTTAAGGCGCTAACCGCACATAATTTTTCGTTCGAATGTGGGAAAAGATACTCGACGCGACATAGCCCGTCGTAAATCAGCAACGTACCGGGAATTCGGCGATATTTTTGTCATATACTATTATGTGCTTTCTCGCTTACATAGGAAATGAAGTTAATAAAGATTATGAGGCTTTTAGCATGTCTATAAATTATCATGGCATACAGATTGATCAATAAATACTTATTTTGATACGATAAAAATGTCTAATTTCTGTAAGATTTATGTTACTCGAAGGTATAGTAAGAGATTGAATATTACAATAGTATTAGTTTCTACAGAAAATAGATAGAAGTTTTATTTCAAGCTTGATTCGATTATGAAGTTCATTGATTATATTTCTAACATAGATTTTTTGCGTTTAATATTTTTCAGAATTTTAAATTATTATCTATTTAAATTTAAATTATTTTACGAAAAGAACGATTTTGCTGGAGTATCTAGAAATTTAAATAAATGCAGATCTGAAAATAATTTTGTTGGAAAAATAATTATTTTGTTATCAAAATAATTAGAAAATTTAAATATGACGTTGCAAAACGTTTTGACGTTTTATACCAATTAGTTTGAGCGTCCTACACAATTATTTTGATAATCCAACCGAATTATTTTCAGATCTGTATTTTTAGATACTTCAGCAAAACTATTCTTTCTGTGTATTACTCTTTAATTACTACGATGCGAATAGTAGATTCCCAGCTCTCGTACGATTCGTAAGCGACCAGTCAGCCGTCATCGGTTATCGCGATGTAACCGCTTACATCCGCGGTAATATACCTGAAGATCCCTCTCTCCGACGATGCTTCCAGAAAGTTCGATTTCCCATATTTCCTCGCGGACCAGCGGCTCTGCAGCTCGCTGGAAATAACAGCAAAATAAATTTGATTTCGTCCCGGCGGCGCGGTAGTACGTTACACGTGTTGGATCCGCCCGATACCATCTTCGCCCAGTATCGATTTCACAAAAGGTCCTTCCTTTCCTCGCTCTCTCGTACTCCCGGAGATCCTCGTCCTTTCCTTCCTGTCGAGGAACCACCGAATTACCGACCTCTCCCTCTCGATAACGAATTTGTAGTCCTCGTTGAATATCAAAATGCTGTAGAAGAAGATTGTAGGATACTTTATTTGTCGAAGACAAACGTTGCTTCATGAAATTTAAATGCATTTTATTCTCTTTTTATATTAAGTATATATATGTCGTATATATATTGACATTATATAATAAAATATGTAGAAAATTCAATTGAAAGTTTCAAAAATGCTCGAAAAGTGAAATGTGAAAATTATGATGAGAATTTGTTGAATATTTATCAAAAAATGTTTTATAAGTTATAAATAATTCAGTCTATTAAATAATTTTTCTGAAAATATCTGAAAAATTTATTTAAATATCTAATTATTATTACAAATACATCATTACTATAATTTCATGCAGCCGCGTTTCTTTGACAAATAAAGTATCCTAATCTCTTTATACTGTATATTTCAATGATACTACAAATTCGTTATCAAGAAAGAGAGGTCAATAAATAATATCAAATTATTATTATTATATCTAACTATTTCTTAAACAAATTCATAAACGCGCCTAAATATCGAAAGTGATGTATTATAAGTTGTAATAATAAGAGTTACTCTGACGATAGTTGGTGGTAGTTTCGTGGGTAGTTCGCGGCCTCGGAAAAAAAAGGAGCAACCCTTGCCAGGAACGCATGTCCTGCGGTTGTTCGACCATTTGCTCGCATCCCGTGTGGTCCATCGATGTCCCCATTGTTTCTGAACCTGGCCGGCCGTATTCAAATTCGCTCGTTTCGAATTGGGTACCTCCCCCAACCTGGGGGTACATAAGCGGGTACGGATGAGAGGGGCAGCGGTCCTCCGCATTACGAGGAAGGGATCCGAGCGTGTTGTCCCGAGGTGGAGACGGAGGAGCAGTGGTGTGTGGTGCACGGTGTAACACTGCCGGTGTACAGAGGGTTCAGAGCGAGGAGAGAAACCGAGGGAAAAGGAGCAGGAAGGGACGAGAGAGAGGAAAGGAGACGGCGAGAGGGAGACAACGACTGGAATAAAATATTCACAGCCGCAGCCGGAGCGGGGCCTTAATTGCGATCAGACGCGATCTCGGATTCCAACGGCCGGTGGGCCCACGAACCGAAGCTAAGTCCCCCGATCTTCTCCTCTCCTCGTCCTCTTGTCCTCCTTCCTTCAACTTTGTCCACCCAACTTCGTCGCTTCTCGAACCACCACCATGTCCCAACTCCTGTTTATCCTGTTACAATGAGATGTATCGACCTGTTCCTACCGTCTACGAGCCGCGACCACGTCCAAGAGGATTATTTAATTAGCTAGTCGATAGATTGAAGCCACTTCGCAGTTTCAGCCGGGGAAGCCGCATTAGTGATGATTCACGTTACCTTTCAAATAAAAAAAAAATCACTGCGTTTCCTTTATGATATTTTTACAGACGATTTAAATTAATATAAACGATATGTTTTCAAACTTGCTTATTGCGAATGCAAATCTATGGTAAATCTAGCAAACAAGAAAGCTTAATGCTCCTCCGTATGAATTCTCTCTTTCTGAAAATTTGTCAAGGTTTTTCCAGTATTAAGTGCAATGGAGATATCGTGTGATTCTGATAGTTATCAATTTCGCCGGAAAATCTATCGTGAGAACACAATTTGTGGTTATGAATGATTTTATTGTATGTTGTTGACATTAATGCGACATGTGATACACTAGCCAGTTCGTAAACCCGTCGACTTAGTTGTTGCGGTATATTACTTTTTGCGGTGCGATATCGTCAACCTTCGAAAACCGATAGCATCTGCGTTGGGTCTAGTCATAAATAGGGAGAAAGAGTCACATTGCACATAGTTGCATAACATTTCGTAGTGTCAGCTTTATTGGTTGTCCTGAAAACGTACAAGCTCAAGCAAGTTACTCGCGATATTTCCTGGTTGTTCATCTGGTATCGTGCAATGCGAATCTTTCATATTCGTAAGTCACAATTTAAATAATGCATCGGGTCGCTATTTGTTATTGTCGCTAAGCATCGAGTGAATATAATGGATAACAAACTTTAAAAGTTATTTAAGTTACGTTATTAATTGTAAGCAATTGATTTTAATTATAGTGATACAGAAATACTGAATATTAAAATATTTTAATTATGATTTAAAGAAACACTTTGATAGAAAGAGCTATATAAAGTAGAGATAAGTATTGTATTTTAAGTCATTTTTTATTTTATTAGTTATCTCTGTTATATTTTATCATATTATCTTTTGCTCTTTTTTTTATCTTATTTTGTAATTTCAGTATTTTGCTAAAGATATATTTGGTAAAGATATATTCTCTGTACGGAAAGAACGATTTTTCTAAAAGATATTAAAATTTAGCTGGATAGACCTGAAAATAATTTTGTTGGATCGTGAAAATAATTACACAATATTCAACGATAAGCAAAAAGTTTTAATATTTTAGCAAACAATTTAAGTGTACTGTATAATTATTTAACAAATTATTTTCAGATCTAGTTAAACTGAGATATTTCAGCAAAACTTTCTCATCATATAGAAACTATATAGCGATCGAAATGATATATTTGATCGCAGTTATCAACGATTCGAAAAATCAAAAGTTACAATATGCTTCCATATGATTTCCGGGAATTAGGCGTTTCCCCTTGGCGAAACTTTCGCGAGAGACGAGAGATCATCGCGGATGCTCTTGACGTCTCCTCTCTCTCTCTCTCTCTCTCTCTCTCTCTCTCTCTCTCTCTCTCTCTCGTAACTTACCGCGATACGTTGCGTCGCGCATTAATCAACCAGCGCCGGCGGTGCACAAATTGGCCGTGTGGGTAGAGGCCGGTCTCTCAAGTCTACACTTCGCGAAGTTAAACCCGCACGAAATCTCTTCCGCATTACTGACGTACGCGCGTTCGCCGCCCCCGGAGGGAGTCCGCGGATCCTGGGAATCCGGCATTTTTTTTTCCCTTTCCGTCCGCCCTCTCCGCTTTCTCTCTATTCGCCTCGAGTCGGCGGATGTGAACGCGACGATAAGGCCCAGCGTACGTGCGTGACTCTCTCGTACCCCGTCCCTCCCCCCTTCGTTCCTCGCCCTCTGTCTCGTCTTCCTTCTCCGCTACGTACCCTCGACCCAGGACCATACATTGTTCCGCGCGATCTCCTACGTACTCACACACGACGTATATTACATTGTTTCGCGGTCGGGAATACGTCGCGAGATCAGCAGTGCTCGTCATGGTCGTCAGTCGGCACGGTCGCGGTTTCTCCTCGCTCTTATCTCGCGATCGCTGTTATATTTGGAAACGTAATCCCGAAAGAATAATATTTTCAATCTGTAGCAATATGTAGGACATGTATCTCAGCTAAAATCCGACTTGAAAAACTCCAAGTTACATCTTAAATTTTGCCTTTAAAATGAATGGCGTCTACAATGAGATTTTAAGACACGATGCGTCGTTTACAATATACGAAGTAAGAAGTAGAAGTAAGAAATTGACCAATCACAGTCGAAAAGAATAATCGACTATGATTGATCAATTCCTTTAAAGCTTAAGTATTGGCTTGTTGTAGAAAGTCTGTCAAAATCTCATTATAGACGTCGTTTAATGAAAGAGAACGTTACGAGAATGATTTTACGGTTATGATAAAATCGATGAGAAGATCTTTTCGCTCGAGTCGCGATTTACCGTTATTTAGTAGATATTGAGAGCGCTTGTTTAAATTTCACGGCGATATCTGGATCGTTCAATATTCCTGGATTCCTATCTCAAACCTGATTCCCGAAATTAAGTTTGTTTGAATGAATCGACTTTCAAACAAGCATTTTTTAAATGAACGACACAAAAAATTGCTCTACTCAAGCGTAAATAAATTGAAACATTTCTGCATTTTTTTTAATCGCTGGAAAAATGATCTTCACTTCTGATTTTATTCTTTTAAATTAATTTCTGAATTAAAATAATTAGTGCGATACGCGAAAATAAATTGGACGACACGAATAAATTTTTCGAGGCATTTAAGTTGAAGATTGATAAACATGCTCATTTTTCCTGTTAAAGTTGATACACTTTGTCAGAATGGACCGATTCAATTTACATCTTTCTTCCGCATTTTATTAATGCACGACGGGTCGTACTTGTAGATTACGTGCGCAACAAAATTCCAGTGACGTAATTCGAGCGATTTATCGTACAAAACGCGAAGAGAAGCACCAGGCAAACCGTTAACCACAGCGGAGGATGTTTTATGCTCCAACCTCACCTCGCGAGGGCAAGCACACGGTGCTTTTCAGAAACACAACACATCACCGCGCAAAGCGAGATGATTTCTCAAAAGAGGAACCAACTCGCTTCGCCTGAAGTTTCGAGAAGAGAAGATTACGCTGGTATAATATAATTTTATAACTTCTCTCACAAACACAACGCATTACGCACCAAAAGGAAAGAGAAACAGAAGAGGAAGAAATAAAAAGCGTTCATCAAGATCGTTATTTTTAGATTATTTTTATTCAGGAATGTTATACAATCAATGTAGCGCGAGTTAAAAATGTAACGTAACTTATAAATTGGGATAAAACGAAGGTTGCGAGCAATGATGAAGTGGTTGTCGAATAACGTTATAAATATACCTGGGATGATTACGCGATTATTCTTGGTCACTTTAAACCGTGACAGTCACATACTTTGTAAACTTCGTTGGCGTGCTTCTGTTTCTTCTCTTTTTACAATTTCTCTTCTCGGAGCGAAGTACGAAGCGAGAGTTCGGTACGTCAGAACGAATGGTTACAACCGATGCGCACGATGATTCATCCGCTTTGAGTCAGCTGTCGTACGTTGACCCATTTGTCTCGATGAGATGCATTCACGAGGAAGAAGCACCGATCGGGGTTGACAACGTCTCGCCGATGTCCTCGATAGTTACCTTTGCTGTTGGTTTGCTCGATTATTGCTGGGATTATATGGGAAAATTATTTTACTAATGAGAAAGTCACTATATAGTAGTTTACAATTCTTCCATTCCAGCCAAACGTACACGGAATAATTATATATTTAGTAAAAAAATATGTACGTTGGAAAATGTTAGTTTGAGAGAAAACATTTTTTATAATAGTAAATATTTTGTATTTGAATTTAATTTTGACGTCATTCAACGAAAGACTCATCGTGAAGATACATCCGAAGGCCTAGCTTCATTACATTTTTTCGACCTGCATTTCTAGCGTTTTATATTTCAAAGGAGAGATCCGATAGGTAGTAGGATTCAGACGGAATGTTATGGAGTTGTATCCTATTACACGTGAGAGATGCCAGGAGACTTCGACTAATTTACGTTCGTCCAGGCGTAGTTATAGTTATTATCCGACACTATCTGACCGTGAAACTGAAGGCATTAACTCTTTAGAAACTGTTGGTCGGTTGTTCTTATGCAAAACAGTTAGATCAAACCGGTAAAATGCACGATACAATTTCGAAATACATTTCCGAACACAAATTTCTGGCAAATTTCAACTTTCATTTTTTTGCGATAAAGAAAAATTCACGAGAAATACAATTGACAGCGGTTTTTCAATTTTACACATGAAACGTTTTTGCCTTCTAAGTATCTAAAAATTTAGCTAAATACGGATCTGAAAATAACTTTATTGGATTATCAAAATGATTGCGCAGGATGTTTCAAGCTGGTTGCTAGACTGTTTGAATTTTTTGCAGAATTCTTCATCATTACTTGAGTTTCTAACATAACTATTTTGATGGTTCAATCAATATTTTCAAATCTGTATTTAGCTAAATTTTTAGATACTTCTATAATAATAAAATCGACCTTTTCATGCATACGAAGTAAATGACTATATGAATATAACTTCATAAATTTTGCAAGAGTTTGAAAGTATCACACTTTATTAAGTTTTTACGATTACCTTGAAAATGGCATCTTCTTCTTTCCCGTTTTTTTTTTCTCGAATCCCGTTCCACGGGCTAAAGCTGCTGCAATCGCAGACACGCTTTGGAACGAGAGATATGCGTGACGAGTGGAAGCGTCATAGGCACCACGAAGAGGAGCCACGTCGCGATAAAAATCTCTCGTTCTTGCAGTGTGACCAGAATTACATTATTTTCGCTGTGAAATAATGCGCGAGGTGAGGTCCTGGGATAGTGTCATCTACGAGTCGCTATACATTTCAATAAGATTTGAGCAATTACGGGCGCGAATTTTTTTAACGAGAGATAACTCGGACAACTATTGTTGTTGAGAATATTTGGATGATATTTTGATGATTGTTTCATAAAACGCTCCTTGTCGTTCGAATGTTAGATTTACGCCTCGACATCGAAATAATACTCGAGTTATTATACATTTTATTTCATCATCTGAGGGGTACATTTAAAATTCATGCAAACTTCTAATGTATTAGAATTCTCCTATTGTTACTGATGGAATAATATTTAAAAATCATACTTCTATCAAATTATAATTAGTCGAATAAGTAGATAAACTTTTCCCATACTTGGATAATGTAATATGTATTAGGTGTTGGAATTAATTCGTAGCGTTTTTTAATGAAAGAATGTTATTTATTTCACATGAGCATTAAAAAATACATTAATGAAAGTACTTCCCATCACTTGTAAAACGCTACGAATTAATTCCAACACCTAATATTAGTAAAAAGTATAACTATAAAATTAAACATTTTTTAGAGTGTTTTGAACATCCCACCTATCAATTCTATCGTATCTAAATTATTTATCTACTTAAAGGTATGTTTGTCGTAGACTCACAATTATGAATTATTTATGAGACTAGCAATTATGTTTCGTTGAAATTCTTTTTGGGGAAATTGATAAAAATTTCATGAATTCCCTCGTTATATAGTCCTTTAACAAAGACAAATGGTACATTTAATTTCGATGGTACGTTTCTATCTTTAAATAAGTGAGCTTGTCGACCGTTATCGCGAGCTGTTCAGATGGTAGTTAATAATCGAGGGCATATATACGCGCGCATTACGTATGGACTCCGCAAAGCCCTAATTACCAGACAGTTAGCGTGCTGCTTCCGCATTCGAATAGACGATAAAAAAAAGGTCGTGCACGTATGAATTTCATTTCGTGACAGATCATGATCAATGCCGATGGCGCACGAAGCCTGTCCAGCCACAACGAGAGGTTTTTCTTTATTTCTATTAGAGATAAACGGCGCGCCTTTGTGGCAGCCATTTGTTCCAACTCGTCGGATCGAAATCAGTGACTTGTCCTGCATCCACGATAATGCGACCAACGCTAATAATAGAGTCGCGCACGATGGAAAATGGCGATGACTGAAAAGTTCTAGTCGGAAATCTGAAAAGAAATCGTATCTCTTCGAGGACAAGCGCTCGATCTTATTCTAGATGGATTTCATCGAGAGAGCAAAAAAGGGCGTAAATAATAAATGAGAGCCTATGGAAAGAATGATTTTGCTGAAACGCTTAAAATGTAAATAGAAACAAATCTGAAAATATTTTGTTAGACTATCAAAATTAGTGCTGGGATTTACTTGCACATTTCGGTCGATTTTCAGCTTGGTTCCTGCCTCTTACTTCACTAAATGCCGATCGGCATATATAATCCCAGCGCTGATCAAAATAATTATGTAAGAAACTCAAGCATGACAAGTAATGCTGCAAAAAATGTTGACATTTTAGTAACCAGTTTGAGCGTTCTACATTTCTTTTGATATCCGAATACAAATTTTTAGAGAGCCCAACATAAAATTTTAAATAGTCCAACAAAATTATTTTCAGATTCACACAAAATCACATGTGATGCCCTCGGGAATACATCAATCGACTTTAACGAATTCATTCGTATCGAGACATTAGATCGTTTTACATAGCAAGGCAGTTCATGCGCTGTGTGGTTGACGCGATTCTGTGACGTGATCCAGTAAAATAAAATAAAATAAAATAAAATAAAATAAAATAAATTGTATAAGGCATATGGGAGCGACAACGGACCGGAGGGAGTAGTGGTGGTCACCGTGTGCGACTGAATAAAAAAATAACCCCATTAATTCGTCGGCTTATGTCTCGCAGTCACACGTTCTCACGCGACGCGTGTCACCTTCGCGTAGATACGTGTTACTCCTTCTACAATTCCTGACAAAAATTCGAGAATAATGCTGCGTGGACGACGACGTTGCAACGACCGAACGAGCATTCACGGAAGGCGGTTGTGTTCCATTAAAAGTTAAGTCTGCTGTGATTAAAAAAACTTGGGAAACAAAAAACGCATCTTTTCAAATTCCGCAGAACAATAGAATATATTTGAATAGAAAAAATTCTGAAACGCATTATTTTTGTTCCGTTATTTCCGTTATTTTTGAAGTTATTATATATTATATGTATATAAATACTTAGCTATTTTATATTGAATTATTTGTTGTATCATCTCTGTTTTTTTATATAACCGAGATATGACTACATATATTCTTATATAATCTTTGATAAATTTCTTTTTTCTTTCTAAATTTAACAAGCAAATTCAAGTAAAACAAAATAAATTCAGATCTTCAGTAATTGTTTATTTAAACAGACTCGTTTGTCGACTTATTTCAATTGGACGTTCTCACTTTTTTATATTGTACTCGTATAATCTAAATTCTACAACTACGTTTTATTAAAAAATATAAGAATTCTTTAAGGAAATACAATAAAATTTCTGCATAGTCAAGATATTTATTTTTCATTTTAACTCGTATGAAAAATAAACATCTCCATGCAGAAAGACACGATGGTCTCCTACATTTGATCAAAAGTTGTGAAAGTTCCGAATGTTGTGATTCGGTCTACAAAGGACGGAGGTAAAAATAAGAGATGCCACCCACGATCTAGTCAGAGCCGACAGCCGATTCTATCGTAGATTTGAGGATTATCAGGCGATACTGTGAGGAATCGTCGGCGACCGGTGACATAATGCATATGCAGTGCGGTGCATACTGATGGCACGCACTCGATGCATCGCGACGCGTTTTCGAAAAGTGCGAGTCCTTGTAACTGTCCTTCCTTCACCACCTTCCTTAGTCATTCTATGACAAATTCTACGTGACTTGCCTCGGCTATAGATCGCGCCATGCGGCTGTTTGATCTCCCTCGGGATTGTCGTAAGTTTTCACACAAATCGTCGAATTTCGTGAAGCGCCATCGCTCGTATACGGATACGACGTGACAAGACGTCGCGTGGGAGATGATTTCCTTGAAATTATGCTAATTACGTTCCTCCTGAATCACGTGCTTCGCGGTCGGCTCACACGGCACGCCATGCGTCGATACAATGCTTGAGCATGCAGAATTTTCGACGTCGATGTTATCGCGTTCGAGCTGGATATTCCGAAAAAGAATCGATAAACTGATAACGCCGGAGATCGTGTCGGAAGTTTATTAGAGGAACAAAATAATTTAGTTTTTAGGCTCACGCCTTGTATTCTCGATTAATTTTGATTGTGATCATTGTGGTTTACGCGGTTACGTACATTTGCGATAATATCTGCCTTTATATATTCAAACAATTCAGACAAATTATACCACGCCCGTTGCAGCAGATGTATATTTCCTTGTACGCAAACATACAGTTCCTGCAGCTATTCAGTTACTCAGCTATCTCAGTTTGTGGATGTGTATTAAGATATGATCTAACTTGTTTGACACTCTTGATACATACTAAATGTTTTTTCGAAAACATTGAAGTAACACGTAAAGTATTGGAGGTTAGAGACCTCGAAACCGGTTTATTCAAAAATTTCTGAAAAATGTCGTGTGGTGCCTGTTCTTACACAAAAATAAGAATTTTATCTTATCGTTTCTGCTTTCACGGTTGCCACAAAACTGGCGATCAGGGAAATGTCAGGAATTTTGTAAAATTTTCGGGAAAATTAAAATTCTCGGCTTTAAAGAATTTTAAGTTTATGTACATACATTAGACTTACGTAGTTTTCAAATACTAATAACAATTAAATGCAAATAATGCCAACATTAATAATAATTTACATTACATAAATATTAATAAGCGGGCAATTTACAGCGCGATATTTGGAACGCAATACAATATATTCATATAATATATTCACAATACTTTTGCATTACGTGTTGATACAAGATTTTTGGACGTTTCGATTTACTTTAAACCGTCATTAGCAATGCCATATAATTTTCATAACAATATTCCAATCCGTAAATGTTGGAAATGGTCTCTGCATTAGAGAGAGGATGAGCATAGTGTGGGTGATGGTTTAAAGTAAATCGAAACGTCCAAGAATTGTGTATCAACACGTAATGCAAAAGTATTGTGATTTATTTACAATACTTTACAATACTTTACAATAATTATATTATTGTATTGCGCTTTAAATATCGCTGTAAATGCTCTCATTGCCCGCTTATTAATATTTATTATTGTTTGTTTTTCGAAAGCCCTATTAAATATAATTGTTTTTTACATTATTATGTTGAATTGTTCTCTTAACATCAAATATTTGATGATATGCATAAATCAGGAAACTACAAAAAATTTCAAAATACTATTTAAAGCGTCAGAGAAAATCATGAAATTTGTCTGGAAATCAAGGAAATTATGGAATTTTAAGATAAGGAATTTCTGACAATCCTGGTCTTATTATCAAAATTTATAAAAAACTTTAATATTAAAAAAAAAACTTAATTTTATTTCTTAACCAATGGCTTACAGACTGTTATAAAATATCATGACGACATTGTTTTAATATTAATGCGAGAGACAGGTTTTAATCAATTGGAATTACATTTCGATCGATGTATTTTTGTGCGAGTTACGAGTATCAGCTTAACAACTATGTGACGTGGCTCTTCGTTCGATGTTGTGGTATCGAGTACAAAGTAGCATAATAATACGGAATAAAATACCTACGACGTTTTCATGCGCGCATCCATCCCGGTGAGGCGCGAAGACGTTACTCAAAATGTACAGCCATTAACCGTTGGCATCCTACGGAAACTGCCGTCTCTGAATTAACAAGTACTCCAATGTGCGCTCATACATCACGCGAGGTGTCACATCGTTTCAAAGAATCGTTTCCCCCGATCTCAGAAGCCATTCACGAAGCGACCATATATTCGGGGAGGCATGTCGTCGCCGGCCACGATTAACATTTTAAATATGCAACGAAAGTGTTCGGTTCTCAAAAACACATTAACGCAAAAACGAAGTTATCGTCGTTATACCTATTAATTTTGACAGCAACAAGATATTTCTCACTATTAGTGACACAATGAACATACGAACATTACATAGACACATAAAGCGTCTAATATATCCAATTATTATATATCAGCGTTAAATTGTAATTTTTTTGTAATAAAAAGATATTACATTATGTAAAACATTATTAAGTTATCATATTTTTTATATTTTTTAAAAAAAGAACTGAAATTTAAAGACTTTGTTGGACATTTAATTCATTTCTATTATTATTTTATATTTTATATTTAAGATATATATTATATACTAGGTGGGGATAATTTTTTATATAAAAATAAGTCAAGAGTGCAGAATAAATTTTTTCATCTGAGGCTTTGTTGTGAGCAAAGTTCTCTCTTAATAAATAAATAAATAAAATTTAACTATTTGTCACATTTTCTTTAATCCTGCCACTTATTTGTGAAGTCGTACATATAAAAAACGTAACGTTTATACATGCAACGTTTTTCCACAGATCGTATCTCTATTAAGTGCACGTATACTCCATGACTTTCAAACTTAATTTCCTCGAACACAAAGTCTCGGACGAAAAAACTTTATTCTGCATTTCGACTTATTTTTGTATAAGGAATTATCTCCCGTTCAATACTGTAGATTTGTTTCCAGCCTGAACATAAAAGGAATGTACAATTATTATAGGAATGAACACATATTGTTATTATGCATAAAATCAAGCGACCCATAATTTCCTATAATAAATCACTTTCCTGCCATACAGGCTAAAAATATTTGCATCGTTTATCCTTGCAATATGGATTGTCAATTTTTCGTTACTTTGTCCGACATATAAATATAGATTTGCTAATTTAATTGCTAACAGATCGACGATTTCAAGCAGTTATCATAAACCTTTGACATGCGATGATTATAGAACTTGCGATCCGACTGCCGCGAGTTGGAGTGTTGGAGTGTCATTAGCAGTTTCCTCGGCGTTTTACATATAAAAATTATTATCCATGAGTTATTAACGAGTGACAAGAGAGCGTGGCATGCACGCATGTGATTATTGCGGATACCTGCAAACTATTCGCGAACGCGAATCGCGAAAAATCCAAAGCGCCGACCGCGTCGATTTGCAAACAAGGTGGCAATCGGCTGAATCGGCCGCGGTGGAAAAGCAAAATAATTAAGATCTCCGCGATAGGCATCGGTATTTATCCGATTCGACGAAAACGCCCGTGGTCACATCACATGCACACGCGAACCAGTCGCGTTGCGCAAATCGTTGCGGATAGCAAGTTGTGTTCCGCGAGTGTACGACCTGTCATATCGGAAAACGCGGTGCGATAATCGAGCGGCTCGAGAGTTCGTTAACGAGTCATTAAACAAACGAGTCGACAACAAACTCCGTCGGCGTTGACTGAATTATGCGATAATAAAAAGGGAAAGAAGCGAATTTGTCCACGTAAATTAGTATCCGCGCGTAAATCTCCGAATAAAGGCTGGAGAACGAGAACCTTATCTAACAATTCCAACTTACGTTCGCCTGCAGAAAAATTATGCGTATAAAAGCTATGTGTTGTAAATTAGTCTTTGAATATTAATAATACCATTGAGTGCACGGATAAAACCGATCAGTGTTTATAGAATTGATTTTTTATTTAGCATTTTATATTTGATTTTTTACTAATGTGAATTATCGTACATACATGTTTGGTGTGTCTGTTCAGATTTCTATTTTTATTTCAACGTAACAACTGTAAAATTACATAATTAATTTTTTCCGAAATTGACACCAAAATCTATAACATAATTGAGGGGATGGACGGAATAAAAGCCTAATTACAAAATCTTGATATTAATAAAAATTAAAATAATTTGCTACTTTTTTATTATACACAAATGAGTACAATATCAAATGAATTTACGTAATGTCTTTAAGAAGTTACATGTTACAATACTTCTCTATTACGATCAATGTTATAAGAAAAAGTTAATTGTCGGAAAAAGGACCTAAGTAGAATTGTGTTTATTTCGCCCATCCCCTCAATTATCGATATTGGCTCAATAACACAAATTAAATGTAAAATCGATTCTATTTAATTTATGTTGATCAAAAGGCTTTAATTTCAAGGAACCAAAATGACAACCGATTGTACAAAAATGAGTAAATACTAAATATATTTTAATAAAAATAATCCAAATTTGCAGATGCAACGTAAAGAAAATTGAATTGTAACATTTTTGACAAGAGATTTATAACCGAAGAAAACCAATTAACACTAACTACATCAATTATAATTTCCTACTCAAGAACATAACTGCTTTATCTACAATATGTATTATATGTATTTATATTTGCTGAATGGAAAATTATAATGTAGGTGTAATGTTACTACCATTTTATTGGGTCTAACAGATTCATCATCAGCAACGGAGAATTAATATTACAATGCGGTTCACTTATCGTTGTACATCGCGTTCTGAGCCATTATGAATCGAATCTGAAATAGAATTGTCTGACGTCGATCGGGATGGAGAATTTATGAATGCGAAGAACTCGGGAGACACGTGTGGGTCGTGAAATGAGTCTCCGTAGAGAGTCGATGTACATTCTCACGTAGACAAAAAAAGAACGAAGGAAAAAGGGGTGTAGAATCGATAATGGACTGTCACGAGTGCGTGCTCGTTAGGTTCTCCTTCGCGTTTCTTTGCAATCCGGTGCGATAAGCGCAAAGAAAGAGGTGTGCGAAGAACGTCCGAGGTGCGTTCGCGCCGGACGAGGACGGGCAAGGATGAAGGAACAAGGGGTTGAGACGGGAGGAGGAGGAGGATGAGTTTTGCCGCACGGAGGTTTCAGTTGTCCTCTCTTACCCTCTCGAGAGAGAGAGAACGCGACGGACAGAAGCGAGAGACGAAAGCGAAGCGCGCGTCCGCACAGACGAAGAAGAGGAGAGATTCGCGAATAAAACAAAAGCGCCGAGCGACGTCGAGGTTCGCGCGCACATCGCCGTCGCTCGGATGAACGAGCGAGCGAGCGAGTTAGCTTAGGAAGAAAGGCGCTTACACATACATATATATCCAATGCATGTGCATAAACACACGTACGCCTTCGCGTAACCTATACACCATCGGCGTGACACCGCGAAACGAAGGAGAAGGTTGCGTAAAAGAGTTCTCGCGCGCGCGGAGGGAAACACACACGCGACTCCGGGTGGCGATGCGAGAGGAGGTGCTGGGCTGACACGCGATGTAGCGTGTACGTGGCACAACGTGCACCCATTGGTCGACCGATGGTCGGGGCGTCCATGGTGGAGAGTCTCCGATTGGTCCCCGGGACGGTTAACAAGGCTCCGCTTCGCCACAGACGAAATAATAAACCGCCGCCGTGTGCTCGCGCGAACCGTCAGGTATGTTTATTCTCTCTAATCCTCTTCCTTTCTCTCGCTCTTTCGCCGTTTCTCTCTCTTTCTCTCTCTCTCTCTCTCCTCGTCCGTCGTTCCGTCTTCTCCCGATCTCGTGGTACTCCTTTTTTCGCGCTATTTTTTCATCTCTTCCTTTCTCTCTCTTTCTTTTCTCTTTTCAGTTACTGATGATAAAATACATCATGGAGTTATCCTCGTGCGAGATTCCCGCGAATTTGAGGGGATCGTCAGTGAAGACGTGGCAGTTTAGTGACGACGTTTACTTGCGATGTGTAAATTAATAGCAACGATATTACATTAATTTGACATTAATTAACCGTTAAAATATGCACAGTTGAAACATTTTTTTTTAAATTTAACATCTTTCACGTGTTCACTCAAATTCATTTTGGGTTAATTTAATACAAGATGAATATATTTGAAAAGAGTTAATACTGATATTATATATTATAAATTAAAAAAAAAATTAACATAAACAGTGACACAGTTTGTAAGCAAACTGTTAAAGCATATTTTTTAGTAAAATTAATTTTGTAACATGTTAAATTAATACATACTTTATTCATTTATCTTATACTGTTAAATTTATAGTGTCAAATTTAATCAGATTTAAATCAGGTTAAATTTGATACGATGGATTTAACAGTGTAGAATTTATGTTTTCAAACCAGGATTGGTAAAAAAATATGGTTTAAACATGTTTTAACATATTTTTTATAATACTATTTAAAGCGTATTTGAAACATTAAAAACATAATTAAAAAAAGAAACATAATGTTATTCATAAAAAAAAATATTAATTTTTGGTAACCCTGTTCAAAACATATTTTTATGTTACTTGTTTACTTACTCATAAATTTGTAACTTTATACTAAGAAATGTTGAATATCAATTTAACACGAAATATTTAAATAACATAATTGCATTATGTAAAATTAACACTCGAATATGTTTCAACACAAAATTTTAATAGGAACTTGAACCATATTTCTTGAACCACTATTTCTAACACAGATACAAAATATTTTTTACTATGTGGATATAATTTTATTAAGAATATTATACAAAGATAAAAAAGACTATGAAACGTTCATGATATTATTTCAAAATTCTTTCTGATAGAAATTTGTTTCGAGAGAATCTGTCCATCAGTTTATTTCTCTTTACGAATTTTGTTAGAAATTTTGTTAGAAATTTTGTTAAAATAAATATGTGGATCTGTCGACTGATTCAATGCAGAACGTCTTCTTAATACAGAGTTGACTAACTTATGTAACACGAAATCAAACTTTCGATTTAATGGAAATTTCATTTCGGGAAGAGTCAATTGAAACGATATCGGGCATATGTAAGAATGCGAACGGCCGAGTGTATTTTCGGGCAAGATTCCAAATGAGTTTTCCCGACACCCACTTATACGCGAAACTGATTCTTGTCTACTCACTAAATCGCGTGCCTGCACTTTAATAGGCTCTCGGCGGCGTCCGAAGTTGCATGGAAAGTTGTTTGAAAAAAGAAGCACGGTCCGCTATGCACATCGGGAGTAAAACGTACTGTATAATTGAACGAGCCTTCCTCCCCTCCCCTCCCCCCCCCGGCATTTACATAGTTTCGCATTAATCAGATTTCAGATCGTATCGTCGGCCGAGGCACAAATTAGATTCCTTCCCCGACAACATGACAACTATTTGCGTAATCCTTCGAAAGGCGATTCTTTAAATTCGTTCCATTACGTAAGAGGGAGATGTTTAATCTTCCACGTAATAATTCAAACTGTTTAAATCCTCGAATATTATTTATTGGAATAAAAAAATAAAACGTGAAAGTGGATCCATTGATTCCTTAGTCTTGGACTTACCAATTTTGTATGATCTACACAATTATCGCATTGAATTTGATATTGCAGATTTATGGATAATTTTTTCGAACGAAAATATCAAAGCGAAAATATACGATGGCGAATTACATTGCATATTAAATTATATTTATTTTAGTTTAATAGAATCACGATAGCGTGTACTTTTTTTTTATCTCTCTTTTGTACATATATCCTTTTTATCAAGAATTTTCAGGCGGTAACTTTGCCATGGTTTATCATCCTTATCGTTCGGTTATATGAAACTGATGTATGAAGGTGATACGGGCGATAGATCTGCGAATCGAGGGAATACGTCCCCTCGCATAGGTTCATATCTTACCCGCATCGTTGCTCAAATGTGGTGCGACAACTCACGCATCTCACCAAGAATGTGCAAAGCGTACATCCATATGGTAAAATATACCGGATTATTTCGATATTAAGTGGACGGTACACGCGAGCCGCGTAAAATCTAGATGTAACGAGGCTAGGTTCATACCGTAACCGCAAAAACTTTTCGAGCTCTTTATAACTTCGCAGTTCGCACAAATACGCTTATCTTCGCCACGTCGCGCCGCATTTATGATGAATGAAAATCGATTATTTCGCTATTTATATTCATTTCCACACCTGTACACGTTTATTTTCTTTTCTTTCCCTTCCTCTCCTTTCTTTATTTACTTCTTGATTAAATTCCTGATGACCAATGCTTGACATTAAATTTACAATCTCGCTGAAGGTAGAAAAATGTGACATTTATAAAAATGTGCGCGCGGATGGTAAGGCTCTCGTAATTTTTTTTGCCCGTAAATAGCCGCGCGATAATTCACAAGATGCCAGCCATAATTTTGGGCGTTCACCATCAAGGCCCAAGTCTAAACGACACCACTTCCGAATGTCTCGGCCGATACCGCCCGAAGGACATTATTTTCGCCGGGACACGAAATTTCGTAGCCGCGGGCCCTTGGAAAGCTGGCCGATTGTAAACAAGGGCTAATCAGCTCGACACGAGCCGTTAAGATTAGGAAGGGACAAGTCAACGGGACTCGGTATACTACGTGGATCACGTTTTTTAAGGAGGTGTCTTCTGAGAAATAAAGGAAGATACCCGAGAACGGCACAGAGCGTGAAAGAGGAAAGGAAGGAGAGAGAAATACGTCCAGGCATGTGTGGTGTGTGGTTTAACGCGGTCTCATGTGTCCACACGAGAAGCCGCTTGTTCACGTTCGAAATAAAAGTGAGCGCTCGTGGAATTTTCGTCAACTAGCCTTTCCGCTTTTTTAACGTCGCTGTCCGTCCCGAACCGGTCGGGAAATTATAATTCGTCCAACCAGATTGGCGTTGTCGCGGTGTAGGTTCTCTGGATGAGACATGATACGCCTCACGACTCGTCTTACATCATCTTTCAAAATTCTTCACCGCAAAACTTTTTCTCTCTTGTCAGCAGAAATGTTTACGTCGATAGCCAGACGCGTATATAAGAAAAATATGAATTTTATATTTTATACGCTTCTCCATCAATCAAATGCTTGAATCTATTGAAAATGCGTTATTTTACTGAGAGAAAAGTTTTTGACTATAATTTGTGACTATAATTATGTATTGTCATAATTTATGATTATTATATATATTGCTGTAATATAGTAATAACAATTGTACGTATTGTTTTATCATAATTACAATCACTTACTGTAATTATGATACTTATAGTCAAAATACACACTTTCTCTCAGTGCAGTGATATCAGGTTTGTTTATTGCAAAAAAATTATTTTTTATAAGACTTACATTTTAAACGTAAAAAATTAACACAGATTTATCATTAAACAAATCTTTTTAATAAGATTCATGCGATTAATTTATATCATACATGATAATTACTTAAAATTAAAAGTTTTTCAATAATGCATTATAGTTATTGCTAATGTTCTCTAATTTTAGGTCATTGAAATTTGCATAATATTATAGTCAATGTAAGTCACAAATACTAAAAACTTTTCTTTAAGTATAGTAATGTTAGGCTTTAAAGAAATTATTTTTTTTAGTGAAACAATCTTACATTTCTTTCGCCTAAATAAAAAGATTACCACAAATTTATCTTTAAACAAAGACAAATCTTTAAATGAAATTTATGCGATTAATTTATATTCATTTTGTTATTACATAATAAGTATTTAAAATAAAATTTCAAGTAATGAGTTATAAGTGTTGCTACGTTTAGACGTTCTCTAATATTAGGTCATTAAAATTTGCATTTACGTTACACGCGTAACCCGTCATTCTTTCGAGCAGCGTTAATAGACGTCGACAGTATTTTAAAAAGTGCTTGCTCGCCTCGGAATGATTTTCATAGTTCCGTTTTGAAAACGGATAAGACATTTCGACGTGCAGCGCCGTCGAAAATGAAAAATCGTTCGCTTAATGGGCAATATAATAATTAACCGTTTGACCCACGCCCTACCCGAGAGAGTAAGAGAAGGTAGGATAAGGAGGCAGGCCATCTCTCACCTGGTCCCACATTGGGCCTCACTTAGCAGCGATTTGATGCATTTAAAGCGGACCCACCTGGTGAGCGCCGCTTCATTTTTCCCGAACTCCATTAGCCGTCCGTACAATTATCTTTCGCCTCTCTCATTCTTCGATCTCGCCTACTATTCTCTTTCTCTTTCACCCAGACCATTGTATCGGATCCCCGGACTAGGGATTTATACGGTGATGAGCAGCATGACGAGAGAAATGCAAATATCGGCCGAAATTTCACGCGGCATTCCAGTCTGAAAATGTTTCTTTGTGTTAGTCGATCCAACGATGTCGCGGCCTGATTGAACGGCCAGATCGTTAATATTTATATTAATATTCGCATGTGTCATTCCTTTCGCGCAAAAGGATAGCTAGTCGTCGATGATGATTGACGTACGTTGTAATTAAACGCGCGGCGCTATATAATTTTACGTAATTTTCATAGAACTTGCGAAATTGCGGACTCGTCATTGCAATTAAATCGCGCTTGCATCTGCAAGTACACGAGTTCGGCGGAGGGGGGAAGGTAAGAGGATTCTCGACCTTGGAATCGGAATCGTCGATGCGCTGCGCGGCGACTTCCGCGGCAGCTTTCATCCATTATGAGACGGCCCACGCGGTTGCAGTTGCGAGAAACCGCGTGGAACAGGAAAGAAAGAAAGAATGAAAAAAAAAAAACCAGATTCGATCGACGCATCTTCGGCGCGGCGTATTAGCATAAACCTAATATGCCACGCGAGGGGCACAATGCGTTATTAGAGGAGCTCGAGGAATGGGCCACCGGGCCCGACCGGAGATCTCACGGCACGATACGTCACAGGCCGCGCGTATGCTCTACTTAACATAATATAATTGACCACACGCAATTCAATGGATTTTGCATAGCAAACAAATCGTATTGTTCCGCCATGGGTATTCGAGGATTATCCTCTTTCGTCTCGCGCGAGGTATACGCCCGTATATCGTCTCGCGAAATAATGAGTTTTTTTCTTAATCGTGCGATGACAATGCAGAGAATCATTATTCAGATCGAGCAGCTCGAGATGGAGGAGTCCCTCATCTTGGGATTGTTGAAAGGTATTTCCGTTTGAGATATCATATAAAAAGTGATGTATCTTCTATGCGGAGAGATATTTAGATTTTAATTAAAGTGATTAAAGATACCCTCGTAGAAATTTCATCCATTTTTTGAGCAGTTACTAGACAGCTGTATTAACTCCGTCTATAGTGACTGAGAAGTGAAACTACTTAGGATTCCAATCAAGATGTAACACTTTGCGCCTGCAGTTACTGCGTACAAAATCTGAATCTATTTACTGAACAAAAATAAAACAATAAATGGACTATATTTTAATTAATGGACAATATTTTAATTAATAATAATCTATTAATGCTAAACAATAATTGGACAAGTTGCACACTTCTCGCCTCTTTCCTACGCAATATTATTATTACAACTTAATGAGAATACAGTAATACTAGTAAGATGCTAATACCGCTCTCTGATTGGATTCATCTAGTAAAACTGTACTTAAGACAGTCTAAAATATAAGAATCGCGGCTATATGAGTACTAGATGGTTGCAGGAAAACTACATATATTTCTATCAAATATATCACACATACATGCATATTATGATATTTCATCCAATTAGATTCTCGAATTTTTTTATAAATATATAAGGAAATTAATGACATATGAATAAGTTTGGGGTAACTCCGGCAAATATGTCACGCTGGGATTTTACATTGTAGAAGTCAGAAAAAATAGAAGGAGGGGGGGTAATTTTCCCGCAACTACTCTTACTTAATGCCTCTATGTTATATTAGTATTAATAAATCAATATTAATGAAATTATTGCGAGTTGAATCGATTTGTCATTGTAATGAGTAGCATCATCATAAATTATAATCTACATAAAATGATTACTATAGGTCGTAAAAGACAGGCTCAATTTCACAATATGTGGTTACCTAAAGATTGAAGGTAACCAAGAAATTCATGAATGAATTTCATTGATGAATCTGTTGGTAACCTTTAATCTTTAAATAACCATATATTGTGAAAATAGATCTTAGGTATGGTTATATTTCGTAACACATAAGTGTAGAGGAATAGTAAAGCATGTTATAGCAAAATATAAGTATTTTGCTCTTGTATTCTTTGTTGTCTTGTACATCCCATCTGTTTGAGATATATGGCATTTTTAGCGGGCTGGATTTATGTCCAAAGCAAAGTGTTCAGATTGGATTCAGTGCATTAAATGCAATAAACACATTACATGAAATATGTACCTCATGTATAATAACACTTGTAACATATGTGTAGGAAAATTGTAATTATTGTCTATTACTTCATATACATATTTATCATTCTTATTCCTTAATAAAACTTTGTAAACATATATTTGAAAAGTTATTGTATCATTTTACGTCTCTTATAAGCATTATTTATAAATTTTTTCACGAGCCGTACATATCTCCCTCCCCCTCGTAGCCATATATCACATCCCTATGGAATATACAGCAAAAAGTTCTTTTTTTAATACGAAAAATAAGTATATAATTTTGGATTTCTAATATTTTTTTCATAGTAATAAACGGTACAAAGTTTTAACTGATATAATTCATTTATCTTAAAAATAGCAAATAATACTTAATAAATTAAGTTTTTATTAGGGGCGGCATATAATACTGCATATAAACCGAAGTTATCCTATCGATGTTATTTCACACGGTATTTTTTCTATCATTAATTACAAACTGGTCGACGAATTTGTTTGTCGAATATAATTTACGAAGAATTTCGAGAAAAATGGAACAAACGAAAAAAAAGTGCAGGATTTACGCGAAAGCTTGCGCGGGTCAGGCATGGAGAAGGTGTTCGTGCGCGCGACAGAAAGCGAAGAGGAAGAGAACGGCGTCCGTAAAGTAGCATCCGCTAAGCAGTGGGCGAGCGCAAAAAGCGATTCCGTAAGAGGGAGCAGAAAGAAGAGTGTCGGGAATGATAATGAGAGATTGCCGTGGCGCGATAATCACCAGGTCTCTTACCTCGACCGCAAGCCGAGAGCCTATGCATATACATACGTCTCGCGTCTCGTACGCATCGAGAGTGAGTTTTGTGCCCGACGCGCTTTTTTTTTTAACGTTTCTTCTCACCGACGAGGTTGCTGCCGGACCCCCCGGTGCGTTAACGGAACCCGATTGTGCGTGAGCGAGAGGAGACGTGGCGTGGAAGGTGAAGAAGAAGAGGTATCGTCCTTCGTACTGTATGTATGTGCATACATCGTACCTGGACGTTCCATTATGCGTATCGAGGTCTTACTGATCCCGAGTGATCTTCTTCATCGATTCATTCTGCCTCCTCACGCATTCGAGATACATCAATGTTTTCAATCTATGAACTTTTTCACGGGAAATTAATAAATCTTCAGTATTTTCTCTCCCTTGATGAGTCAATTTGTTTGACTGCAGCAAAAAGCGAGAGCCATAATCATTAAAATTCTGTGCCCGTGTTCACAGAAGAAATAATTTTATTGAAGTATGTAAAAATTTAATTAGATACAGATGATCTGTAATAGGTAGATCTGAAAATAATTATGAACGCTAAGTATTGATGACAATGTTGCCAAAAGTTTTAGCAATCTTGCAGCTTATAGTTTGAGCGTCTCACATAATTATTTTGATGGTCCAAATAAAATTATTTTCAAATCTGTCAATTATTGTCAAATTTTTAGATACTTTAATAAAACTGTTCTTACAAATTTAATATATTTTCTCATCGAAGAATTTTATTAATCTGTAATCATAAATTTTTTTTCATCTGGAAATCATAATTGACGCAAATCCAAAAAGAGAGTCATCTTGTTTCCGAGTAAAACGAGCAAAAAGGGAGAAATTAGGGTAGAGGAAGGTTGAGAAGGAAGAAATGAAGAGAGAGAGGATGAGATGTTGATCCTCGCGGGGTGGAAGCGAGATACTCGGAAAGGGGAAATGCGGGGGGTAGAAATGTGGCCCGATATGGTCGTATTCTTAATTGACAGGCCATGGTCCCGTGTCCTTCGGGCAGGACGTGGCAGGACCTCGTTAGCGTGGAGCTTCGCGAAGAGCGAGAAGGAGGCGGGACAGCCACAACGCGACCTTTTTTTAGATGGCAGTTAGAATGCCATCTACATAGGCATACAGGATCTGCCGAACCGAGGAAAGGGAGCATTACGTCTCTAAATTAGTCGAGTCACATTATCCTCGATAACGCACCGCTACCACCGACTACGAATCGATATACGCGGAATCGAATAGCCGCGTGTGTGGCTAATCGCCATAAATTCAATTACAATTCCTCGACGAAGGCTTCCTGGACTTTCCGAAACGTGTGGACATTTGTAATTGAATTTTGTATACATATACGATTAAATTAGGAAAGATGTATGTAGATAAGAAATAAGTTTATATAAATATGATTCAAAATGTGAGGGTATTATTTTATAACGTTGATGAATACAGATGAATACAGATTTATGTATAGACTATGAAGAATCACATTTAATGCTGTTTTTTTTAACTTGACTTGTAACAGGAACATATATGGATAATTCGAAGATTATGAAATAGTACTGATTTGGAATAATTTTATGATTTACAATCTTATTTTTCACAATTTTGAAAATTCTTTAAAAAATGAAACTAATAACAAAAATTTTAATATATTTCAAAAACCCATATGTTACCTTAGCATTAAAAAATATATGTTCCTGTTACATATATCGTTACAAAAAATACGTAAATCATATCTTTGTCTTACTTTTAATAATCAAATAATAATAATTCGTAATATCATATAAACGTGAACCCTAAACATCGTTGATATCTAATTAATTTCACCCGCTTCTCTTATTTCTCTCTCGCTTTGTCTACATTTTCGCACGTCGTAATGTCGTTACTTTATTCACCGTCGATCTTGATACGTGTGCGCTCGCCACCGATTCGCCCTTAAAAGCAGATAAGCCAAAGCGAACGAGTTTCCGCGATCTCAGGCAGTCAGTATTTTCTCAGGTCGGACACGCCGCGACAACGGGAAGGAAGGGTTCGGCCGTTATCATTCGCGTTCATCCGCGACATTGAAAAATTGCGATCTCGGCGCGCGGATGTACGACCGTGGTGCAATGCGAGATAAAACTGCAAGCGGGAGCAGCACGTGCAGCAAAGCAGACTCGTCGCGGCTCGAAGAAAGACTGGAACGAAGTAATTACTGGTAGGGCTGGTAAAATAATTAGGCGCTTAACGCGTTAAAGAGCGCGAGCAAACGACCGCGAAGGTGAGTCGCGTTTAATACGCGATACGCGATACGCGAATGCGAGTGTATTCGTCGAGATGCGTGCAATCTTGCGCACCTGTATTGTATCCACGTACGATATTCGCGACGTGTATATCGGCGCATCGTACACCGGAATGCGCTGTGGTATCTACGCACACTCGTAGAATGCGAATGTATAATGTTCGCTTCGCATTGTAGCCACGCTCGCATTCTCGCGATTAGACCGCTCTCGGCAGCCTAATTACCGGCCCATTACCGAATCAACACTTGCTCGTCCGAAGGTTAATAACACCGACGGTTCCCAGACGAATGCACCTTTGATTTCTGGTGAATTCGAAGTCTTTTAATTATCGATGATTTTAAGATGCCATGATGGAAATCGCCTTCTTTAATGTATTAGCTTTAGCATCTCCATCTCGGTGCGATCGTGGATGTGAATGTAACTTATCAGGCTTTCTGATGAAAATGTAATCTGTGAGATGAGGTAGTACTTGGATACAAATTATCGATATTAATTCGAGATGCCTGCGTTTCAATTATGTATAGATTAACTCTCGATCATGATTTGACCTGAAATGTAGTTTACTTTCTTATTGATATTTGATTTAAAAATTGTTTTTATCTGTTAAAAAAATCACCTAATAATATAAAATGGTTTTCTGTGAAAACTTTTTATTTTTTTCTTTTTATTTTGTATACTTTATATTTTTTTACATTTTAGAGCTTTTTGATTATACTGATTTAAACAACGTGATTATATAATAAATTTGAACATAACAACGGGAACAACTTTAATCTTAGTTTAACCAATTCTTCATTTTTTTCTAATTCTTAGAATTAGAAAAAGATATTTAGTTCTAAGAATGGTGTCTAGTTTTAAGAATTAGAAAAAGATGAAGATTAAGTTGAATTTAAAGTCGAGATTAAAGTTAATAATCTACATTGGTGGAAACTGGTATTAGAATATCCCTGTTACGTTTCTCACTACGGGGGTGTCCCGTACTCCTCCGTGGGTGTCCACATAACGGTAGCACTCGCGTGCACGGCGAGACGATGGCTGTCTAATATATTAGAATTTGTTGAGTCTTGGGACCCCTGCCAGTTTCGGGGCGCCGACGCGACGCGACGTGACGCGACGCGACGCCACAACCGCGTATCGTAGATTCCCATATATTCCCACGCGACGCGTAGCTTCATCCGCGTACATCTACCTGGCCGAGTCGACATGAAGCGTACTCGAACAATCGCGCACTGCGTCGTGTTCCGTCTGTTACTCCTTTCGCTTAAACCCCATAGCTGCTTCCCGCGCTAACGAGAGAATTATTCCGCTGTTCTCCGGCGCGTTCTCCGACTCTTCCGTAGAAATTCAATGGAAAAATCCATTTTAAATGATTCTCAGCATCTGAAGTCTGAATATTCCGTCTGTTGAGCGCGCTCATCAGACGATGAAAGATAAAGTATTCGGTTACGAAGTCTTGAAACAAAAAACAAACAATAAAGATGTAACACGAACGCTGGTTTCTCTAAGGAAATCAATTCAGTACATTTCTTCATGTTTAATTTTCTACGGGCTGTGATTTTGGTAAATAAAGATTTTTATTACGCTTTACAAAAATACCATTGGAAAATATATACGCGATGAGCCTTGAATTCTTAATTTTTATTTTAATAATTCTTCTCGATAAATATAAACTTTATTACTCGCGATTATATTATATGATGATTATATTATTATTTTCTCTTCTCTTCTAAAAATAAAGCAAGCGCCAATGGGTGGATTCTTATCGTCCAGAAAAGATCGGGATTCTGATCCCAATGAGCACGTATCCAGTAGCCAGAAACGTTTCGGAGGTAAAGATTAATATTTACTCGTAATCTTTGGAATCTTTATCGGCCAATTATACGGGGTGTCTCTAGGAGGCCGTGAAACTACCTGCCCCGTCGATACTCTTCGTGGATATAAAGTGGAAACTTTATTTTCTCGGCATCGAGACGCCGAGGCGAAAAGGGTCAGTAGGGTCCCCTTACCTGGACCGTGCCAACGATTCGCGTCGTGTTTTTAGGGAAAAAACGTCAGGAAGATTTAGCTCGACGATGCACGAACGTCTGGACTTTTTGACGTTAACGCAAGACTTTCTCTTTCTCTCTTCCTTTATTATTTTTTTTTCTTCTCTTTTCTACCCTGTCGACGCTGTCTTCCTCTTTCCTAAAGCGTGATTTGTATATCGTTATGCATCGTTGAGTCTGACGTTTGTAATTATTACCTACGCCAGGATGCAATGATTCTCGAGTGTATCCTGGGAAATTTCTGCATCGCAGCTTTTGCGTGCGTGCTCATTTTGACAAGACAATAAACATATATTACTTAATTTGATAAACTTTTTGCTGGTTTCGCAGTGTTTCAAGAATATTAATAATTTATATATTTAATAAGGAAGTGAAAATTAAATAAGTTTTCCGGTTCAAAGATTGTACATGAAAAACGGATAAGCAAGAAAAAAATGTGTTCACATGAAAAGCAAAATTATTTAATAAACTCGTGTTCATACATTGAGAAGAACGTTCTGATTAAATCAATGACGGGACCCAACAAGAGAATGCCATTTTTGTTAGTTTAATTAGAAGAGTTTTTTTTTCCAGCGTGTCTTTTTCCTATTGTATGTATATATTTTTATAAACATTGTTTATGGCAAAATAAAAATCATTCATACATTATGCAAGCAACGATCTCACCAGGAAACCGCATAAATTGTTATTTTTCGGTTGAATCCTCGTGTTTCTCGAAAAATTACGAGGACCGTTACGAACGACGAGCAAGCTCGTAAAATAAAACAGGCTTGTTGTCTACCTGGAAACCCCGAAAGAAATTCCCGTTAGGAATTCTTTAAAACAATGCCAGGGTGACATCTCTCCACCTGCGACCCCTGATGAGAAAAACGACGAGGATCTTTTCGAAATCTTGCAACCTTCTGACAAAATCTCAACCTCGACCACGTGATTTGTGCATATTTTATTTTAGAAAATGTTTCCCGAGCAAAATATTACAATTGCATACTAAGATAGACTTTACGATATATTATTTATTTGCATTTTTTAATCATTACATTTATCTTATACAGGAAAAGTAATTATAGGTAGGGCAGCATCGGTTACCAGTGATTAGTACGGTGTATGATAGTTGGTTTAATTACACATTACATCGATAAGAGAAAGGCAGAGAGATATTTCAACACTAAGATCACCCTCCAACTATATCGACATGTTCTGTACCGACATGTGTATCGCTCTGCGAAGACAGCTTACATCGCGCTGCATCGCGTATTGTTCTGGGACAAGGGGGGGTCTTCTCGTCGGCGAAAGAGGTTGCCGAGTAGGTCTGAAACGAATGATAATGTGAGGGATATCATATTAAAATCTGGCGCTACCTAGAGACCCCGGCGCAACGAGTGTTGGGCGCCAAAATAGATGGACCTCGTTACAAATGGAATGGAGTTTATAATCAGTATCTCGGTGGTGGCATCTCCGTTGGTACTCTGTTGTCGAGGGCCCGCGGAGAGAGAGGCAGTGAAGAGAAGATGAGAGGAGAAAGAGAGGAGAGGGAGAGGGAGAGGGTAGGGTAAGGAGGAGCCGAGGTAAGGAGAAGAGGCGAAGCAGACACGGCTGTTGGCGGTTCTTCTCTTCTGATTCTGGTTTCTCTCGGCTTCTCCGTATACCCGTTTATATCTCTCTAACCGGTGCCCTCGCGTCTCCGCCGCGCCCTTCTTCTCCCTTTCCTTCCCCGAATGCAACCGTGGCATGCATCGTTGTGGCTGCTGCCACCTGCATACGAGAAACAAGTCCAACAATAAGATTATAATGGCTTGTGGGAATGCGTCGTATTTATCACTGGCCATTGTTTACTAGTGTCAGCTCGTGCTTTTTAAAATTGAACTCGTGCCCTCTCGACGGGCTACGTTATGCTACGCTAGGCAGAGGATAGGGCATTCTGCCAAGGTGCAAACAGTTATAAATGCAAACAGTGGTGTTTAATACAGCGCACAGTCGTTACGCGTAATTTCACTCTTTGCCCTCTGATGTAAGATATTCTTTAGCAGTTCTTATCTTTCTCAGCGATTCGCGAACGCTTTTCTTACTTGCCAATCGTTAAGTCGAACGCGACCCTAGAATACAGAAGAAGAGCAATATCTTCCTCGGCGACTTGCATCGTATATATATATATATTTACATTTACGGACCGTGGTGGTCAATCTCGGCCGGCTAAAAAGGCGACAGCCGTGGTCCGTGATAAATATTACTTCGCGACGAGACTGGGCTCCTTAGCGAGACAGCGAGGAGTCGCGCGGGAGGAGGAACCACCAGGAGGCAACGAAGAAGATGAGCGAGGAACGAAGCGAGCAAGGTGGAAAGGAGAGGACTGACAGAAAGAGAAAGAGAAGAGTAGAGAGTCGAGTAGAGCGAAGGTGCATCCTTTGGTGCATCTCGCACGCGCGTATTTGCATGCCGTCTGTGCGGAGTAAGTCGAAGGGGGCGTGGGGATCCACTCCATTGGCTCACCATCCGAGTAATGGTCGCTTAGCTACTCTCCACGAGGGTCCGTTGTGCCCCGTAGGCAACGGAGAGACCCCGATAATTCCTGCCGCGAACCCTCTCTCTCTCTCGCTCTCTCTCTCGCTCTCTTCAGTTTCTCTACTTCATCCATCCGTTCGCCGCTTTCCGCCTTCTCCGCGCCTCTTCTTCTACTTTGCCCCCTTCTTCCTTGTTCTCCAGTGCGCGCCTCGTCGCGCTCCATACCATCGGTATGCGCCGTGACTCGCGCTGTAAAATCCATTCGCGTAGCCCGGACTACGCCTACCGCACCGTGCACCGCGGAATCCGCTCGCCGAAGTACGCCTACGTAATGCCCGCCACGTTTCCTGGAAGCGAGCTATCAAGCGCTAGGCGTTACGAAATGCCGCCTGTCAATTTGCAAGCGGAACGAATTATTTAGAGATAGCATTTTTCTCTTGTACGAGTTCGTAACGAGAAAGTATTCGATGTATCAGCTGTATACTTGGAGACATTTTGAAAATATTACATTTAGACTTAGACATGGACGTGAATAGCGAAACTTTGGCAGCCATCGTTAATGAATTCAGCCGTGATGTCACGTTTATTAGTAATCTGAATATAGATAATGCTACGCAATATCGTCGATCGAAAATAATTCGACCGAGCAATTTAGGATTTTGCCAAGCCTCTTCCGCGTTTGTACGTTCGTTCAAACTTGTTGCCGTCTGTCGCGCTGACTCGCACAGAAATTGGGTTCACGCTCGCGCAAGCCCGCTAATTAGCTGAGCTGAACCGAGCCGGCCAAATGACTCGGTGGTCCCACGAATGGTCCCATATGCCGACCTCGTCCGGAGCTAGATTAAAATCTTAGTTCCCTTCTTCGTCTTTCTCTTTCCTTCGCTCTTTGCAACTGCAACGTTTCCTCGTGGGCCCACGATTCCGATGAGCGTAAAACGCCAGAGACGAGAGTAATTCCACCGCGTGCGTGCGTGCGTGCGTGTATGCACGCCATCATGTTGCGCGGTTATGCGTTCACGACCCTGGATGCGTTTTGTGATCCAGATCGAGGGGATCGTTATCTCTCCCGTTCGGGCTGGCCCGGCCGTCATGCCTCGCTCGTCGCAGAAAACCATGTCTCACCTGGTTTCTTCTCTCGGTACCGCCTTCGTCAATCCTCACTCGTTTCTCGCGCCGCTCGTGTCATCGAACGTATCGTCCGCGATGAGACGAGTAGATGACTTCATACGGAAGTCCGTCGCCCCGACTTTTCGCGCCACAACAGGTGCACGCTTCCCGTGTATTATTTCGCGATCTTTAATTTATAGCGATTTGAGGTACGGTACCCTGCGAATACACCGATAAAGAGTACAATTATGTGTGATTACTGACGATTATGTAAAGTACTTTCGGCGATATTAAACTTGCGGTAAACGACTAGGTACGCTTATAAAAGACACGACACTTTGTTAAACACAAAGTTTTCTTTATGTTCTCTGTTAAAATGTTTTCTGTACATTTTATTCTGGACATTTTATTCTGGGTATTGGAAAGATTTTATATTATTTCCTAGAAATATTATTTTATACAGAAAGAATTAGTTTTGCTGATGAAGTATTTAAAAATTTTGTTATATATTTGAAAATAATTTTGTTTGACAAATCAAAATAATTATATATATATAGGATATTTAAGCCGATTGCTAGAATACCAAAATTTTTTGTAGTGTTATGCTTGAGCATCTCATACAATTATTTTGATATTCCAACAAAATTATTTTTACAGGATTACCACAGACTTGGAAAATCGGCAAAACCAGGAATAGTCAGAGGAAAATTAAATAATAAATGAAAACACGAGCAATTAAGAGTCTAAATTCGCAATTGGAGCGATTATATCAACATATATTTCTCAGTACTACATATATATATATACCAAATACCGAACGTTTCGGCTTAATCATCTTCTCAAGCCATCTTCAGCAGTCTAGTATAATAAAATCTCTTGATGAATAATTCTAAACATCTTGGTAGTCCGTATAATACAACTTGCTTAATACAATTCAAATAGTCGCAAATCAAAATAATCGAGTACAGTAAGGAAGTCTCCCAGATTAATACAATTCAGAGAAAAATGTAAAAAAGTCTGGAATTTTGAAAAAAATTTGCTCACAATTTTGTTAAACTGCTCCTATTCCAAATAATTATTATTATAATTTTTTAAATATTATATCTGACGTTTATAGTCAAATACGTTCAAAACTTCAAACGATTTTAATAAAATAATTAAAATTTATATTTTATTCAGTATTTTTATTTGATCCCTTTTTTTCATCATAACTGGATTCTTTATTCCTAGCTAATTAATTTTTTGCTGGCTTCAATTTTCACCCAAAATTTTACTATGCTATTAAGTTCTTTTTTGTGTTATTTTTAATACTATACCTTTCCTACATTCCTTGAGTTTAAATGTAAAATTTACATATTTTATATTAGTCATGAAAAATTTTTCATTTTTATTTGGAAAACCTTGAAAAGTCAGGGAATTTTTTAATTCATTTTCTGTGGCAACCCTATTTTAGATTTATAGTTATACAATTATATATAAATTTTTAGATACATCAGTAAAATTATTTTTTTTTGTGTACAATATTTTTTTCTTTCCGTGTAATATTTTATACTTATTCATAGAGAAAATTGGAATGTTTTCTCTCAGTACATAACTACTTAGCACAGTTTCTATCGTTGCAGGAGATCATCTCGCTTCCTTCGCGCGACGTGTGCCGGTACGTCTTTTACATGAAACTCGATCCGCCGTCGAAGGCTATAGTTAGCGCATCTAAAAGACTGATCGATCAGCGATGTATTCAAATTTAACATCCCGGCTGTATCGCGAGCGCGAGCGTGAGTATCTCGTGTAAGGATTTAAACATCAGGTACGCGAAAACGAACTCCGTATTACCTTAAACGCCGCTAAAGTCGTTGGCTATCGAATTATTCGTGGGCCGTCCAGTCAGCACTCATATTGTCCATTACGCTATCTCCGTCATTATCGCGAACCCTTCGTTATCCTCACCGTGTATTCCTTGCTGTTTAATATGGAACTTCTCCCGCAGCCGGTTCTCCCGCCAAATCAATCCGCGACGCTTCGCGAATTGCGGTATGAAAACGATTGTATCGTGAAAGAGAGCTATTCGCGTGTATTTATAATTAAATATCCAGTTGCGTTTCATCGCTGTCGGTATATCGCTTCTGGCATCAGTCTGCTGCACGCACAGATATCATTTCGACGCGCATTACGTTATCATCTGTATTATAAGCGATTAGCCAGCTATGTTGATAATCGAGAAACGAGTTATTCAATACTCGGCTATGATTTTCCGGGCACGACAAGGCAGACTCACTTCTGTAAACTTCTGTAAATCAGATTAATTTTTTCAGAACGGGATGTCATTACAATCAGAGAAAAAGACATAGAGGTAGCAACTATATAAGAGTAACAACTATAATAGTTTTGCATATATTAATGTATATATTAATGTGTAGTCGAATGAACTATTTTATACTTATTGTAGGAATAAAATAGTTTATTCAATTGTACATTAGTTTATTTAATTACATACACTAATTCTACATATTGAGATGTAGTTCTTACTTTTATAAAATAAACGTCCTAGTGACTAGACATGTATCTATATGTCCAAACATTTACATAAAATTTTATATATCTATATTTATTTAGATTATTATTAATCTCACAAATGCTTTTTAAAATATAACATTATTATTTAATCGTAATCTTTAAATACAATCAAATTATAATAGTGTAATAAAAAAGTATTTGAAAGAAATTAATAATAGATAATAATTATTGTTTGTACATAAGTGTTTGGACATAAATTTATGTCCAATCACTGGGATATTTACCTTATGTAGCTTTTGCCATCACTATAATTATACTTTTTTTTTAATGTACAGTGACACAAATCGGCACAAACCTCATTATATTTCCCTTGACATTTAAAGAATAACAAATAACGACACTTTTGTATTATCAAAATCATGGAAAGCACATTGAGACAAGGAATACAATAAAAAATAATATACTACAATAAATATTACTGAAGGAAAAGTTGTAAGATTTGAAAAATAGATGCCCTCTAAAGAGGCAGGCAAAATGAAAGAAGTTTGGGGGTGCATTCCGGAAAGGAAACATCAATTTGCAAAGTATTTTTGCGCGGATGATCCTCGAAGCATGGGGACTCGTTGGTGAATCCACGGCGATAAAATGCTATTCGTGGTGGGAAAAAAAAGGTCAGGGCGACGAGACGGGGCGGGAGAAGAGGAGCGATCGGTCTCAGAGGGAGGAGCAGGGCGAACGAAGCCACGGGGGTAGTGCGCTCGTTTCTACGACGACGCGACGCGAGGCGAACGAGCGATGCGATGCGATGCGATGCGATGCGATGCGATGCGATGCGATGCGATGCCAAGGGTGCCTTAGGTAGGTACCATTATGCAAATCCGTAGTCAATACCTAATACAAGATAATCACAATGATTATACGTCCGAGCCTCCCTTCTCACGAGCCTGTATCTGCCTCCTCTCGTGTACACACGTGTGTATCCCGTCGCCCGATACCTACTCTCCTCCTTTTTGCGGGACGCACGCTTATCCTTTTCACCCTCCCGCCCCCTCCGTGCCCTCCCGCGCCTCTGCAAGATCGTGTACGGTTGGAAGTTGGAAGTGCCTCGGTGCCCCGCGGCGGTCCGCGGGGTCTCGTGGCAAAAATGCAACGCTGCTTATCATAAAATATGCCCGCGATGGAGCTCAAGAAAGAGGGGCTGCAGGGAGGGGGCGGTCTGCACCTCTGCACGTTATACGCGAATGTACAGTGTGGTTTGGAAGTACTCGCCAAGAGATTGACGATGGTAGCGATGGTAGCGATGAAAAGATTCCACTGGGAGGAACTTTGAGCGGATTTTAATAAAAATGATTTAGGGAATTGGAGGGAATCCTGAAAAAGGACACATGCATTCTTGTGTCTGTATAATAATATAAAAAATAACACTATCTTTAAATAGAAGATATGTGATACCTTGAAGCTATAATTTCGTAATACTACTATATGTTAGCTATTTTTTTCTAAACAGGATGTAAAAAAATCTATGACGCACTAACAATGTTAATTTTATGATAATTTTATTCAATGCAATGTATTAATATTATGCACCAGAAATTATTTTCTTGCAATATCAATTTCAACACGATACGTTTTTCTTTAACACGGCACAATTTAATATAATATTATTAAACGTGGTAGGTGAAAACGTTACTCCAGGAATAGTCATCTAATTTTTTTTAAACGTTCACTCAGAGTGTTTTTCATGTGTCAATTAAAAGTTACTATTAATTACATATTATTGATTGTATAACAGTTCAGTATTTCAGATTACTTCATATATAGATTTACGTGATACATTTTCTAAAAAATAAGGAGAAATAAAAAAAATGAGTGTGGATTTCTAATCGATAAAGAAAATTACTACAGCTGACTTTTCCCAGATTAAGATCCGATTTCATCAACGTAAGATTAACTGAAATCTCGGTTCAACTTCCTATTTATCTTTTTCTAATTCTTAGAATTAGAAGAAGCTAAAGAGTAAATTGAACCGAGATTAAAGTTAATCTTACATAGCCATTGGTGGAATCGAGTGGTCCAAGTCGTAGACTAAGTCCAATCTAATCAAGAGTTCTTCCAAGCGTTAATGATTAGGTAAATGGTTCGCAGCCACTTTGTGCTCGTGCAGTCTTCTCGTCGTTCCTGATCATCGCGCATGCAGGATAAGCCGATTTCTGGGATGGATGCCATCGTCCCGACTAGAGTCGCGTTTCTCCAAGACATTGCGACGTTCTCCAAGACGGCGGACGTGGCACCGGGTGATTGTGTTCGCTTCTGCACGCGTGTGTACGCGAACATGCGCACCTCTCGCTCTCTCTACCTCGTGCGATGGTAGCCCGCGGCCAATTGGAAATTGTCCCTAATAACAGGGGAACGAGCACGCTGCACAGAGCGCGGTCCACTCCTATCGCGTGGGGTGGAATCGTGGAATGCTCGCTTCTGCCGCATACCGCCGCACCACGTGAGATATTTCACTGCGCGTGTGTACACGACGAGAGAGAGAGAGAGAGAGAGAGCTGTAGATTCAGACCGACCAAAGAGATCTGAAACGCGAGTAACTCGAGGAGGACGAACAACCAGATTGGCTGCTGTTTCCCAGAGCTCTCCTGCCTCCTCGCGTTCGTCCAATCTGCCGAGACCTCTTTCGCGAGGGATTCCGAATCGATCCTATGAAGGCATTCAAACACGTAACAGAAAACGATTATTTTCGTTCATTTCGCAGATTTAATTAGCACCTTTCATCAAAGTCAGAATGCAGAATGCAGCTCCGTGAGCGTTGTTCGTATTAATCGTGCTGGAAACTGTTAACGTTTTGAATTTAAAGACCGCATTTTGTCGGCGAGAATTTGGTGACACTTTGTGCGACACTAAGATCGGCGATGTCTATCAAATACCGAGTAGCACTGTTTAGTTCTAATTCAGTATGCGAGAGTAATTTTGTTATCTCTAAGAGCGGCAAACAGAAGTCATTATTCTAAATAATTAGCGCTCAATCTTCCGAGCCAAAATTTAACCCGAGACTCGACCGTCGAGATGTTTGACAATGTTGATTCACTGTCGTGAATCTACACATTGTAAAATGTGCTCGAGGAGAAGAGTGACGGACAAGATGTAGAAACAACGTGATAAATGCGAGGGACTAAATGTAGCAGGCCAGGAAGATCGGTGGCGGATAAACCGTCGGAAGAAATATGACGGTCTAAGTGGAATTGATCGAGCGTTTAGATCACTACATGGCTGCTCTGCGTGCACGGTAGCCGGTCTTCATCTCTTTCCGGCTCTATTTTTACGTATTTCTTACGGTAATCGACAGCAATACCGGAGTGTTGGCAAATTATGTTCGTCACAATTTGTGTTTACATTTGTTCTTGTTCCTTAATTATTAAGATTTCATTACTTGCGACTTCATTATTAAGACCCTACACGGTCAGTAATATTGATCAGTAACATTGAATCAGTTATACTGACAGCATGCATCATTATTTTTAATATTTTTGCAACCTTACGATCCGTTTAGATTATTTTACAATCTTATACGATCAGTATTATTGACAATATATTTTACTTTAGTTTTACATACATTATCTATTACACTGTAATATATTGGTGATATGAATTTTAATAAAGCGATATTGATCCGAGAATTAAAATCCAGATTACCATTAGTATTCTATATCAGTTCATCAATATTATAATCACATAAAATCAGTAATATTGTCAAAGTTCGCGAAACGTTGCCGTTAGCGATGGATGAAAACACGCGAGAACCCGCAAACCTTCTCGTATCTTTGAAGATAATATGAAAACCTAAAAAATGTCATCAATATTGACAGTATTATTGATCGTGTAGGATCACCTTTCATCAGGAAGTTGTCAGAGAAATCAGGGAAAAGCCAGAGAATTTTGCAAAATTTTCTGAAAAATTAAAACTCTTGACTTTAAAGAAGTTTAATATACGTACATCACACTTATGCAGTTTTGGGAAATTTTCAACTTAACTAAACTTAATTAAAAATGCAAGTAGGACATTAATAGTACTTTCCATATTATGTTATGTTAAATTGATCTCTCAACAAAATATTTTATAGTTTCAAAATCAGGATGGAAATACAACAAATTTTAACAGTAAATATTGAAAATCTGAAAAAATTACGAAACTTTTTTGGAAATCAGGGAAAAAGTTATGGAATTTTAGGATGAGGAATTTGTGACAACTCTAATTAAGATTCTTGAGTAATTTCTGTGGCCATATAAGATTGTGACGTCATAAGTGAGAAATGGCGAAGTTTCTTGCATGCACTTGTAAAAAAAGAAAATTTGGATAAAATGAAATAATGAGATTGCTTTAAAATATTTTGTAAAAATGGACTGAAATTATTATCCTGAATATATCCTCACTTCCTTTGACAGTCAATAAATAGTCATAAAAGGCATGTCGAGTTCATTTACCAGTATAGTTATACTCAATGCGCATGCATAATATATTTTCACTTCATGTACCTTTCACGGCTATTTATTGATTGTTAGGAGAGGAAAAGAAGGGTAAGGATAACTTTCATAGCGACCGGGAACTACTCAAGAATCTCATATGTTTAGAGAGAGCACTTTAAGTGTTTAATTCCTTTCGTTTAAGCCTCGATCGTTCATAGTGAGTACAAATATCATTAGCATAGAGATATTATCTCTTATAAAGTATAAGAATAGGATCGTTTTTGGCGACTTGATTTTAATCGCAATGGTTAAGAGCTAACATTCGCTTTTCAAACTGAAGAACGGCCGTTCCGAGGAAGCGGATTAGTCGCGGTTCGCGAATACGCGAATCAGCGATTGTCTGTCGAGTTTGGACAGGATGAGGGAGAGAGCGGGTTCCAATGGAGTTCGAAAGGGGCGAACAAGGGAGAAAAGAGGAAACGATGGTGCCGTGTGTTCCTTAATGAAACGTCGCGACAAAAAACGGCCACCCCGGTAATATATTCGCGGCGGAAGTAGGGCGTAGGGGTCGGGGAACCTGCAGTACTGACCGGCCGTCGCGTCGTCGGCAGCGGGCCCTTCGGTAAAACCGTTACTAATTAACGCACACGGACGCACTTCCCGCTGTCGAAAGCAACGATCGGGCCCGTCCGTTCTTTCGTGATTTATCGATCAGCCAACCAGGCCGCGCTACTTCTTTGCTCCTCGCTTGAAAAAAATAAAGAAACAAATAAATAAATAAATCGAATAATTCTCGCCATGAATTCTACGGCGGTTACCATCGCCGCAGAATTTATAGCGTCTCTCTCGACGTAGTCTCTGTCTTTTCTCTACCGTCACTTCCTGGACGAACTAGCGCGCGAATCGGTCGGCCGCGGTAGCGAGAGCGAACGATTTCGTTCGTACGTGAGGATAGCGGAAGAAACAGAATGTTGAGAGAAAGAGAGAGAGAGAGAGAGAGAGAGAGAGAGAGAGAGAGAGAGAGAGAGAGAGAGAGAGAGGGAGATAGAGGCACAAGGGCGACGCGCCGCGCCGAACCGGTGAGGAGACGCGTGCACGAGTGCGTGATATCGCCAACACGCATCTCAGATCCCGCGCCGTGATATCGAGCACGCATATTACGAGGCCCAGAGAGCAGATGCTAACTTCGGTTGAACCCGAGCCGCTGCTGCCTCCGTTCCCGGTCGTTGCTTCTCGGCACTTGCACTTGGGGAGAATGGACGGACGGTGACGGACGGTGTGTGCGCTAGAGACTTTTCGAAAGAGTGCCCCGCGGCCACTCACCACCCCGGAGAAGAGCTCACTCACTTCCTCCTCCGACCGAGCTGCGATCCGAGCCAACCAGCGCGTCACGTCGCTCGTTTTTATCACGGAGCTTTGCAGCCAAAAAATTCAAGCTGCTTCAAGATATGTTCGCCCGTGAACGTATATTAATTATTTTTTACTTATATTTTACGAAAATACGTTCATGAAAGAGAGAAATGATTAATCTTCACTCTAAAAAAGTAGTGATGTCTATAATATATAATTCTCATTGCATTGGTGTTAATATTAACACCAATGTGATTTAACACCACGGGTTTTAAGGAGGTTGTAAGGCAAATGCAATATGTTAAGAATTATTTGAAAAAAATTACAGATTATTCTAAATTGCATTTAAAAGTAATAAAAAAATTAGACAGTTGACCATCTGGATCAAAAGTTATTTCAATAAAAAGTAATATTTTTTAAATTTGTACTCTAGAAATATATGAAAATGTATTATGAAGTCATGATAAAAATGTCAATTTTTTTATATAAGTTTAACTTTATGAATTCAAAAATATTTATGTAAAGTTACATCGAGATGCAGACATTAATTGTTCAGTAAATAAACAAAATATTTATTTGTGTTATAAAAAAAAAACTAATGGTGAATCTCAATGAAACTTTATATAAGAGTAAAAAAGTCTTTTAGTACACACACTTAAAATATTTATATTAAAAAAAATTCAGATTTTTATTATTATTTCCATACCATGATAGCGTTGATATAAACACCAGAAGTTTGAATCCATGTTGGTGTTAATAGTAAGAATTATATAGACATCGCATGAGTTAAATTCACACCTATATATATTTTTTAAAATGTTTACACAAAAACTATTATATGACGTTGAAACAATATCTGCATATTTTGAGGCAAGAAATACAACTTTTTAAAACTTTTAGAGTGAATCGTCACTTTGAAAAGTGAAATCTCATTCTTAAAAATTGAAAATTGAGTCATTCTTTTTCAATTTTCATTTTTTAGATGAGATTCCACTTCAAAAATTTTAGCGAAAATGAAATAACGAATTATAACAAGTTTTACTGAAGGAAAAAATACATCTTCTCTAAAGATTAAATGTGTCAAGTGCATTTTGAAATTTACGAACATCAAGTTCGGCTTTAAGAAATCGTGGCGGACAAATGGGATACGAGATCGATCAATGGAATGAACATCTCGCGCGTTAATCATAACCATTCGTTTCGTTCCGTTTAATCCACGAACAATTTTTAACGAGCTGTTTTACGAGCTTTAGTGCCGATTTATTCCCTCTTTCGCATTCCATGCCATCATGTTTCCTACCCCACCGTGCCATATTCGGAATTGCGATTGAGCGCGATCACGAAAGCGTCAATCGTTCAATTAACGGCCGCGTTCGTACGTGACCGACGGCATGAATTTTCGCGAAGGAGCTGTTTCCGAGACGTTTATCTTTGATACGATCGTCTGCGTGCGTTGTCTCTTCCCTCTTGCGCGTACCATGCATGCACCTTGCTCAACATGCGTGCACGCACAACCGCGCAATGTATGTTTGCATCTTTCGCGTTTGCAACCAGAGTTTATCTTGCGTCGTGTCACTTTTAATTTAAATGCGAATTTCGGGTGGAACTGTTCGGGTGAAGTGCACGCGAGTGTATACGACGTAGGTTCTTTCATCTTCTACCAATAACGTTTGTACCTGATACATTTTCCTCGTTTTCGAACAATTTGATTGCTTTCTTCTTTATACTACACCCAGAGAAAGGTTTCTGTCGATTCAAAAAAATGTTCCTTTGCTGTATGGAAATAATTTCTTTGATTTGTGAACATCGTTTCTTTAATTTAAACATTTTTTAGAATTAAATAAATTTTTTTTATTTGATTTAAAAAAGTGATGTTTAAATCAAAGACATTTTTTCTTTAATCTTATAGCAAAGAAACATTTCTTTGAATCGAAGAAACCTTTCTCTGGATGTAAGAAATCCATTTATAAAACCCACAGTTGAAATAATTAATCTCTTGGATATGGACAAAAAATTTATGATTGATGTGATAAAATAATTTAGTTAAAGCAAAACATTTGAGTACTGTAACATTTTATTTGTTTCTGATAAAAAAGAGTTTGTCGGATATCAGTATTTATTAAAACAAATAAAATGTTACAATAACCAAATGTTTTGTTTTAAATAAATTATTTACATCAAATTAAGGATCTATTTGCCCACATCCAAACAAGAGATTAATTGATTCAATTATACAGGTTTCTCAATGTATATAGACTGGTAATCGACAGTTATTTTCAGGGATGTAATTCGTTGCATTATTGTAGGACAATATTAACGAAAAAATGATTTTGCTGAAATATTTAAAAATTTAACCAGAGACAGATCAAAATAATTACTAGAAAACTCAAGCAATAATGTAAAAAATTTTGATATACTAGTAATTAGCTTGATCGTCCTATATAATTATTTTGGTACTTAAGCAAAATTATTTTTAGATCTATGTCCAGTTAAATTTAAAATACTTTGGCAAAACCTTCTTTGTAAATTTTTCTTTCAGTAGATTCAAAAATAACTTACTAAAATTACCAATTAGTCCCGAGATTTTATCGAAGGGATAATTTCGTCACGTTTTGACATGAGGAAAATCGCGATGTCATGAGCTGCGAGAGAAGAATGTCCTTTCGAGAGAAATCCCTTTAAATGAGCAGAGCCCTTACTTTCAGGCGCCGTCTTTTTTGTCTGAAGAAAGGACTTAAGACTCCGAACGCCTTCATTCCGCGAATACCGCACTGTTGAGGCGACAAGAGTCGCAACGGAGAGTCACAATGAAGAAAATATACGGTAGGTGTGAAGGTAGTCGTCGCCGCTACCACCGATGGTGCTGGGGAACCGATTTAACCCGCTGCCTTCTTGAGTTAGCACCTTTTGTCTCGGCCGACCGAGGTATGCGAGGCGTTTCGCGCCTCCGTGATCTTTGATTGGCAAATTGCCGTAGCTTTTTTGTACCTCGTAGTCAGCGCTGCCATGTCGATGCATTACGACTTTGCCTTGCTAATGCTCTCCACTTTCTTTCTTGAATTTTGATTAATGTATCTTCAATATCGAAGATACATTAATTAAATCTGCAAACTTTGAAAATGAAAATAAACGTATAAATTAATTACCAAAAAGATTTTATATACTAATCCAGATATATAATTTGTGATATAAAACGTAAATTAAAATCATAAATTTTAGATATGTACGATACATTTGTCAAATGTATAATATATTTATATATTTTTAAGAAATTTATTTTTGATCCATCAGATTTTTTCCTTACGATTTAGAAAAACAGTTGCTCGCAATGCATTAATCATCTGTCCGACTATATATGGATTCATTAAATATTAATTAAAATTTACATAGATCTAAACTAATTTTTTTTTTATCAGGAATTAATTATTGCACGTTTGCATTTAAACAGGATAATATTGCACAGTGATGCTTACATTTAAAAAAATGCCAGCGAAATAGTATTGCCCAGGCGGAGACCGCGAGACGCGATAGTCTCGAGAATTGATTACGAGCGTAATTACCGGTCGCGGATTAACATAAATTTCCATGAGGCTCGCGCGCGCAGCTCTTAGTCGCTTAATAATGCTTGCGTAAAACAATTAAAAAAGCAAGAGAAGATCGCGAGAGTAAACAGGCGAATTAGAGATTGAAAATTAGCTTCTGGAATCTGTCTAATTCTCCCCTCCCCTCCTGTTCTCCTTTATTTCTTTCTTCTCGGGCTATGCCGACGAGGAACGATCTCGTGCGAGGGACGATTTCCACACAACGGACGCGCAATTATTAATTGCTGTAATTGCATAAACCGCGACGCTCCGTCTTAACGGCGCAAACGTTGCTAAATTGGTGAATGGCGGCACGTTGCTTGGCGCGAACTAACGAAGAGATCTCGCGTGATTTCATTCATATTACCTCGTCCGTTTGCGCACGTGAAAATAGCATCCGCTTGCGTTGAGTTCGTTGCAAATAATTGCGTCGCGAGTGAAGCGGTCAATTTTTTTTTTGTTTGTTAAAATACGACGTATCCTGTGTTACATCTCTTTGAGTCAGCGCTTCGTGTTTCGAAAACACGAAGTGATATTGATATTTTTCTGAATATATGGAAGCACAGAGACCGTTTATAAGTTTTTGATAAATTTCTTGAGTATCCGGTTTTGAGATTCGAAGAAGCTGATTATTGTAATTTGCATAAAGATATTTTAAATCACAAGAAATAATTGGCACATAATGAGAACAATTTACGTGTTTATTACCAGAGAATTCAGTTAATATACATACTTTAGCAGTTTATTGCATAATTGTTCAATGAATAATAATAAGAAATAAGTGTCGGAAAGTATACAATTAAATTTTACGATATGTAACGGATAAATCGATAATTATAATTAATAATGCCCGTAGCACGAATGGCTCTGTTACGTGCGTGCATGTTTAATGCGTGATTCTAAGAAATAATACGAATCGATCGCATCGTTCTTTGTCATTGTACGAGGTAATGTCAAGGCCGCCGATTATTTGTGGTGCACATTTTGCTCATCAGCGAATGCTATAACGTTAGAACGGTATATACAGATAAGATGAGTCGAGATAAGCAAGTGGTAAATACAATTTTTCCTAGTGTCATGGCGCTCTTCACATACGGAACGTTATGCATTAACGTGTCGGTGATCGTAATCGCCGCTACGACAAGATCCATGCAAAGATGCAGTTTAGAAATGTTATAAACTTCCAAACGACCTTGTACGAACAGCTTTAAACAGAGTCTAAGCACTATTTGTTAGGTAATTAAATGAGACGTGCCAGGGCAAAATGTTATCAGGTCAAAATTATGAAAATGTATCTTAAATTATATTTAAGAAAATATATTTATAAAGGTTTATAAGTGTTGTGTTTTATCACATGTACTAATATTTGGCGTGGAAAGTGCTGCTATAAGCGGAGAAAAATGGTTGGTGCAACTTAAAACGTTGTAAGTCTATTGTGCAATTGATATTTTTACTTAAACTTACAACGTTTTGGCTAACATTTTTATTTGGATTTATAATGTTTTGATTTGCATTTTTACTTTCATCGTTTTGAAATTTTTTTTTAATTAGAGTTACTTAATTAACATTTTTTGTAGAGACTGATTGCTTATGTCTTTAAATATTACGGTAATCCTTTTGTAGAATTTTGTGAAAGTTTTCAAAAAAATAAGTTCCTTTTTTCTCGTGAAAAATTGTAGAAAATGACACTTGTGTTTGTTTTAGCATACTTCAAATGAGTTCCTTAAATTTGTATACGTTTCAGAATTGCTAATCTTTTTTCTGTAATAAACGGAATTAGAATGCATGGAGTGATTTTGTTAAAATATTAAAAATATATAGATCTAACCAAAATTTGACATTCTAGCGAAATTTAGTTTGAGTACACAATTTTCTTTTGTGATAATCTGACAAAATTATTTTCAGATCCGTACCCGGCTAAATTTTTAGATACTTCAGTAAAATCGTTTCTTTCCGCGCGAATGTCGTAATTTATTTTATATTCTTTCCGTAAGCTATTTTCTGCATTTCTCCTGGGATTTGAAGGTTAACAGAAACGTATTTCGATTTCACGTTTAGCAGCGTAACTTCGTAATGGCATCACGCGAGCGACGGTATCTCCCCGGAGGACAATTTGGACTCGCGATGACGGTACTCGCGTTAGTAACTCGGTAGCGTCAAATAGATAGACAGGTTTCATAAATGACGTTTCTCAGAACCTTAGGAGTAGACAGTCTTCCTCTCGTTACTGCTCGTTGGAAGTGAGCGAGAGTGGCATTCCGGACAATCGTTCTCGAAAATCTTCCACGATACGTGGAGCTCCTCTGTCTTTCTTGCTTCCCTGCTTGCTCGATCGTTACTCCTGCATCACCCACGCCCGATAGACCTTCTTTCCTCTCAACCCCTCTAAGCCTTAAGCCCGAGACTGTGCGAATTATCAGTCGTATGTGATCACTAAACTCGCGATTCGCCTTGCGAACGTATTGGCTCCCGACAAAGAGACTGGCCATCCATAATTCAAGCAATCCGCCGTGTGTCCCCGGCGCGAGTCGAGGTGTCGATTGGCTCCTTAAGTGTGCAAAGCAAAGTTCTTTGCATGGACAACGGGCTCTTCTTATATCGTTTCTTACGCCCTTTCTTCTTATGTGTCAATTACGTTGACGTGTTATTATGCCGATGGAAGAAAGGATAGAAGAAAGATGTCGCGTTGAGATCAAAGTCCTAGTAGATGACTTTTACTTTTATTCCCATAGTTTAAAATAGATTCTTAATGAATCCAGCTTTCATTATGTATATACTGCTTCTTATTTATAAATTCTCTTTCATAAAAGAGAAAGTGGTTGGATATAAAATTAGGAAATCGAGTTAGAGACAAATTGCGCGTCTTTCATTATGTTTGAAAAATATTGCTGAGTAGATTTGGTTGCACCATAGTAATTAAGAATTGAATACGTGCTTTCGTGAAACACACGAGAATATATGATGTCTGTATTCGTATGGTAACAGGATACGAAGCGCATACAACAGATCACAAGCGCACAAGTGTAACGTATACGATCATCGAGTGGAACAGAGCGGAACGGGTATGATTGTAACATTAATGAAAGACGAACTCTTTGATCATAACGACGAATGCGCTTTTTAATATCTGTAGTATGTGTTTCACCATTTATTAAATTATATTACTCTCTTGTTCATTTTATTATTAATAATCTCAATGATGCCGTCACAAAAGGACGATTTTGGAAGGTCTAAAATTTTTTTCGATACAGATCTGAAAATAATTAGTTAGAAATTCAAACTGATTGCTATGCGATATCAAAATATTTTACAGCATTGCTAATCATTTATAATTTCTCATATTATTAGTTTGACGGTTCAACAAAATTATTTTCAAGTTACCAGCAAATTTTTCTTTCACTAAAAAATCATTCTTTTGGGGTATCTCTTGAAGAAAAATTTTAAATGGAAATGGATCTGCAACGAGTACAAATGCACTATTTTCACCAATATAGATTAATTAAAAATCTGGGTTCAATTTACTCTTTATCCTTTTCTAATTCTTAGAACTAGAGAGGGAAAGAGACGAAGAGTAAGTTGAACAGAGAATTAAAATTAATCTACATTGATGGAAATGGGGAACATACTGTTTCGCACTCTTGTTGTTTCGGGAGGGAGCCGCGGGTGCCGCGGGTGCCGCGCGATTGAAATAAAGCAATTAGAAAATTACCATACGTAATACCGGCTGTTTCCGAAAGCAGTACGAAAAGGAACGGTACGGTGCACGCACGGTTCGAAGCCGAATGCTATCTGATAGGAGCGTTTCCCTGCGTTTAAGCCACGGCATGCAACGCGCGCACATTCTTCCTATGTGGCAACTCTCGCGCGGCCGAGGGCCCTCGTTAAAGAAGCCCAGACCTCTTTCGCAGACTTGCGAATTTCGCAGACCGCCGATCGAGCTTCGCCCCTCTTGGGAAAATTGTCTTCCATCGAGGCCAAGGCTTCGTTGTATCCCTCTCTTTTGTTTTTCACCAACGATCCAAAATCTTGTTGCGTGTCGTGAGCCTGACAGACCTTGAAGGACACTTCACGCAGTGAATAATGCTCGTGAATAAAGTGCGTGAAAATGTAAGAATTTTAATTAGCTTTTTGGCTTCTTCTTTTTATATTTCGCTGGAAAATATTGCTGATCACCGACCATAAGTGACCATGGGTGCTCGGGTTAATTGGAGAGTTAATTAATTTGTATTTTACAAGCTACTTTAATACTCTTATAAATCAGGAATTATTCATGTTTCATTCTTGGCATATATTTTGAAATTATCTTACATTCAATGAGTTTTTATTATGTAATTAAAAGAGGAGAGAAATTTCGTAAAGCGGTTAATTATTTAAAAGTGATTAAGAAAAAAGATTGTTGTGAGGAAAATTATATAGCTATATTTGAGAGAGAGAGAGAAAGATAATTAATATTTCTATACACAGAGTGTAATATTTTATTATTTTCTATGGACATTCTCCTTAAATACAGTTTTCTACCATTATGTTACACATAATAGCACATGTCTTTCAACGAAAGACATATACATACTATTCGTTCCCGAATGTCAGTTTTATACCACGTTTATACCAAACACTGGTCTAACGCTAATGATACCACCCGAAGAGAAATTAGTTCTTAATTGTGCGAAGTAATAAATAATCGCGATTGTGCTGTCGCGGTTTGAGCGCCGGGGTGAAAGCGAGCTGGCAGATTTCCTCCGGAAGCCGTCGCCAGCGTGCAGCGCGTCCTGAATCCGCTCGTTCCGAAAATCCTTTTGTATTTTAATGCCGCCGGCCGATATTTGAGCGCGCACGCCCCGCTTGTATTCAAAGCAGCCTTAACTAATTTGAATAAGGAATAAAGTGCCTTTTCGAAGTGATATAAGCGAAACGCGCCGATCCGCTCCGGAGGCGCGCGGGCTTCTGCAGAGGCATTTTATCTAATCTTGTCATGCCATGTAAGGCGGAATGGGACAGGCAGCTCTTAAAAGTCGCAGCCACCGACGTTATTATTTAAATAAGGTTCACCCTTTTCTCTCGTCGGCGATGGCAAAGCGCCTTTTTTTCACCTAGCGCGTCCGCGCTGCCGGTTCATCGAAAATATCGATGCACCCTTCGTTGTTAAAAAGCGCTTTCGACGAGAATATAGGACTGCAAGTATCCGTGTGATCGCTGTTTTTAAATTTATCAGATTAATATTAGAATATATATGCTCTGTTAAAATCATAATGTCAAATTATATCTAATTTGAGTTATTTTTAATTATTTCTATATATATATATATATATATATCGCCACTTCTATCCAATATTTCATTAACTAAAACAATGGAATTAAACAATTGAACTCAAGAAAATGTATTAAATTTGACTCAAATTTAATTTATTACTTATTAAATGCATACGTTAACGGATGATGTTTATTTTGAAATTAACTACAGAAATCGATTAATTTTACATGGAAGTTAAAAAGCATAAATTATGATAGAGAACGCCTCGATCGGTCAAAGTTAGATGTTTCGAATAATAAATTATATATTCTTTATTAAATCAAATTTATTTCAGAAGTGATTGCGCGTCGATAACTTTCGGACTTTCAACACAAATAATCTGAAACCCTCCTAAATTAGATTAGAAAGAAAGAAACTTATTGCGAAAAATATTACCTCAGCCAGAATTCGAACCTAAAACCTTAAAAATAACAGAACTTACTTAACTCAAGATATTGGAATACCATTATTCCTTGCATGAAAGAAGATTTTGCCAAAATTTTAGGATTTTAATTTGAAAATAATCTTAGCATCAAAATAATTATGTAGACTTAACTAAAATGTGAATTCTTTGTAATATTGCTCATGTTTCTTGAGATTCCAAACAAAATTATTTTGATGATCCGATAAAATTATTTTTAGATTTGTATTTAGCTAAATTTTTCGATTTCAATAAAATCATTTTTTCCGTGCGGAACAGTTGATGAAATTTAAAATTCAGTGAAAATGTCTAAAAGTAAAAACTCAGTCCCACTAGTTCATCGTGAGGAAATGAGTAAACGAATTTTCTGAAATGTCGAGACATTCCTATGGCAGTCGCGCTTTCCGCTGCCTCCTCCATATTACGCATTTACATAAAACATACTGGCAACAATCGGCAATCGCGCTTTGACGTGCGTCGCATGACGAATGACGGCGGGTGGAAATAAAAAGAAGGACTTACCTATACGGCCGATAGGGACGCACGATAAAGCTAATGGAAACACGTGCCAATAATATGTCCGTGGAGTAGAATGGAAAGACGTGTAATGAAAGGTTGCGCGCGAATAATATGTAACTGTCGCGTCGCAACGCGCTCCGATTTCGCTACGCAACAGGATCGTGCGAATATACCTTTTTCCTCTGATAATGGAACGGACAAGGCGCCGCGTCGCGTTGTCGCATGTTGGAAAATATGGAAACTCGCGAGCGCGCTTCGTGCATATTTTTATCGTGTGTCGCTTTTGTTTATCGCATATGCCGTCAATCCATTCAGCTAAGCGACGACGTGCAGCATTTGCTATTGTTAATGTATCTTGTAAAGGGAGAACAAATATTTTCTATATTCTCATATTTTGGCAGATATTGGCCGCATTTAGCAGAATTTATGTTGCAACTGTTGGAAGTTTTTTTTTCCACGCTGATTGGATCATACGTTTTAAATCTATTAGGAATATTCTTAGCTTAGTGAAGGAAACTTCCAACAGTTGTAAAATAAACATTCTGCTGAATACAGCCATTGTCGCGGTAATATACTGATTAATCCTTTATGGACGGGCGTGTCCGTTTGGACACACCCTTTTATTTTGTACACTGCTCGCTCGATTTTTATGAAAGTTGGCTCATAAGGTAACTTGGTAATATTTTATTCCGAAGTCAGAAACAAAAATGCTGGATTCAATATGGCGGATAAAATTTCAAAAAATCTGGTTATCATAATATTCAGCTTTAAGGGAATTTTTTTAATTACAAAGTAGTATTAAGTTTCAAATTTTGCTTCATTTGAAGCTCATTATTATTACACAAAAAAATTAGTACTGATTTCCAAACTCTGATTGTAAGTCCTGTGACATTAAATCTTCCTTCATTGATTACCGTCGTCTTGAAATTCACATTTTTAGACTACGTTCAAATTCAATGATACCAAGAATCTTCTAAAACCGATTACTTCTTGAAAATCCTTAGAAAACAAAGTCTTCTTTAAGTTTTTTCTTTGGTAGAAAGCTTCTGTCCTCAGGGGGGTGATTAATGTTAATTATTAAGCGCGTAAGAATGAAAGATATACGAGGAGTCGTATGTGTTACGTGGAATCCTAGATAATACGCCTCTTATTGCTTTGTTGTTATTAAGCGGTCATCGTACGTCAGAAAGCGATTAAGATAATCTGACTGCAAAATCGAAGCAGCCTCGTGAGGCACCGGCTAGGAGAACCGAGTATCGCTGTAGGCCGTGCCACGAGACCCTTCGGGGCATCCGGGAACAGGTGAAGAGCCGTAATAATATGGAAATGATAGGCAGCGCAAACGATTTCGCGGCGGAACGGATATACAAAGCGCCGGCTGTAAAAACGCGTTTGTTGGTTCTTCCAACCGCAACCGTGCTTTAGTTTATTGCGGCTTCTCTCGTAAACGTCCCGAGTCTTTTTCCCCTCTTCAGTTCTTCTCTCGACATTATTAATATCGTTTGTCTAAAACTCCAGGAAATTGCGTCCGTTTACGTGTTTTATTTCGCATCCCGTTAAAATTATGAATAATACAACGATTATTCTGGGTCTTAGTCTGGGTATCTATAAGATACTTGGGTACTTTATACTTCATTTTTCCGACGGAAATTCTTTTGTACACGAGTCTGTGACAAACGTCGTTTTTTTTTTCTTAAACTTACGAGCCTTGGGTGAAGTCGGTTCGAATCGACGATGCCCATCGATCATTCGCGGTCAGCGCGTGGCACATTTTACGGAGGGACGTTTGAAAAATGCTCTTTGGGCGCTTAATCGTCTAAGGTGAGCACGACTGACGGCGACAACAACGCTCGACGAGAACGACGATGACGACGACGACGACGATGTGGTCAGCCAGGGCTGAGCTGGCCTACATCGTACAGCTCAGCCTGGTGGCTCGTGAGCACGCGATCTGATAAACCTAGACGTGGCTCTCGTGCCGAAATAAACCGTCGCGCTTTACATAATGTGCGGGGAGAGAAGGAGAGGAATGGAGAGGAATGGAGAGAAGGTATATACGAGGGCGAAGGGGGACGAGGGTTGTTGAGCGTGCGGTGCATGTCCGTTTCCGCGTGTTTGCATCATCGATAAGTCATCTTTCACCCTGGTAGGGCGAGGAGGTACTCGAAAAGCTCGCAACATACTTTAAGTTTTGTTAAACCTTTCCGGTTAAGAGACTCCCGCGCTCACGAAACTTCCCTCTCCACGACAGTTTCACCTCTTTCCACGATACGCATCGAACGCTCGGCCCAAGAAAAGAAAAACGTCAATAATATTGGTATCGGGATGCAATAAAATAATTGATTACGTGAGATCTGTCAAGACTTGAGAAAATTCTTGTTTTCGCGAAAAGCCAGGAAAGGAAAAATTTATTAATGATCTTTCGAAGTATAGTGGAATATTCCATGTGCCTTTCAATTTATTATCGTGATATTTTTGCGCAATTTGGACATCGAGAATATATTTGTCGTTTTATTCGTTTTGTAAATATATACAATCTAAGATAGAGTCTATGTAATAGATATATAATAAAAGTTTTTTAAGTTGTAAGAAATTGACCAATCACAGTCGAATGAGAAGAATAATCCACTATGATTGATCAATTTCTTTCCGCTTAAAGCTCGGAAAGAACTTTTCTCAAAGTATAATCTAAAAATCTAATTAGATACAGATCTGAAAATAATTTCGTTGGACTAAAATAATTATATAGAATGCTCGTTGGTTGCCAGAATGTCAAAACTTTTTGCAACATTAGTCATCATACTCTAGATTCTTACATAATTATTTTGATAATCTAACAAAATCATTTCCAAATCTTTATCTAAATGTTCTAATATTTCAACAAAATTTTTTCGTACATCTATTGTAAAACCAGCTTAATATCGACCTTATATTGAATTCCTTCATCGTCCGAAAGAAAATATCTGACTTTTATTGCTATTTCGATTTATTGTCGTTTCAGTTTCTCCTCCACGAAATTTCTCGGTTTTGTGTTAACGCTTACAATTTAGCTCGCTGGTTCTTTGCGAAAAACAGTAGAGCTCACGATGACGCGGAGAGATGGCGGTCGAGGTAGGTAGCCGCAATGGCGAATTGGAGAATGGTCTGAAACAACGAGAAAGCCGTGGCCGGGGGACCATCGGGTGGGTGGTGGAAAGGCGAATGGTAGAGGTTGAAGAAGTCAGGATGGCGCGGTGCGAAGCTAGCCAACCGAGACCGACGGTCACGCGAACGCATCCGCGATTCGCGTCCTGTTGTTATTTTTATCTGTGAGTTAAGCGAAATAATGCAACCCGTCGCGTCGCGGAATGCGCCGCTTGTCTGAATTTTCTATAAAGACTCACGTCCCAGATATAAGTCTAACGCATGTTAGATATCAAAGGAGCAATCCGAGCAATGGTAATCCAATCCTTTGAGTTGAATAACATTTTATTATTTTTAACTTCTATATATATATCAAAATGTAAAGTAAAGAAAATGAAACTATTCAGTCCATTTAAGTATAAATAACAAGATGAAAAATTAATTTTTTTACAAATTAAAATGTAAGTCAATTCATTTCTGTGATTAGTTTCAACGTAGACAATATTAACGTACGCAGTTAGTAAATAATGAACTAAATTTGAGTTAAATTCAATATATTCATTTCTTGGGTAAAATTGTTTAATACATAAATTAGAAAATTCGGCTTAACAATGAATAAACAATTTGAAAGGAGCATGAAGATCTATACTGATTCTTAATGTATGAATTCTTAATATAATATTGTTAAATTGCTTAACTTTATTATTTTAAATTATTAGTTAAATTAATGACATACTGATTGTGAGTAGAAGCAACCTACAGAAATGATTAAAAATAACTCAAATTATAAGTACAATTTGATATTATGAATTTAACAGTATAAGATGGAAATATTTGAAGCTTTCTTCTCCTCTTGGCCTTCTCCTTTCTCGACTCGAAAGAGAATGTTTCTAATGAAACATGTATAGCCAAGTTTTATTCTGTAATTACTTATAAATAGCATTGTTCGTACATTGTTGCATCATTATGTGCTAGGATATTCACAGACGATGTCTGATAATAATTCGCAGCAGGCCGGCGACGATCGTCGCAGACATCCGTCTCGGAATAAATAAAGCGATGAGTCTCGAGTTTTCACGAGCGTAATTAAAACGTCGGGCTTTGCAAGCCAGTAAAGGAGGAACGGGAGACGATCGATGGACGAAGATAGTCAGTATTCCGTTTAAATAAATCTCCTGCAATTCTCTAGACAAAATGTTATCGAGACGCTTTATGGATTATACTGCCTCGCGTTCACGCCGCGAACGATCCCTCTGATGCACGCGTTTTGATTCCTTCATTTTGCCGAGTCGCATGAATCTTTTCCAGTTTGCGGAGGCGAAAATGAACACTAAAGTTCGGTCGTTGCGGCATCGACGACGATCGTCGGCGCGGCGGCGATCGTCGGCATGGAACGGCGACCCCACGCGGATATTATCATAATTTCATAATTAGCTCGTTCCAGGGGTCCTTACCGCCTGTCTCGAGGCAGCAACATTTAAACGCTCGTCGGACACGCTACCGGCCTCGCTTCTGCGTTTCTCTCGTCTTTCTTGTTCGCCTATTGGCCGACCGGCTGTTTCTCCTCTTCGCGCCGACGGATTCGTTAGTTTCATGCTGGGAACATGTACAAGTTGCTCCCACGACTTCGGAATTGTTTAAGCAACTTGAGAGACTTGCACATACACGCGAACCCATACTTATTTAACAAAATTCAGTCTCTTATTTCAACTTTTATTTTATCCTACCTCTAACTTTTTTTACGGAAATTTAATACTGGCCAATTTTTACCAGAAAACAATAATTAATTACTTATTTTAAGTATTAAAAAAATTGGACTACTATGAATTACTGTCAGTAATAAATTAGCTTAGTACTAGATTTTTATAAAGATTTAAAAAAACGAATTAAAAGATTAAATTTTGTTAAATAAGTATGGATATGTCGATAAATTTCTCAAGTTGCTTAAACGGATTTAATTCCGTAGTTGTAGAAGTAACTTGTTAATCGATACGAGTATTGCACACTCGATGAATTTCTAGTTTCACATTTCCTTTATTATTATTTTCTCGAATTAATTCGCAATAATACAATTAATAAACATCGCTTGTTTTTAAAAATGAGTAGGTAAAAATTCTAAAGAGAATGATTAGGAGAGCCAATTTGATACTGAAAAAAACTAAATTCTAAATAAATATTTGTTAAATGTAAATACATATTTATTTGTTTCAAAAACCATTAATTTCATTCAGTTACCATTTTTTTATTAAGTAAATGTTTGCTTAGCATTCAAACAATATGTATTAATTTAATAAATTTCTTTTTCAGTGTATTCGAATAAGATTTGAACAAGATTCGAAGATTTTGCGCCGACTATTTTATGCGCGACTATTTACTCCGCTTCGACACGGAAATCGATATCAAATAATAGACAATGCGGGGGAGGAGAATTATCTACTCCGAGTCGGAGCTCGAAGCGCGTGCAACGGTCCACCCTCAGAAAATAATAGTCAGCACGATTCATCTCGAACGAGATATCAGTTTTCTACCTCTCTCCTCTACCGCAAGATGTTCTCTCCTTCTCTCGTCCGGATAGAAAGAATCGAACTTGTTAGATATACGATGATTGTAAGCCGAGCAGCCTCCGTTCGTGCATATCATAGCTCTTTCAATCTGAATATCTCATACTTACCTTTATAAATTGATCGAATACGGTCGAGGAATGTATATATCGAGACAATGCGCTGTCCATCAAGCGTCTCCTTTATTTCCTAATGCTTCATTAACCCTCGACTCTTAAAACCCTCGTCGGCCTACTTGGACTTTGAAGACATAATCGATTTTTTATTCCGTTAAAATTCTGATGAATTCTATCAGACAAATTTAAATCTGTACAAAATAGGTGAATAAATACAGGTTATCTGTATGATAATAAAAACTTGTGATTAAAGCTTTTATAAATATGCAAAAATTGTGTCAGATTTTTATACAGTTTGGAACAACATAAAACTCTGCATTGAAGCTCAAATAAGACTTGGGGTGCTGATGGAAGATGCAGAATTTCACACAGTTGATGGAATTTATTAACGCAATGCAATGATTTGGATATTCATCACGAAAAGATAAATAATTTTTGCCAATCGGATTTGGAAGCGAAGAATTATAGTTTTTTAAATAATTTAATCGAAAATTGTTCAGGAGACAGAACAATTTTCATTTGCAATTATTATTTACGAAATGAGCTTGCCTATCTTCGGTGTGTATCTCGAAAAATTTTTCATCACGCTTGTATAGATACTAACAAGCCGATGCTACAAGATATTACATCGGTATTACAAGGGTATAATGGAAATGTGCGGTATCTAATATCGCGCGTACGTTTCGTTTATTTAGAGTAGGCTGCACTTTCACGAATGGGGCGTTGCACGTGGATGCATCGCTGTGTAGACATCGTGCTCTTCGAAAGGATGAATTAATGTCGGGGTGATATCATCTCGAGCGATGCGGCGACAGATACGTGTCTATTTATAACGTGAACTGCCGTCCAAAAAAATTTCTTTTGGATCCCCGTTGAATCCGAAGTTCTCGAGGCGAACGGGGAACAATCGACGTCAGTTTCAATTAAATCAAATCACTTGAATGATTTTACCCTTCACCCCCCCCCCCCCAACGTTGCCGTACCACACATATAAGATCTTAATCTTTACTGTTAATTAACTACATTAGAATAGAAGAATTATCGTTATACGTATTCGAAAGATTTTTATTACTGTAGAAAGCACATATTTTAGGAGGTTTATTCTTCGTTTGTAACCATATTTTTACTCTCTTCGTTCAATCCAAGTTTTATTACTGTTCCAGGTTTTCAAGAAGTGTGGGAAAATTCTAGATATCTATTTTTTAATGTTTCTGTTACGTTATCAAATAGCTTTTTAACAAGAATTTTGGGAAGAGGCATTGAACTGTTTTATTTCAGAGAAATTTGAGTGAAATAACAATTTAACATTGAAATTTCTTTCATTCCTCCGCGAGACATATATATAAAGATGCAATGTTATAAATACATCGTAAAATTTTTCACAACAAATGGTAGTCAGTATTGAAAACAATAAAGCAGTTTTCAGTCATGCGAGATTGTTGTTTAATCCGTATGGTATACCCATAATCAGTCAAGGCGCATAATTGCTCACGCGCCCGCGTTTTGTTTCGGCTTTCGTTCGTTGTTGTAGCGAGAAATCGCGTGGTAGCCGGCGGCCGGAGATTATTGTCGAAAAGTGGGCAGCAGCTGATCACCGGAACTGTATTTAAATACGTAATCGCTCGACTAATGCTCGCGTTTTGCCGCGATGTGTGCTGAGTGCTCGCCCAGCTCGCCGTCCGTCTCTTCTCTCTCTTCCTCTCCCGAATTTCGCTCATCGAGGTTTTGATGGCTGTTGATTTGCTTCCGCCACCTGCCTCTCGTTTTCGCGTGTGGAGTGCCACGTATCACGCGTCTGTATTCGTACACGCCAATATTTAGTTGACACATCGTCCATTTAAATTAACCACTTACAAGTGGTATCCATCTTGAGAGGGATAACTTTGATAACTTTCTAAAGGATTCCGCACTACGTTAAAAAAAATTACTAATTCTTAATACATGTTTCTTTGATTGGCGCTAACAATAAGTAAACATTTACTTATTAAATAAATATTTATTTAAAAAATTAGTTAAATTAATGGTTTTTGTAATGGTTTTAAATAAATATGTTTACATTTTCAGAGTAAATATTTATTTTGAACTATTCAAATAAATATTTATTCAGATTTAATTTTTTTCAGTGTAATTATGTAGAAAATTGAGTCCTGGTGAAATGAGATAGTTTTTACATATAATGTAACTTATGATAGTAAATAAAAATTAGGCACAATGTTCAATAATAAATAGTTTCTAAGATATTAATATATCAAAAGTGTAAAAAACTTGTGCTCAAGAATATCTTTAATATATTATAACTTTATTAACTTATTAATTCATTTTGTCCAATTTTCCATATAATTAGTATTTATGAGATCCTTTATGCGATTATTATATTAAATTTGTGTTAAAAGGATGTAGACATTTTTTTTGTACAATTAGTTTAAAATAATTACATATTTTTAATCTTTCGAAGTTTAAAAATGTATACAAGTGTAATTAGAACAATTATAGTTAGATGATGTATATGATGAATGAAAAGTGTATTTCGAGATGGCAAAGCAGAGTAATTCCTTACATCGACAATTTTTGAATCTGCAGACAATTATGAACAAACCTTTGCTAATTTTTCTCCAATCCTTCTCTATCCTCTCTTTCTCCAAGCTTCATATATTTTCATATATATTTATACACCTATTTCGTTCAACATATAATTCTTTTTTTTATAATTCTTTCATCGTTACTTTTATTATTTTCTCAATTTTCTGTCAACAATTTCAAGTGGCATTTTGTTATGGTCTATTGATATTATTTAGAGATATTTACGGAATATTTTACGATCTCGAAATTGCACGGCTGTAAGCACGAGCCGAGTGCACGTCGTATAACAACTCTGGCTTATTCGTGACGAGTGCAATGGTGACACGCGGTGAGCACACACACACACACACACACACACACACACACATACACACACGCACATGTACGTACGTACACATACACACGTAGATTCGTACCTAAATACATGCATGCATAACGTTTGTACATACACAGGACGGCTTTTCAATTCCACCGAGTGGAAAGCCCCATTTAGCCGGAGATACGCACGCAAAACAGGAGGACGGCGTTTTGTATCGCGTATATACGAGTACGCGTAAACACGAAGGAGAGAGAGCTCGCGAGAGAAAAGGTTCGTCGTCGGATGAGGACAAACAGCGCGCAGGGGTGGCTGATGGTGGTTGTACACGTTTACACGAGTGCAGTCAGCAGTGTGCGGAGGAGGAACGCTTGCACACTCGTGAATTTACTGAATGTGTGCTGCAGGAGGACTGGAGATGTGTGCGGGAGAAGGAAGAGTTGGAAGTTCGGCATGGACGTCGTGCGTTTACCGTACGTACATATGTACTCTTGCTCTTGCGTACCACGCATGCAGACGAGAGGCGCGAGGGTGTATTAGAAGTAGGTGCACCGACACGAGAAAGAGAACGCGCGGTGTAGGAGGAGCAGGAGGAAGAGGAGGATGAGGTTGAACGCGGTTGGATGGCAGAGACGGTCAGCCGAGCGAATGGTATCGTGTCGCAGTGTGCAGCTTGGCGTACTATGTACCTCAGTGTGTCTCTCTGTAAAGATTCACAGGAGCGTCGGGAGAGAGGGAGAGGGAGAGGGATGGAGAGTTGAGACGCCCTACGTTAGCGGAGATACGAGAGAGAGAGAGAGAGAGAGACTCGTCGATATTAAACACTTCTTTATGCGCTTCCGTTCGAGGCAGCGTGTCAGCGTCTGTACACGCCGCAATCGCAGAGACACACTCGCGACACGTTAGAAAAGACGATGGAGGAGGAGGATGAGAAGGAGGTGTGGGCTCGACCAGAGCGAGAGAATGAGAAAGATCATAGAGAGAAAGAGAGGGAGAGGGAGATCGGATACATAGCGTGTGCATGCATGCGACTGCATCGGCATCAGCAGCCAACGAACACCGCTCTCGTCTTTTGTCCATCCACGCGAGGCGACGGCCGATTGTGCGACGCGTTGATAATTTTAAAACAATGCCGACCGGCCCGGCCGCACATTGTGCAAAAATCACGGGGACACCGGTGAAAAGAGAGCAAAAGAGGAGAGGAAGAAACGAGAGAGGGTGGATAGCGGGCTCATTCGTTCGTTCGTTCGTTCGTTCGTTCGTTCGTTCGTTCGTTCGAGCGGGAATGGATGATGGTGTGCGCTTTTATCTTGTATTGACGGAAAGCCAACCTGCCTCTCGATCGGCTAATCGACCGTGTGCGGACACCGGAGATTCCATGCAAGTTCCCGAGAAAAATGGCTGCGAATATGCTTGTCTTGCTCGGCCAGCGATGACGAGATATCTATATTCAGATAGAGACAGCGTTCAAGAATGAGCGGAAACGAAGGAATCGCGTTAATTGAAACAATAAGAGTTCTCTAGATGCGATTATAACGCGCTATAAATAATTCCGATCGCTATCGTCTGGACAGGTAAATTCATTCGTGAGTCGCGACATGGTGCTTTTGAATACTCAGAAGCGAGATGATGAACGTCGGTATAGACATCACTACGTTGGAAGAGAAAGACGACACATAATTTGAGTGAGAATAAGAGTTGAAGATCATAAAAATTAATAAGTTTATTTCTCTTTACTTTTATGATATATTTCATCGTGATAAAAGTTGAGTCACGATATTGTCATTTCATGCAAAAATGCAAAATGTTATAGGAGTCCTGGACCAAAATCTTTTCTATACAATATCGATGTCCCATGATATCAGTGCTACTCGGCTTTCACGTTGACCGTCGTTCGATACGATTCGGAATACGTATATAGATATACAAATATGTACATACACACACAAACACACAGAGGTAGGTGCTCACGCTCTCGCCCGTCCCCATGTAGTCGCATTTGCCGATATCCACGTTGCGTTCTGCAACGAAACAGTGCAAATCACAGCCGCGCGTACAGCGATGCATGTCATAATGAACGCCGGGCGACTTTTTGTTTCGGTCCCGTCGGCCGGAAATATCGGCCATTTTGAATTTTCAATTTTCAACGCTCTAGTAAGCCCCTTCGCGGGCCCCTCCTCCCTCAACGTTCCCTCTCACCCTTCCTGTTCCTCTTCGTTCTCGTTCCCGTTACCCCGCTGCTGCCTCTTTCCTTGTCTTGTCGCGCTTATATGTATGAGAGAGTGCACGTACATTATACGATGGGATTGTTGTCTCGATGGGTGGAAATTCAAAAAGGATCTCTCTTTCAAAAGAATTTTTGAAAAAAGATTTCAAAGTAATGTGATATTGCGTGTTGCAAAAATATTTGTGGAAGAATTTAGAGGAAACTCGATACTTTTAGTCAATATTGCGACGGATCAGTGTGATAATTTTTTACGCAATATCACAAGTGATGTATCCTAGAAACCCTATAACAGTCTGATCAGATTTTGTCAAAATCCTCCTCCCGAGAGAGAAAAGTATATATGCATACTATACTGAAAATTTACTAAATTTTAGTTTAATAAATTTTAGTTTAAACATTTACTTACAGTAAATAAATAATATTTATTCATAAAATGATATCTAAATTAATGTTTCGTGTATCAAATAAATATACGTTTACGATTAAATAAATATTTAGTTAATACTGTTCAAACAAATATTTATTAAAATTTAGTAAATTGTTTTCTTCTCACTCTTAATTAAATCAATTAATTAAAATTATAGAATGAGACAGTGTAAGTTAAAAATAGTACATATGTACGGGGAAGAAATACATATGTATATCTTTCTCTCTTGTGTGATTTTAACAAAATCGCTTTATAGCCAGAGTTTGTTGTAGACAAGTCTCTAATGTATACGATTTGCCTAACCGACCTTCTTCGTTCTCCACCATGTCTGTTTCACCCGATACATGAGCGGCAATTCTTATTTCCGCGGATTTCTTACTTCTCGCTCCCGGTTCCGCTTACCTCCGCGCAAGAATCCATTTCGCGGATGGTCGATTTTTATGGGCGATGCTGCAGATACGAGCGAGTAATAGCGGGCGGACTGATTTTACGCGAAAGATGTCGGCGATATTCAGGAGACCATAATTACGTTCCTCTGGTTGTTATGTATTCAATCGCACGCTGCTGCGCCTTGCATCCCTTCGACACATTGCCAAAGTCGTAACATTAACGTGATATATTATGTATTCACGCCTGACAAATTTACATGGGTTCACAAAAAAAAAATATCCTGTGCTAAAATAGAACATTAAAAAATAGGTTAAAATAGGAAAAAATGGGTCATTTATTCGCTCTAAATTGAAAATTACCCTGGATGGTCCTATTTTAATGTTCAGATTTATATTCAGCGACTCAAAATACATAAGAATAGCTGGGTTTCCACTCCAGCACAGGATACTTTTTTTTGTGGGCCTGTATTATTGATAAAATGTTTCTTTTTCTGCAAAACAATCAGTTATTGCACACAGAAAAAATTTACTAAATTTTAATAAATATTTTTTTGAATAGTCCTAATGGAATATTTACTAAATCTAAATACATACAAGTATATTATACACATTTATTGAATACAGGAACCATTAGTTTGATTTAACTCATCATCGTCACAATCATTTTTTTTATTTATCTAAATATTTGTTTACCGAATGTCTAAATATCCCGCTAGGACTATTCAAAGAAATATTTATCAACATTTAATAAATTTTTTTTTTAGTGCAAATGTTCTAAAAAGGAATTTGTGAAAAAGGTGTACTTTAACAAAATTTATATTAATTTAATTTATAAAATAATATTCATAAAAATTGATTACACATATTACGTAAGAAATTATAAATTTGTATCTCATAAGAAGTGTCATAATAATGTTTGGATCTCAACACTTTTTGAAATTATTAGATTCTTAATAAATACTATAATTTGTCTTTATTAAATCAAGACGTTCGATTATAACAGATTATAATCATAATTATGATACAATGTTTTATAGATATTTATTAAGGTTTTTACAATTATAGGTGCGGCAGATAGGTACGTAAGATATTTGCATGACTAATGAAGGTTTAAGATCCTCGTTTATTTTCGATCTTACGATGTGCTCGACGTATCGAATCATCGAGTGAACGAAGGAAAGTACCGAGCGGAAAACGAGTCGTTTACCGGGCGATTACTGTCAGCTCTCCGTAATGATTGGCTGTTCTCCAGCTGTAAAATCATTTATTAACGAGTAAGATTGGCATCGATGATCGTTCTCGCAATTACAGATCGTCGATTGACGGGCGTCCGTCCCGTTTCCAAATCGATACAATGACGCGAGTAACGACTCTCGCGCAGGTGTTGCTCAGCCGAATGGAAATTAAATTCGCTCTCTGGTCTTGTAGTGTTGCGCCGCGTATTTTGTAGCGCGCATTAGTTGAATATCTTTCTGACGTCTTTCATCCCATACGTAATACATTGACAAGGACATTTGTAAATTTCATCGACGTTAAGATGCAGCAATCTTGTAACACATAATAATTTAGGATTAATGCATGCCACGTCTCTTACTTACTCGTAATTTTATCGTGATAAAAAATGTGAGAATGCGCAAAGAATATCCATAAAGCGTAATTTCATACAATCAGGTTCATGGTTGAGAGAGTGACGTTTCGTCCTTCAGTTGAATCATCGGGAAAGAAGCCTAAGTGACGGAAAACGAATCTGTTACGCGTACACGCGCGCCGTTTTCCTCTCACCGGCCGGAATGATTAAATAATGATTTAATAACGGATCGATTGATATCACGATTATGGATCGACGATTGACGGACGCTCGTTAAACGCGATCGGCTCGACGCTGCACGCGCAGGTCTTCGCTCCGTTGCAGGTGCAACTGCGAGCTCAGGTTAACGACACCTGCAGTAGATGCGCGCTTCAGACCGGGAAATTATGACGTGAGGTGCTGCATACCTACATTCGCAGGTAATATTTATTGCGCGCTCGAGTCTATCAGCGAATCGTCATAATTTATTCCGTGTTTCTGCATTTAATCGCCGTCGCGCGCACTAATTACGCGATATCTCTGTTGAGTCGGAATCATCGTAGCATACTATCGTGGCGACTTGATGATATCCCAGTGACAGTTCGAATCATAATTTTTCCATTTATCATGGGACAATCACTCCTTCCTGAAAATGCTACTACACGTTTTTGTAATAGCAGAAATAAAGATATAAGGGAGATAAAATTTTTTTATAGAAATTAAGATGATAGTTCTTTGAAAAACAGATTTTTGAAGTGTTACAAAAGCTGAATAATTTTATTTTATCACTTAACCAGTATTAAACATCTTTTCATGGGAATCAATTATTATTTTGATGAATCGTACATAAATACATTAAAAAAATAACATTTTATGATTTTAATGATAATTTTAAAAGTATTAATAAAATGACAATTTCAAAACTCTATCAATAATAATAATAATAGATTTATGGAATGTAATATTATATGTAGTACATGTCATACATTTACAAATATCGTAACACTTGGAGTAATTGGAAATTTACAAGGACGTAATGAACAGTTAGTTAGTAATGAATTGATTTAAATTTTTGTTTCCGTAAAACTTTATATTAAATGGAATTGAGACGTAATCAATAATGTCAAACATCCATCAAATATAAATGAGAATTGATGTTAGCTATGCCAATTGGCAATTTCGTTAAAGGAAAGTAAAAACGACAGGAATCTTGAAACATCAGACATGTTCAATCGTGAAAATTAAGACGTGTATCCGCAATCGAGATAAATCGATAGACGGAATCTAACGAACGTCGACGCGAATGAATGAAGGCTCTTATGAGTGGACAATCCGGGAATGTTGACGCGGCTACTAAAGTGAAATTGCGTAAATAGTAGTTGAGTCGAGTACTAAATTAAATGTTTATTATGTCGTTTGCAATGGAATTTTAAATGAATGAAATCGTACTCGAATCACGACACGATTCGAAATAACCAATTCAAGAGCGTGTCTAAATTTAGATCTAAAAATTGACTTTATATTTTTTGGAATACATAACTTCCAGATGATAAACCTAAGACAGTCTGGTCTAATTCGGGAGATAATTTACGGAATTAATGAGATTTTCGCTTTGCTGGCGAAGTATGAGATAGTTGTTACGTGACAAAGAACACATCGGAATTATACTTGTTCGACGGACTACTCAATTTCCTGTCTGCGAAATCGCACTTGACGGACTCCATTCTTTTCGAGAAATTCAACTCGTTTTCGCCGTTGCTAGTGGATGTCAATGGAACTGTGGTATTATGTCGGATAAGGCATATTCTAGAGTTGAAAGACGTCTTCACTATTTAACTCGCAAGACTATTTCACTCGTCTGGGAATAAAATTACCGAAACATCGTTCTTGGGCGAAGCTGGCAGAATTTTTATTTCTGTAAAATAAAATATCGCGTTACATTATATTATGCTAGGTACTATTTTATGCTACGTTAAAAGCAAATATTTATAAAACGCGAAGACATTCGATTGTACACAGCTGAAAGATTAATTTACACTTTGATAGCTTTCTCGAAAATTTAATTGCAATCTTGAATCCCAAAGATAGGAGAATACGGACCCTAAAAACTCGTTTATACGAAGGCTACACTAAAGCGAATTTTAAGCTGGCGCTCCACGTGCCGTCTTTCGGCCGAATTAATGGAATTCCTCCATTCAAGTCCCGGCGACGAGAGATTCGAGATAGTTTTGAGCGAAGAGACGGGATGCCTTGACGCGGTTTGCCGGAGAGCGCAAGCCTGAAAAGAGCCGGTAGTCTTGTCAATTAACGGCAGCGAGGAAGTAATCTTTCGAGTATCTATTATAAAGTGAAAAGCGTGGCTCTGCCGCAAAATGAAGTACTGTATCAACGACGCTCCATCTGGCCAGATGAAACCCAGTTTTGTTTCTTTGTCGTGCAATAGATATTATTATGTACGTGTAATAGATCGCCACATGAAATTTTCGCGAACTCCCATCAGGAATCTTTTCACTCATACATAGTACATGTTGCAGTAATTCTTAATCAGAATATTTATCGATATGCATGCAAATTGTTTAAATTAATTTTCCTGCAATCATATTTTTACTCCTTCCTTCGAGATCATTTATTTAAGTATTTTTACTATTTTAAGCTTTTATAAAAAAGTTCAAGGCTACTTTTCAACATCTCTGATCCGTTTCTACCAATGTAGATTAACTTTAATCTCGAGTTAATTTACTCTTTTTATCTTTTTTATCTTTTTCTAATGCTTAGATCTGGAAGATGATAAAAAGTAATTTAAACTGAGATTTAAGTTAATGTACATTGATGAAAATGGACATTACAATACCAAATAGTTTTTTAACTCGAAGATAAAAACTTTAATAAAAAATGAAAATTGAGCAAAAATGAGGAGTAAAAAAATTGAGAGTAAAATTTCGCTTGTGCCAAAAAAAGACTCCGAATTGTAGACGGGGAGAATTAATTTAAATTTTTATAGAACTATTAACACACAGATATTTTATCTTATTGTTAGATTCACGAAATATTAAGTCATTATTACGACATATTAAAGTAAAACTCTCGACTAGATTTTGTTTTACGGACGATTCGCGCAGTTATCTGGCTTTTAAGCATCGGCAATCGCGACCGTCGTGTCTCTCGTTCGCGATAAAATCTCCCGCGAGTGTCTTCTGCATCTGACGCTGTCGGGCTTTTCAATGGTCTCGGCTCGATAGGTCGCATGACGGGCATACGTTCTCTTTGTGAGGAAAGCTCCATGAGCTTTGCATTTGACGTATGCACTATGCCACCGGTCGTTACGTATCAATCGAGGCTTTGAACTCTGTGCGTTCTCTCCGTAGCCGATTCCATCGGAAAATTTTACAGGAAAGTATCCTGCTCTGCTGTAGAACAGAATGGAAAATAATTGTAAAATCGTGAAATGGCCAAGTATATACTTAACATAAAAAGGGCAACAATTTGTTACCAGTTGTCGGACATATATTACTTCACGCAATACGTTTCGCCATGATTTACAGGCAATAAACGTTATGTCCGTAGCCCGATTAATTATCGCAGATCGTAACAACAGGGAAATGCAACTTATAGTCGCGCTAATTCTTCGGTGCGGCTATAATTCTTCGGAAAATCTAGCAATAATTTCTCCAAAGTAATTACCAAGTAAGGGAGCCCGCCCCGCCTTTTTTTTTTTCCTCTTTCTCATCGTCGGCGTTCGCGAACGATCGCGATTTGCGATTAATAAATAGTGCAGTTTTATCTGCGCAAAATATATATTACGAGTTCGCGCCGGTTCGCGAGCACATATCTTCCGGCACCGCTTAATATGAAATAAAAAAACGGCCGCGAGACGTGTTCGGCCACGTCACCAGATAATCGTGAATTATCTACAAGCCGACAGAATGCAGATAAAACGCGCGGCGCACAGGCCGCGGTTCGCGTGCGCGCGGTGAGTTATCTAGATGATTATCTGGCTGCTTTATCGGTAATTTATCTGGGCAGGCATTAGTTTTTGCTTGACGGTGGCGTGCACCCCAGGCCAGCCTTCGCGAACCTAAATTATTCATTATATGGAGCAATCCCTGTACACCCCTCCCCCCTCCTCCCCCCACACACACATATATATATATCTATATATATATATATAAAATATATACCCTCGCACTCTCGTTCCGCAAGCCTGCACTTGTCCTTACGAGGTCTGACGTTTATTAATTGTACTGGCCAATCACGACCGTTCCTGTGCCTCGGACCATCGATCGATCGTCCCCACTGATGTAACAAAATCTTTAATAACTCATAAATACTTCTTTATAGTCTGTGTTTTAATCTCGGTTTTAACGTGTGTGTGCGAGGCACCATTAATTTTCCAGCAACCCATTTTCGATTTATAAAGACTAGTATAATATTTCGTTAGTATATATTTGGTTTTTTTCATTAAATTTTGTTGAACTCCAAAGTAATCACGAATTATACTGTCCGTTGTTTAATACAAGATTGCGCGTTTAATAGAAGCTAAACTCATCCCTTTTCTGCGCAGACAGTTTAACGAGACAGACACGTCCTAGGACCTGTTTTGCGGCGGGACGTGCAGCGGTAACCACATTACGCACACACATATACTATACACGCACCATCGTAAAAGAAATATATCGCTCCCGTGATCTACTGGCGTCGCGGAAGATAATTATTCACGTTTAGATAACGAACGGCCAGCGATGATATCGAGCGGAGGCGTCCATTAGCGAGGCTAAGCGTCGGCCTGGGTAAAGGTGTATCTATTTATCATCAGATAACGTACGGGAATTATCTCGAAAACTCGACTTGGATAGCTGGATCGTTCGCGTGCTGCGACCCCCTCGTTCTCTTATTCAAGAATCACATTTTTAAAAGATTGCGTTTTTAAACACGTTAACCATTTACTCTCGCGTTGTTAATTGAATATTCTTTTGGCAACTTTATATTGTAGATTACTGGAGAAATTGCAACATTTACAATAGACTGACGCAGAAATTTTAATGTGTGTTTTTGAATAGCAAATAAAAATGTATTTATTTATTTTGCATTTTTATCGTGCATTTTTAACTCGGGAATAATCACTCGATGATTTTCACATCTAGCAGCGAGAAAAATAAATCTCGATCACAGTAATTTTCTTTACTAATTGAAAATGCATACTTCTTTTTTTTTTTAATTTCTTAAATTTTTTAGGAAATATTAAATAACTACATACATATATAACATAATTTCCAATACAAATACTTTACAGTCCTATCGTGAGTGTGTGCGTTTTCTCATAACACTTAAAGTTATTAAATAAAATAAAATAATAATACAAAACTGCTAAAAATTGAAATCCATTAGGGAGTACTGATATATATAATGGAAAAAATTTTCTAAATAAGCTAATCTCCACTTTATCTTAGTTTTTATCATGGCACTTTGGACCTCCTACAATGACTACTGAAAGCATAGCTTAGCATTCAATGCCCTCACTTACGTAATAAGGATAATTTGGGTGTAAAAATCATGCCAAATCATCATTTATAATAAAAGACTAGGTCCTCCACTTTCTGAAAAGGAGTGACAATTTTCACTCTTTTTCAAGAAGCGAAATATTTTCATTTATTTTCAAGGATGGTTGTGTTTTCACTCTCTTGGAGTAAGATTTTACTACAAGAAATTTAGAGCGTAACTATTCCCGAGTTATTATAAAAACCTAGATATTATTCGCAAGAACGATGAAAAGGGCGATGAAGAGTGGTTGACAAAAGGGAAAAAGTGCTGAAGTTCTAACGCCGGTCAAAATTCTTAGAAATACATTCATCGTTTCTTTTGTCGAGGAAATCTCGGGAGAGGGCGTTTCCCTCGTGTTTCGTCTCCGTCTTTCCTACATTATCTCTTTCTCAAAATTCCAAACGCGGCGACCTGTCGTCGTCGATTAGTCGCATTGTCTCCCCTTGGCGCCTGTTCTCCCTCAGAATTTGGCTCACTTTTTGCCACCGGCTAGAAGAAAACTGGCCGGCGGCGGCGGTGACTTTGCCGCAAAAGGGCCTCGTGATTTAAGATCTAACTCTTAACTCGTGTTTCTCCACGATTCGTGTACTCGCCACGCTGTCTTCCTCGTTCCTCTTTTTTATTGCAGCCCCTTGTCGCGAAACAGACGAGCAAAACCCCGGAGACAATGGATCTTACACCTTGCGCGGTCACTCCTCTCTCGTCTCTTTGATTCATCCTCCTTTTTTTCGTTTTTCTCTTCTACTTCCCTCGCGGGGGGCACACAGATTCTAAAGACGAATGAGTGGTTTACGAGGATGCGGTATGTTTACAACATTCCTAAAGCGCACGCCGGCAAACGAGCAGGAGCCCATTGTGTCTCCGACCCGACGACAAGTGCTGTGATAAAACTTCCAAGCGACGTAATTAGATCAGATCGATTGTAGTTATGGCGCCGACTAATCTACATTCAGATTTAAGTAGGTAGATGGTCGTAGCATTCCACGCATAGTTTTCGAAATCATAGTCTGGAAAATATTACAGAAATCTCTTAAAGTTTATTATTTTTATTCCTCTATTTCATATAAGGGAGTACAAATAATGATATAAATTTAACTCTATATATATAATACTATTAAAAAATTTTGTTTTCAGTGTTTTGGAACAGTTGATTTAATATTAAAAATAAAATATTGAAAAAAAATTCTCAGAGAACTTTATTCTAATAATCTCATCATAATGTAGCATTTTGATAAGGACTTATTATGCATTTTGACATTAAAATAATAACATTTAAAGCATATATATATAAGATATGCTAGAAAATATTGTAAAATATTTTTTGAAAAAAATTTTTCGTGTGAGACTTTAAAACTATGATGCCAAACTTTGCGTCAGATGAATTTAAAAACATACAGCGTAATGTTTACATTAACAGTCAGAATAAAGATTGCACATTATTCAGAATCGATCTGAAAAAAAAACCGCAATGATGGTGTAGTCATTCGAATCGATACATCGACATGTATACAAATTAATACGTTGGTAAAGCGAGCTGTGTAATGTGGTTATTATTTCGATTGTGATCTAGTATCAAACATGCAAACGAATTGCGGTAACTTACATTATAACGATAGAGATAAAAGTTCAAGGTTTCTTTTTTGAGATCTTTTTAACTCTTTGAAACATCCTCCACTGAAAAAAAAAGAATCTTGTAATAGCTAAATGTTGAGTGAAATTTTAATCAAGTATTTGATTAGTGTAATTGAAAATAATTTTACTTTTTTAAATATTTAGTAATTATTACCGAATAGTCGGTTATATTATTATTTGATAATACTCACTAAATATATATTTAGAAAAGTAAAATTATTTTTAGTTACCAAATTTTTATTAACCAAACATTCACACGAATGAAATTATTTCACTCAACATTTGGTATAATTATTACCGGATTCTTTTTTTCAATGCAATATCTCTTGGATTAAACGCATGAATAAAATTATTTTTTCTTCACGGAAAGATACAACAGATTTAATACATGTTTGCCCGTTTTTTTTTTGACTGTGTCCTTTTTTCCAATTTGCGAATAAACATCGCACGTCCTATTTTATTCCTATTATATTATTATAGAAATAATAAGATCATGTGAAGTTGCAGAATCGTCTCCCACACATACGGCTTTCTATACACGCTATCCGTAATGTACCGTCCTCTCACGGAAACCTCGCGCCTGCTTCCGGCGTGGAAGCTAACCGATTATATATTCGTGGTGCAGAGAAGGACGAAGTTCGAGAGAGAATCAGCCGTTTAAACACGGTGAGCTTCCACGGGGCTTGTCCAGTGGCCGGGATCACGCTAACCCCTCGTTAAGTCATAACTTACCCCCTCCGACACAGTACACGCGGGGGCACTTCACGTGTAACGCGGCCTCTTATCCCTGGCGAGGCCGCGCTCTTATTTATATTCCCTCGGTGCTACCAGCGATAATTAAATATTAATTAAAAACCATGGATCATGAATTGCGAATTTGTGGTACTTGAATATCAGACGCTGATTCCGATCTTCAATAAATTCAGGAATATTGATGGAAGAATTTCTTTTTTAAAAATTCACCTTTTAACTATGAAAACATTTAGAAAATAATATATTAGGTAATATGTTATTTCACGATCGATTATATCAAGGAAAAAGTATGCACGGCAATACAATTTTCCTTTCTTACCTACAATTTAAAGTGTAACACTTTAGTATTTTTGCCAAGTAATATTCTATATTAAAAAAAAAAAAAAAAGAAGAAATAATTTGTCTTCTCTCAAAACTTTAATTGACTAAAATGAGAATAAATATTAAATATTCATCACTTACGTATATTATTTAACTACATTATATTCTTGTGTTTTAAATTAAAACTTTTAAGGATTTTCAGAATTTAGAGAAAAAGAAAAAAATCATAAGGAAAAGAAGGTATAAAAAGAATCGAAAGATTCGAAGAGCATCTTAGAAGATGGATCACTTTCTTTTCAATTCACTTCAATCTAAATTCATTTGCCTGCATTCACTCGATGATTCTGCATCCTGAAAAAGGCTCGCATCCGCAAGATGCCGACGGCTGAAGCAAACGGCTGTGACCGAAGTTATTTCGTTATGGGTTATTAAATTTCTCCCCTGGTCCACGGAGAGAGAACGGATACATTCCTACATACGGAGATGCGATTTTCGCAACGATTTCGCTTACGTTGTGCATACAAACTACGCGGAACAGACTAGGAAGACTTGCCGTTCGCGTTTCCACGCACCCCCGCGTGGAGAATTTTACAACCGGCAACCATTTAAATTGCGGAATTACGTAATTACCGGCGGTGTATTGTTCGACCCAGCCGGCTGCCTGGAGATCTGGGTATCGCCCGGTTATATCTATTTCACGCGTTGCAAGCGTTCAGCCGCGCTTATGGTAATGTCGTGGAGGGCCGCGTTTAACGATACGATGGAGAGCAAATTACATGAGAATGCAGGCGGAGGGCAAATAGCTCGAAACGACGAATGCGAGGAACGAGGCCGCCGCTGACGACGCGTTCTTGCCTTCGCGGATATCTTAATTATCGCCGATTTAACCGTAATTGACACTATATGTTGAGGAGTTCTGTGACATTGTAATGATAAGATAGTACGTTATGCGTAAAAAAATGGCTGCATTTAAATTTTACCATGACTATATTTGTTATTTTATCTACAACTATATCAGAGGCAATTTTATTTGCAGCAATTTTTATTTTTATTTTTAAACCGGTTCTTTTTGCTAATTTTTACATTTTTTCCACTAATTCTTTACTGTAATCCCTCAAGTTAAATAACATTTTGTTATTTTTAACTTTTATGTATGTTCAAAATATGAATTAATCTATTTCTATGGTTAGTTGTAAAGTAAACTTGGTCCATATTTTTATGCATTTAATAAATAATAAACTAAATTGGAGTAAAATCTAATACATCTTCTAAATTATTTAATTCCAATGTTTTAGTCAAATTGATGATATATAGGTATATATAGGAACAGTGATGATCTGTAGAAGTTAAAAATAACTGATTAAAAATAACTCAAATTGGGCATAATTTGACATTATGAATTCAACAGCAATTTTTTTACCACACTGGATACAGTCTCGCCGATCGTGCTGTAACGTCGCGTTTCGATTCGAAGCCGTGTGAAAATGCGAACGGACCGATCCGACGGTACTCTCGTATCTCCTTCCTCGTGATTTTCTTTTTTTATTTTTTCCTTCGACGGGATCGGGCGAGATCGAAGGGCCCCAGATCCCCCTTGCTTCATCCTTTCTCCCTCTATCCCTTTTTCCCCCTCTTTTTCTATCATTCATTCCTTACTCTTTCGGGGCACTCGACGGAGTGCGATAGAAAACCAAAGGGGCAAATGTGAGAAGAAGAGGGAGAGAGATTTTTAACAAGAATTTTGCTTCAAGCCCGCGAGGAGTCGACGAGAAATGAGACGAAAGGAAGAAAGAGAGAGAGTGAGAGAGTGAGAAGAGAGGGGAGAGGGAGCGTGGACGCCCGAAGAAAAGAGCTCTCGTTCTCTCCCTCCCACATGCGGCCGGGGTGGCTAACCCATCATTATCGACAATTTATCAATAGCCAATAATATTATATTAAAGCGGCGGGCCGCGTTCCGCAGCGGCGTGGAAACCGCGGGCTGAAATTCGCGCATCTTTCGCCAAGCTACAACCCCCCGGTCGTGTTCCCCATCTGATTCCCTCGTCTCGTACCCCCGCCGCCAATGCGATGTATTTATGTTGGCTCGATCATAATGTTTATGTTAGCTGGCGGTTGAGAGAGACAGAGACAGAGACAGAGAGCAAAAAAAGGGGGTGAGGGCCCTTTAATCAGATCGCAGGTGGGAGGGCGCGAGAACTCGAACCGCGCGATATTACTCGCGTGTTATATACTCCTCCCGTGTATTTCTCTCTTTCTCTCCTTCGATCGACGCGTCCGACGTGCCGAGCATAATCTCGTTAATCCGCCGCGGCTCTGCCGTGTGAAAGCAATATAATTTCTGCCCCCTCGCGAACTTTTCGACGTCGCTCGGTTATTACATGGTGTCCCGTAACATCTGCAACATAGTTATACGATTCTAAAGTTTATTCATTTTACGCATTGCCGTCAATGAAGTAATCTTTATTCTCCGCAGTGGTCATTTTTCACAATGGTATTTAGAGCTTAAAAAAATATGCTACGTGTAATTTTATAATTGTTTAATTGCACGAATATTCATAACTTTTTATTATATTAGAGAAATATGATCTCTTTTGTTTTTATCTCAATAGCCGGATTCTAAACAACGTCAGCATTCGAAAAGGCATCAAGCACCGCAATTCCAATAATGATCGCTCGTACATCTAGCGTTAAGAAAGTTTGATTAGCGCGAAATGATAGTAAGAGTTTTCCTATGTCTTGCAAATTTCCTTAAAGAAAGATTTTTGAAACGAGGCGTCCGAGAATACATGGAGGAAAGAAATCTTTTCGCCAGTGAGCGCGCGAGCGCAGGAATAGGATATTATTACCTAAGTAAAGAGGCGAAAGAAGAAAAACGGGGGAGTTCAGTGAGGGTACAAAAATGAGTCGGTTAACTCTCACCGGCACGCCCCGACAGTATTCCGGTCATTACGATATTTACCGAAGTCTTAAAACGTTCGTAAAGCGCCAACCGGCTGCGTCGTTTCTTAAACAGCCTTGCGTATAATATGCAAAGACGGTGGCTGTATGTGTGTGCATTCATGTATATATGTGTGCGTCTTCTCGCCTCCACTCTCATTTCTCGCTTATGTTTGCCCAGTCGTGAGAGTTTTTAACCTCGATTATCCGGCACCTCTCGCTCTTCTCCGACACCCCCATCGCGCTATCTCACCCTCCTTTCGTCGCCCTTTCGCCACGATTCTGCCGCTGCTACCATGCAGCGCGCGGCCTTGTGGAGGGAACTTCCCTCGCTGGGAATTACTGGTGGGGATAATGCTATTTTACTTCTGGCTAATTGCGACGCGCGGAAGACGGCATTACTCTCGTATGAATATTCAGCAACGGTCGCGGGGAACGTAAATCTTCCGCGGAAATTACCCTCGCGCTTCCGTGACTCTCTCTGTCAGGTACCCTCTTCTACTTCGAACAGGCTCTCCACGCGAACGACACATTTCTCGTCCTAGGTTACATAATGTAGGGACGTTAATAATGTCGAATTCTTTTTTTACCTTGTCATTGTCCCATTAATAATATTTTAAAAACATTGAAAATTTAATTAAGGAATAAATATAATTCTACTTACAATTCCTTCAGTTTTTCTATTAATTTATTATTGTAATTATGTTTTTAAACGTTTATCATAAATTTATTTCTGTTTGCTTGCCTATCTATAAAGATCACAAGAACGTATATGTCACATCTCAAAGTATTACCAAAAATATATAAATTTCATGGATTATTCTACTACATATTGCGTCAGTATAAAATTTGTATCTAATTCTCTTTTTGATTTAAAAGTTATTTACTTAACCCCTTCAGACCTGACTTTATTGGAACTATGTTAAAAAAATTATTTTTTAATTCAATTCATATATTAAATAATTTATACTAAACAATTAATTTGTTTCAAAATTTTAACTATTTTTCCAACATATACATTATTATGTACATCAGATGATGTCAACAGAATTAAATATAAAATTTGATGTACAATACAATGTGAAAGGTTCATCGTTATTTCGTTGCATCTTAAATCAAAGTCATTATAAACCAAAACATTCATTATTCTGTTTTCTGTAGTCGGTTTCAGGACGTATTTATGACAAAAATTTTTGTGCTGATTGTTTTTTTAACTGACTTTTTCAGTTAAAATTATAAATAAATTTTTAGCTGAGATATTGTGTTGAAATTTTTATATTTGCAAGCTCGATTTTATATAACAAATATCAATTTAATCAGAAATTTTTGTTTTCGAATATAAAAACCTCGTCTGCAGTTAGCAAAGTCGTCTAAGCTGCAAACGATTTAGGATCGAACGCGATTGTACCTTAATATCGATAGCAACACACGCGTGCTTCCGTTGATCGGCACGGATGCGATCCCATGAAAGCGCTTCCGATATCTCCGTAAGAGAAAGAAGACGCGCGCGGAGGAGGAGAAGATAGGAGCGCGCGGTATATCTCTCTCGGTGCCTTAATTTACAAGAGCGATCGCGATCGCGGAGATAGCCGGGGCTTGTCGGGATATAATTTAGCGGTAGTCCGCTTCTATACACGATCTCCCCAATCAACCACTTAAGTCGACGATGTATTTACGAGGTGTTCTGTAATTTTCTCTAATTCGACGCGACTCTTCTTCCATGGCCACCACGATGATTGCCGTAGCACGCGGCACCGCCGTAAACCGGCTGCGCAACCGCAATGACCGGATGCGACTAGGTGTGAAATCCTGATGGACTAATCATCCGCCGGATTGTCAATGCAAAACGTCTTATTACGTTACTCTATATTCATCATCGCAAAAAAGAAATAATTGCGTCATTTACTCCCAACGGGAGTATTTTATAATAACTGATTAGCATCTTCTTCAACTTTTTATATTCTTACACAACTTTCCACTAAACTTTTGCTGGCGATTATTTTGAAGCAAAAGGAGTCGTTTTATTTTACAGTTTGTTTTTGTTCAGAATGTTATATATATATATATATATACTGTTATATTTCGACAGGCACCGCAGTTAATCTTTATTTTGATTGAGAAGATACAGCAGCATTTGCGAGATTGCAGCAGCCGGTCTTTCCTAAACGCGCGCGGCGGCCCGCCTTACCGGCCGATTATGGTTTATGGATGCCCATGATTCGTGCTCCATGAATTGGTGGTCATGGGATGTAGAGAATGATTTAGTACTGGACAATCGATCTTCATTCGTTCGCCATTTAGGATAACTATCGCCCCGTGACTTCCGTAACTATGTTACGTTCGCTCGTTCGGCCGTTCAATCTGTGCATTGACTTTATTAAGCTTACGTAATCGACAATAAATTCTATCAAATCTATCTCTACAACGCGTTTTTCTAGTCACATAATTAACGGGTAGCGGATCATCAAACACGTCGGTTTCTCTTGAGATCAATCCATCTGAATAATTTATCCTAGGGTGTTAAAGAATTACGTAGAATTTATATTTTCCTTAATTATTTACTTTTCTTCAGATTGTATTGCGATGTTTAAACGGTCATTAAAAAAATTATAATTAACGAAATATCATGTTTTAAAATACTTAACGGTATGTCGCTTAATTACTTTGATATTAGTGTTTTATATTTATTTTAATTGTACTGAGAAATAAATTTAGTAAATCTTAATAATTTTTTTTTAAATAGTACTATCTTAAACTTACAGTAAATAAATATTTATTCAATATACAAAAATGATAGTTAAATTAATAATTCTCATATCAAATAAATGTATGTTTTACATTTACAATAAAATTCAGTTAGTATTCAAACAAATATTTATTAAAATCTAGCACATTTTTTCAGTGTATTCGCACGATATCAAAAGATATCCTTCGAAAATATCAAATCGCGACTCTAACATCTCCCACCCTCTCTTTACATGCGTTTTATCGCGCAGCTCCAACGTCCACGTATTTAGTCAGTGCCGACGAAAACACACGTTTCTCGTCGAGGCGATCGACGCGATAGACGCGATATCCGGATGCATCTCGAGTGAGGCAGACTGGTAGACCGCGTGTCTGAAAGGATGCTAACTAGATGCTCGACCCCGAAAAGGGGATCCCTTAGTAGCCGATCTTTCTCTTCCATTCCTTTCTTTCACTCTCTCATCCTCCTTACCGCTTTCTGCCGTTCCTCTCGCGACGACCGAGCAGCGACCGGCCGGCCGGCCGGCCGAGATCGGGCTCGGGGCCCCTGCAGGAGAGATTAAAAAGTTAATGGGGGGCGTGCTGTGGGGGCGTGCAACGTGTACGTGGTGCCGGGATTTATGTCTGCACCACCGAGATATCGTTCCGCTCGAATACGCCAATAGGCACTGCGTCGTTCTAAATCTCTCCCTCGCGCCCCACGGAGGTGCTCTCCTCCCCCTTTCTCCCCGATTGTACCCCTGCGGCCTCTCGATGCTCTTTTCCTCCCCCGAGTGATTCGAAGTACGAAGCACGCCTTTATTCGCCTCGTTCGATCGAGACGAATTAACGATCGCTATGGTCGGTGTTATTGGTTGAACGGTATTACCGAGGCAGAGCTAAGACCAAGAAGGATCGAACTCTCTTAGGAGAGATAAAGCGAGGAGGATTGATGTCCTTTCGTCGTAAGGCTGGAAGATATCGGTGCTCGAGTTTAGACATTCTCGAGATGCTAGTGTACTTTATGCATCATGGAATTATCGGACGCACACAGAAACACGTATTTAGAAACTGCAGTAGTTACTTTACGTGCGATATTGTAGAAACATTCTCCTCATTTCGAGATTTTTTTCAATATCTAGATTTTATATGTTGGATATCAAAATTAAGGAGCAATAAAAACCCAATCCCTTGAGTTAAATAACATTTTGTTAATTTTAACTTCCATGTATGTTGTTGTAAATAAATCCATTTCTGTGAGCATAGTTTCAAAGTAAGTATTCATATTAACGTAAATAATTAACTAAATTTGAGCCAAATTTAATACATTTTCTTGAGTTAAGTTCAACTTCAATGTTTTATATATATATATATATCAATATTTAAGGATTGACTTCAAAAAAATCGAATTAAAAGTTACCGATAAAATGTAACTACAATAAATTAAAAAGTTAAGAGTCTAAAATGTAATTAAGTTAAGTTAAAATTAATTAACTTTTTAACTTAACTTTTATCTTTTTAACTTAGCACTACCCAACAACCCTGTATAATTCACATTGAATTATTAAAGATCCAGCTTCGACTGTTATAGGCATTTAATTTCTAGCATCCATTGTTTTAGTTAAATTAACGACATATGAGTGGCGATCTATAGAAATGATTAAAAATAATTCAAATTAGTTATTTAACAGTGTGGAACATTTTCGCAACAATGATAAGAAATTGTATAAACGTAAAAGATTGTTTATACGTTAAACGCTTTTATATTAGGTGTTGGAATTAATTCGTAGCGTTTTTTAATGAAAGAATGTTATTTATTTTACATGAGCATTAAAAAATACATTAATGAAAGTACTTTTAAAACTTATAAATACTTTGTAAAACGCTAACACCTAATAATTCGATTGTTGCTACGATAGCTTCTCGTGGGAAGAGAAGCTCATTGGAGACTTCCAGCGAAGATAATTTTGGTAACGATTCCAAGTCCATCGGGCATCTCCTTGTCTCATCTGACATCCGGAACGAGAGCTCGCGATCCTTCGGCACAATCGTACGTCCAGTTCTCGATGCGGCTTCCGGGGTTTCCCGTGTCACGATTCCTCTCGCGGTGCACGAGAGATCGATCTCACCACCGCGTCGAATCGCGCCGATGCATCGCGCTCTGTGCTCCGACGATATTTACGAAGAGAAACTATTCTCTCAGGTAAAAAAGTAGGAAAGCCGCGCGACTAGTCGAGACCACTTGGCCCTTCCTCGTGTTCTTCACTTCGATCATCTTTCTCAGCTTCCGTCCTCTTCCCTGCCTCCTCCGATGTGCGCGCTTGCAATTCCCTTGTTTCCATTTTTTCCCCTTTTAATTGCCGATAATTTATAGTATACGGGGAAATATTAGATTCGTGCGAAACCGTATTAAAAGAGGCCTCCGCAGCGTCTAAGGAGCGGAAGGAGGTAGAGGGAGAGAGAGAGAGAGAGAGAGAGAGAGAGAGAAAAAAGAGGAAGAAAGAAGAAGGGAGGAGAGGCGGAGGTCTCGAAGGCCTGTAATTACTGCCAAATATGAAAACTGCAACCCATAAGATTAATTTTTACGCGAGATTGATGCCGCGGGATCGAAGGGTATCGGCTATGGCGGGAAGGGGACAAAAGGTCCGTCTCCTCCGTCTCTTTGGTATCCCGCCGTCCTCCTTCTTTTCTGATCATACTATGGCTAGGGCTTCGCAGGACCTTCTTGATTCCTTCCTCCTTGAGAGACGATCGAATCCGCCTCTCTTAACGAGATTCTATCCTTCCGTCTCTCATTAAGAATAATAATATGCCAATAAATGCCAAATTACGGTGCCAGCAGCACTACATAGTTGCGATCCTGAGGCTCACAGGAAATCGCATCCTCTTCGTGCGGGTCTTCTCTAGTGTATCAGAATAAGCACTCAATGTAGCAGTTGTATTTAATCGTATTAAAAATTGCGAATCCTGAAATTTAATTAAAAACTTTAGTTATAAACAATAAAAATCGCAACAAGGAGCATATAAGCCTATAGTGTTTTTTGCCCAATTTTTCTTTATTCCGAAAATAAATATAAATCTTCAGTATTTAATATTTCTCTAATCAATAAAATAAAATTTGCCGCAATTAGTTATAAATACATATTTTTTATATTCTCATATCGTGTCATCAATAATTCATTGTACACATATTTCAATCGTCCTATGATTCTAAAATAGTTATTTTAGCTATCTTCTTCGTTCCTGATCGCTCGTATTTCATTTCCATGCACCGTCCAGAGATTTTTATTGCAAAGTGATCATGATTGTAGGAATACACAAGTGTCAATTTCTGTAGTGAACATGATTCTTGAAACAATTTGATTGATCGGAATTTGTGCTGAGTGGTGATTGTAGACGTTGGTATTTATTTGAACATGTTACGTTTTTCAACTATATTAATTATATTTTTACAAAAATTGAGTTATACCTTATAATATATTTATTATAATTCAGTAATTTTATATAAATATAATAAACATAAACTTTTAATATCATAATTTTATATTTTATGCAAACATTTTTGAAATTGAGTACAAGATACATGTATATTTCATATTTCGATACGAATAAGTGTGCGCCTTATTCTATCTTTTCGTTGCATCCTATCTCTGGCTTTCACGTGCAATACTTTCGCGATCACGTTAATCGATCGTCGGGAAATCGAGAGGTAATACCGAAATGTAAAGGCGGGGATCTCGACGGCGCGCATTACCGGCTTTAATTACGAGAGCCGTGAGAATTTCGACGAGGTCGGAGAAGCGGCCGGCGGAGATTGAAGTTGCAAAGTTTGCGAAAGTGCGAAAGATCGCGTATCGATGTAATGAGCTTCAGTGATGAACTTTTTGCAGGCGAAACGTCGGAACTTGATGGCCCCGAGGCTTTTAATGGACGAATGTGTTTTCAACTTATTATTTCTCACTATTTCTCACTATCTTGAAAAGTATTATTTTTATCATATTTACATTTTTTTATATAACCTAAGTAGATCCTTTTCAAATGAAGATTTTCGTACTTTAGATTACAATTTTTTATTCACAAATTGCAGACTTATAAATTCTGAAATGCTATTTTTGGTCTCCAACTAATTTTTACCGCATCCGTTTAATGTTGAATGATAATAGCTCAATTGTGCGGAACCTCCGATTTGTAATCTACAAATTCGAGAGGGAGTTTCCGCAGTGTCGTTTATTTTCATGAAAAGTTCCGCGACCAATTAAGTCGCATTGGTCGTCGAGAGCGTAGAGACCATTCTGGGGACTTCTCTCTCTCGAAAGAGAGCTCTGGAGGATTTGAGAGGAGAGTGATTTTTCTTTTTTTTTTCTCTCTCGCTACACACACACACACACACACACACACACACACACACACACACACACACACACACACACACACACACACACACATGTACCGTAGCCAATCGTCCTCCTATCAGGCATCTAAGGTGTGCCGATTTATACGCTGCTACCAGGCTTTACACGATTCCGTCGTGAAATTCGACGCGGCTGGAATCCGCGGTATGTCCAACTCGAGCGATAAAAAAGACTGGAACTTTAGATGCACCCCGTACCAACTCGTTGACTAATTACGCGCGATCTTACGATATAATTGGCCGTTCGCCTTAATTGTCAGGGACTGACTGTTTGCATGATACAAGCGTTAAGCATTTGCGACTTGATAAGAATTTAATTATATATTTATTAAGTAATATTTCATTCTGTTGTCGAAAATGTTTATGTTTTATACGTATTTTATGAAAAATTATCTACTTTATAATTCCTTTTTATACAGTGTTTTTGTATTTATGTTAAAATCAGTCTTTGTTGAATTTTTAATACTTAAATGCTAATTTAATGTAGTATGATTGTGTTATTTTGTGAATTAATATTCATAATTTCTTAGTGTTAAAATAACAATTTATGGATAAGTAAAGAAATAATACAGAAGTAATAATATATGTATTTTAAAACGTAAATTCTACACTTTAAATTGCTTGAAATGAAATCTTACTTTAAAAAAGTTAAAATAGTCACTATTGAAAAAAAATGAAAAAGTTGCACTTCTGAATAAAAGCGACAGTTTTTTATTCTTTTTTTGGAGTGAGATTTCTTTCTTTTCGAACGAATCTCAGTCCAAAAAAAAACACTTCAAAAAATTTAGAGAGTAAGATAAATTAGTGTGTTAATTTAATGTATTATAAAAATTTTATTCACGAAATATACTACCACAATTTGTTTACAAATTGTATCAATGTTACATTTTTTGTGTTAATTTTTTAGATAATATTTGTTATTTCTTAAGATGTTCATCTTATATTAACACCAAAGTTTTGGGACACATGAAGTTTGTTAAATTTAATACAAACTTTCCAATTGTGTATAAACACATCTAATTGTTAGCACGAATTAATTAGCAATTATAAAGTAACGACATTCAGCCGCGAATAATAACATAAAATAATAACGGATTTTACTTCTCCTCGATTTAAGCCAATCACACGATTAGTTTATAAATCGTAAAGCCACACCGATGTTGGCACGTTCTCGCTCGAAAAACAGGATGAACGGTAAACAGTTCCCTGTCTTTCTCAGCGTCCACGGAAAATCGGCGACGGCATCCTCGCCAGAATTCCAGGCGCATCGGTGCCTGCGGTGACCCGCGTCCATGAATTACACGGTTGACCATTAAGACAAAACCTGGCCTGTGCCATAACTCTCCATAGATTTATAGTAGTCGCGACGGTGAGGCTACGACGCGGCGGTGGAAAAGGTACCGGCGTTATAATCCTTCTGGTGTGTTCCCCTTCGGTACCCGTTTCGACCGGTAAAGGCAACACAAGCGCATCCACATGCACGCGCGTCGTGCACACCCACCCACCCGAATAAAATACCTCAACATCGGGAGAGACAGAAACTGCAGAAAATGCAGCTTTACGCGCCGTCTACTCCGGTGCTGATCTCACGGCGTAAAATATATAAAAGCGACGCCAGCTATAAATATCGGTTTATTTACGGACAGCGGTCCACGCATGCCGGGGATAAATTTAGTAAAATGCCCATTTAATTAGCACCTTATTTATTGAGACGTCCACCGTGCACGGTTGCCTCGGTTCTCGAAGCTAAACCGAGTTAGGTACCTACCTACCTACCTGCGGTTGATCGCAACAAAAAACACTTGGAAATTAAATTTTTATTTAATTTATTTATTAATCAATTCTCCCTTTTGTTTTAAGTGACATTTCGAAGAATAAATGATCTACAGTTTGGGAATGACTTTTAGGAATGACAGTTTAGGAATTAATAGGCTTCATTTTATATTATATTATATGTAAATAAGAGACCATCTAGCATACTAACTGGTCATGGAAAATAAGTAGGAGATAAAAAAAAGATTTCTACGTGTGCAGTCCGATTAATTCATCAACGTTGTCACGCTGAAGAAGATTAGAATTTAATCCAAACTTACATGTACACACTAATGTTAAATATTTAAGTATACTGTTTAGTGATTCAGGGTTGGGTAAGTTAATGTTTTTTTTTTAAACTAAGTTAAGTTAAAGTTAACGGCTTATAAAATTATAAAATTAAGTTAAAAGTTGAAGGAATAAAGAATTAACTTAGTAAAAGTTAAGATTAAATTAACTTAAGTTAAAAAAAAGTTAATTAAAAAAAAAATTATTTTTGAGATCGGAATATCCTAATTTTTCTTATAATGAGACTACTTTAAATAACACTTACAAATATAAATTAATTTAATATAAGTAAATTTAATTTTATATTCACATGTAAGTTACTTATATATAATAAGAGTCACACTATAAGGCGTTTTTGTAAAATCTTGCAAAAGAGAAGGATATATGTTTGCATTATTTTTCTTTTTTAACCTTTATCTAACTTTCTTTAAATTTTAAGACTGCTCATACATGTTTACTACATCGACTAGAGATATTTGTTACAAAGATAAATGTAAAAATTTAGAAAATGGATGGATGCGCAGTGCGTACTGTTCTACAATTCTTCATCTAAGGTTCATTTCATATTTAAGTTGCTGAAATATAACATTTATGATACCTAAAATTAGTATGATTCAAATATAAATGGGAATTGACAAAACCTAGCGAGTCAATAAAAGCTATTGTATGATGTGACTCTTATTATAGAGTTTCTCATCATAAAATCATTGAACTTTTTTTACCTAAATTAATTCTCTAATATTTAAGACTTTAGAAAAAAAATATTAACATTAAGAGAGGTAGGAAAATTTTTAATTTAAAAAAGTTAATAAATTAAAGCTTAAAAGTAACTAAATTAAGTTAAAAATTAACGCATTTAAAATTAAGTTTAACTAAGTTAAGTTTTATTACGAGGAATCTTATTAAGATAAAGTTTTTATAAATATGTAAATAAATTATTTCAAGATAGCTTTTTATTAAAATTAGTTATTTTATGCGAAATATTATACATTGAAAGCAGAAGTTCTCTTTTTTGTTTTAACAAAGCGAGGCGTATGGCAAATAAAATGGCCAGCACGAATAAGAAGACAAGGAGAAAAGGCTGCGGAAAGGGCAATAATAGAGAAGAGAAATTTTGCGGCGAGCACTCGTTAAACGGTCAACTAATACTTGCTACGCAAGGGTTCGTGAAAGCAAAACGATTTCGTCGAGACAAAGCGCGTGCAGGAAAATAAAAACGGAGGGCACGCGACTGCCCTGTCGTCGTGTCGAATGATTGTATGCGAACGGATTGTATAAAACAGTTTCGAGTGTGTTTCGAGTACATTTCGAGTGCATCGTTAAAGCATACATTGAACAGCCACGTGCAAATCGCGATTGCGCATTGTATTTACTCGACATTATTATATTCTACATTGTACGTATATTATATTCGCATTGAATAGCTTTTGAAAATAAAATATTGATTCTCTTCCTACAATATAGTATATATACATTTTATTTGGGAAAACGCGATTTCATCTGTTATTCAAATTTGGGAAAAATTTCAAAGGCGTCTTTTAACAAGGACAAACGTGACGATGTCAGCGACTTCAATGTTCGCAATTATGTCGTGTATTATTTAACTCGTGCACTGACAGAAAAGTGTTTTTGTGGCATTTTTTACTATAATTGCATGACAAAATAATTATGGTTAAGTGTTCCATTTTTATACTCTAAATTATTTAGAGTGAAATCTCATTCTAAAGAGTGAAAATTGAGCCAGTCTTGAAAAAGAGCTCAATTTTCAATCTTTAAGAATAAGATTTCACTCTTTAAAATGAGATTCATCTTAAAGGTTTAGAGAATAGTATATACTATTATACTATAATATTAGCACAATAATAATTATAATATTTACAATTTAAAAAATATCTATAATTGGCATCTGAAAGAAAATAATTATAAATTACAGTAAAATTATTTTAATTGCTATCACTTTTTCTCCAAGCATGTTCATGACTCGAAACACTTTCGATTCGTTCGCCGAAGAAACGTCGAGCCGAGTGCATCTGCCTTCGCCAAGCGACAAAGTAATGCGTGCGTCATAAAAAGCGAGACCGGACCGGCGCTCGCTGCAGATACATCGGAACGCTTCGAAATTCTTGAATGAAGATGACCCTCGGTTCCCGAATATCAGTATGACAAAGGCGATGAAATGGAGATAAAAGAAGGACGCGCGCGTGCGTGACTGCGAATCTATTAATAAATTTGCGGGAAACATGCTGTACCACGATATGGTTCCCGATACGGATCTCTGCGCAAAAATTACGTGGCCATTGCGCGAAAGACTCCTCGCTCTCCGTGTTTCGCGGCAAATTAACTGCGAGCGAAGGTATCGCCTGTCGATTAGCCGCGCGCCAATTATATCACGTAGTGCGAAAAGGAAAGTGTATCGGATACGATAATAATGCGACACTTCGTTACTGTTTACGGAAACGAGAATATCTCTCGGACACACGCGACGGATGAAATATTCACGATCGTTTTCGAAATAACCATCGATGTCCCATGGACGACGTAAAATACGATGTAAAGCTACTATTATTTTTAAAACAAATTTTTTTCACCTGTTTATACGACGTTTTGATCTCTCGACCTGTTGCGTTTCCATATTCTCCGCGTCGTGTGTTTGTTATTACGGAATTCAAATATTCATGAGAACGTCCCTGGAAATTAGATCCTCGTTAAACCGTCGTTTCGACATCCTTAAGGTGAGCTCTCCGATATTTCTTCATTGGAGCTCTTCACCTCTGGTTTCCAGCACGCGCATATTCAGGTGCTACTTTCCGCGGAGATTCAGCTGCTACTGCCCTCCTTCCCTTCCCCTGCAAAAGGGAGGCACGCTCGGAGTGTACGAAGGTATAGGATCTAATGACGACTACCGGGTGGTAAAATACACCGCGGCGAAAGAGGTTCGGTTACACCTGCTTTACAAAAGACGGACACGAAAGCCCGTTCCCTGTTCTCTACTCTTTTCCTCTTTTGCATACATCTCGTTTCTCTTTCCCTTAATAAATGATTTCTCTATCCCTGTCCACGTTTCGTCTCTCCTTTCCGCGTTTCCTTCCTCGCTCGCTAAACGCGCGTGGTAACCACGATCGTTGAATATGTAGATCGCGTCCGCAACGCGATTCCAAATAATTTCGGTCGGCTCGCCGCCACGTCGATGTGTGCGTGCGCGAACGCACACACACGCACGCACGCACGTATATCTACCTACACACGCATTGTCCTGTAATTTATGCACCGCCGTAAAACAACGCCGAGCTCGTTGCGAGTGTTACACGCGTGTACACGCGCGCCGGTTGCGTGGGTGCGCATTGTTGGAGTGCCAAATGCGTATCAAACTTCCTGGAGTGATTTGTAGCGAGGTATTTACTCGGAGAATCGCTCCGGTGAAGACCATCGACGAATTATTATGTTCCCCGGACACACAGAGATTATTACGGCGCTAAAAGCGATTTCTCGCCCGCATTTCTGCCTTTATTTTGACATGAATTATAGGTATTCTTATAACAGCGTTTTAAAAAATAACATTTATTTTAATTTTATGGAAATAACGTTGCTATTACAGATATACGGGCGTGTATCACGATAACGCAATCATGTTTTTTTTTAAATATAATTATAAAATTTCCTGATTCCCCCGATTCAATCGTCGTCAAGTCAGTTATTGCGCTTTTTCCTTTAAGTTTTTTTTAATTAATTATTATATACATGTGGCGCATGTGTTGCCGAGTGATTTAACACGTCGTCGCTTTATACACGCCAATGTGTGTCGAGATATTCATAGTTTTCCTTCCCTTCGTTCGTCCATTTCTTTGCGTGTCGAAATTACAACGTGTCCGAATTGCTGTCGTAAATCTGTTCAGCTCGTAAAGCGGTGCGTATCTCAATTACATGTATGTTTTCTTATTCTTACACGTCTCTATTACACCTGTGTTAGAGAAAAGTTTATGCATGCAAATACAAACGGAGGTTATTCAAAATTATCATCATTGTTCCATTACGTACGATTTTATTACGTACAATGTTACAATTCCAGGCAATTATCAATTCGTAACAATCCGTAACCGTTTTGCAATTCTGTTATCTAATAATCGTGTCTGCAACATTTGAATTGGAAATTTGATGGTCAACGTAATTAAAAGATAGTAAGTCTTGTAATAAGTTTTCTATGCATTTATTTTGCTATAAGGATCTCCAAATTTATTATCTAATAAGGCCATCTTTTCTTTAATTAACTCTCCAGAGCTGATGGTGAGTCTATTAAATCTATTCAATTATAAATCTCTTTGTCAAAAATATTAAAAAGTTCAATTTTTTTCAGATTACATTTGCAAATTTGAATTATTAAAATATGTTTAGTAGGACTTTTTTTTAAGATTTATGCCATTTCGATTTTTTTCAAATTAATTGATGCTCTCTTTGATTAATATAAGTTAAGTGACGTCGTCAGTAACAGATTTTGGTATCAGCTTCATCAGAGTTTAATAAAAGGGAATTTGTAAAATGTTAGTCACATCATTCATGCGAACAGATGCACTTCTTCCATGTAAGAAAGAGCGATTGTACAGAAAGAACAGTTTCGTTGTATCTAAAAATGTAGCTAGATAGATTTGAAAATTTTGTTTGAACCATCAAAATAATTATGTAAGACACTCAAACTAGTTGCTAAGAACCTTTTTGCAGCTTTGTCATCAACCGTTGAGCACAACTACTTTGATGATCCAACAAAATTATTTTCAGATCTGTATTTAGCTAAATTTTTAGACACTTTACACTGAAAAAAAAATTTTGGTATTTGTAATTATAATTACATATTACTATAATTATGATTTATTATTATTACATTGTAATATTAGTATTAATAACCAATATCGTATAATTCTAGCATCAAATATTATACCAATATTATAGCAATAATAATAATTACAGTAAAATATTACAGTTACAAATTATCAAAAATTTTTCTCTTAATACAGCAAAATCGTTCTTTCCATGTTAATTAAGAAAACGTGTTTTCCCGAGATCTTTTCTGGCTCTTGCGGTCATTTCGTATCGAACCTTCGCTTACTCAAACATTCCAGAGTTATTTACTCAAATGAGCGGATTGAGCGACCTCGCGTTTTTGGTGTACACGCCTCTCATTAAATCTATTTCTCGTTAATCAACGTTAATCTCTTCCCGTGAATTCTCCTGCCCGTATACACGTACTGGGCCTTCTGGCTTTTTGACACGCGTACTACATACATGTAGATCGGTCGCGGCACGTACGACGACCGTCCACAAAACAGAGTGGAATACACCTGCGCAGCTGCCTGGCTCAGCAGGTGAATCTTCGAACTCACCTGATCACCGTAGGTCCGCGTGTACACACACGCGACCGCGTGCGTACGCGTGTAACTGGCGTGCCGCGGGTTCGCATTAACACGCGTAGGCAAAGAGAGAAAGGGAAAAGGGAGAAAGAGAGAAAACGTAATGCGCGTCGCAGACCGGCCCACCGCCCTCTCGTCTCGACAAGGGAAAAGTGTCTTCGAGGACACAGGCAGGTGATATCAATTGTACGAATTATGGCCGATTGACTTGTGCGAACAGTCGGCTCGTACCTTCTAGGGCAACCGATGGTAGAGAAAGAAAGAGCGATGTATCTCGAACACTTATATCAAAATGCGATCTAATGGATCTCGAGACATTCGAGACATTTCGAGACTATTCGTCACCTACGTTAATTTAATAATTTAATTATATAATTTGATAGAAAATTTGGATATGCGAACAATCGTGGTATTCCGTATTAAAAGAGATGATTGCAATATTATTATTTTGAATTAATGTGCGAGCATTTCCTTAAGATATGTATTTTTGCTGTTTTAAATAATATTTAAATATTTATTTTAAATTGTCTCTTCACAGATGTAATAGTTTAAATTAAAATTTTGAACATTGACGATCCGACAGAAAGATCGAAACGTCTATTATTATAAGACATGTGATTTATAAAAAGTGTTTTCGCAATAACAACTAACGTTTGCTCCTTGATTATTATTATTGTTTATTCAGAAAGTTTTGATCGTTTTATTAATTAATTGAATTTATTAATTTCTATAGAAAATGTTCACAATAATCAAGTTCCATAATTTCAAATACGCTTATATTTTTAGATGCTTTTACAATCGGTAACACACACGTTTAATATCATCATTCCGAAATACGTTACAATTATTTCTGTTCATCGTACAGCGTCGCTCTTTATTAGTATTCTTCGAGCGTCAGCAACACGAAACCGGCGGAAACTCCGATGTTATCTGACAAAAAACACGATGCATGGCTGTGCGATGTAATCGGTCAGTTCGAGCTTGATTCGACAACGATGACGACGAAAAGCACGCTTCGGGACGGCAGCAGGTGATATCAATTGTATGTATTGCAAGACGATCGACTTGTGGACAATCGCGTATATCTTTCATGCGGCACGTGCCGACGTTCAGAAAACCAAAGACGCGACTCGTTGAAAATTTCCATAATGCATTACGGTGCAATGTTCGCTGTCGAGACTGCAGATGAAATCGCAGTAATGATCGTAGCAATAATCCGGTGTTACATCACACAAGAACGTAATCATTGCGGGTGGAAAAGAGAAGTGATGAAAACAAAGTTTCTTTTTAAATATGTAGACTACCAAGGTTTTTTTTATATCAATATCAGAAGTTTTAATCATTCGAAAGATTTCGGTCGAAGTACATCTAAAAATTTCACTAGATATAGGATTGCAAATAATTTTGTCGAACCATCAACCATCAAATATAGGGTATTCAAGCAATGCTGCAAAAAATGTTGATGTTTTTCTACTGACTTGAGCGTCCTACACATAATTATTTTGATAGTCCAATAAAATTATTGTCAGACCTGTATTTAACTAAATTTTTACTTTGAACAAAACTGTTCCTTCCTGAACTGTGCAGAAGTTTTTTTATCTACAACGTGTTTGAGTAGGTATCAGTTCGGATCATCACTGATTTTCCCGATAAATCTCACTGCTGACAGCGAGCTTTCACCGAGGTTTCTCGATCGAAATGAAAATACGATCGTTCCTGCAATCTGCAACATCGATGCGTAAGAGCGTCTTCTCCAATGTGTGTGGAGCCGACGATCATCCGGTAGAGCCTCCGTATCGGTTCTATACAACTATACAACTTGGCCCGCGTGTATAGTGGGCAATCTTTGTAATTATAGAGCAGACGCGCGTCCCATTAGGTCGGTACCCTCGCGCAAATCCATCGATGGGGCGGAGGCAGGTTGGCGAGAGGATTGGAAAGAGTGAAGCGACGTGATCCGACAGCTAGGTGGCTCGACGCGTTGTCGCGACGTCGAACGACCCCGCGAGAAATTTAATTACTCGCCACGGAAAATAGAGAAGTACGCGTGTCCCATCGTCGCTGAAATTAGCGGCTCCGTCATGATCGCGCGAGCGACGTGATTGGCATCGGTGGAAGCCGAGAGGGTGAGGCAAAGGGGGTACAAAGGGGGTGATCGTTAATGCGTGGACGTTTTAACAGCAATTACGCGATACAGTGTTATTTGCGAGGTGTTTGTGAAAGCGAAGCGCGTTACAAGAGGAGGCCAGCGAAGAAAGGTCCGCTACCTCGCATCTCGTCGACTCTAATCCACCTTCTAATCAGATTAAAGTTAAAAACTCTCGCACTAAGCGGACCGTAATAATTGGGCGTGAGAGTAACTGCTGTTTTTCTTTAAGAAAAGTTTATCCTTTAACTATCGCCGTATGCATAGGTGCGAAGGTTTCTCGCCGAAAATCACATCTGTATATGTGTAATGATGTTGGAAAAAATAGGTTCTCTCTAAGGTTACTTTTCTTTTAGGAGACACAAATGTCATTCTGTTTCGCAATCGGCATAAATGTTCTTTCTTTCATTGAAGGAGGATAAAATGACGTTTGTGTCAACTATGCATGGTTTCCAGCAAGCGACGCAGTGTAACACAGTGATCATGTCATCTTTGTTTAACGTTGACAAACAACAAGGATGTAATAATTTACTGTGTCTACTAAAAGAAAAGCAGTCTAAATCTAAATTATTGATTTATAATCACTGATTACTCACAATCGGTGGCTGTACTTGGGAAATCAGTGAAATTCAATTGAAAAAAAAAAAAAAAGAAATTTGAACATTGTATGATTAAAATATCAATATTTGCATGTCAGTTCGAAAATCATGGAATTTATACATTAAAGCAAGATGAGCTAAGTTAGTTTTACATTGAATTTTTAGTTGAATTTTACTGTGAATTCATTGATTGCTTGGGATTGATATCAGTGATTCAGAATTCTTAGAGAATATTAAATGAAAATTAACTGAAAAATTTTTGATACAAATAAGTGAAGAAGACAGGTCCTTAATGTTTAATAATATTTTTGTTTGAATTTCCCATTCAAGTTCGAGGAAGAATATGATCTTTTTTGTTTATTGATGTTGTGTGTGTGAAAACTTCAGACTTTCGATTTCCGCAACGAAACAAAATTTTAATTTACAGACTTATATAACGAACTGTCTCTACTGAAGATATGAGGACAATATTAATAAGAGAAGGCAATAATTGATCACATTTCTTCGTTTAATTATGCAATGTATGGCGGAGAGGGTAATACATCGCGCACATCTCTGCTCTTCATGTGTTGTCTCCAGCTACCATATCTATAAATGTGTAGTCTATTACATAAGCTTTAACTTTAACCCGTTTAAGAAGTTAATAAAATAAATGAGAAACGTGGAGGTAATTTAGAACTTAAAAAAATTATCTTTTAATCTCATTTTATTTATCTCATTTTTATGCGAAAAAATGCTAAATCGGATTCTTAAATTTAATCAGCTTCAAATCCGCGCAATAAAATCATATTTCCGCGGCGAAGTTTCCGCATCCGTTACCGCGCTCGCGTGCTTCGCGGCGTATAAACAAAGAGGTGCAGGGCTTAGACATTAAAAAATTCCTCGCGCCATCCAAGTTCGCGTTTTCCCTTTGTTTTGCCGCGGCGTCGCGACAGCGTAACGTACGGTCGTCCGCGAAGGACAAGCAACAACGAGCGTGTACAACGGGAAGTCGGTTGTAAAGTCGGGCGAGTGCTTTTGTTGAACCGTCGTGTCGGGCAGAGGAACACACCACCTACACGCGTGTATACGCGTTAGCTCACACTTTTTCCACGTGGCGCAGGAAGCTGTCACGAGTACTGAAAGCCGCCTCGCGAGTACGTGTTCTACGCTCAACATGGCATGCGTTAATAGTGACGGTTCGGCATTCTCACCTTTGTTTTCTCCTTTTTGAAACACCTACAGAATATCTTACAGGAAGTTGCCGAAACTAATCAGCTGTCATTTTTAAACGTATGTAGGGAATAAGAAAAATAAAATGTCCAAATGTTCTCTATTAAAAAATTTTTTCTCTCGTCCCTTTAGTAACGTTTAAAAATAACAACTGATAATTTTTAGCAACTTTTCACTTTGGGATATCTTGTAGGAGCGTTGAGATATTATTATTAATATCAGAATGTTATTTCTCTTAATTAATTGAAATATTATGTATTAAGAAATAATGGTTGTGTTCAAGCCAGACAAAGTTGCTAGTCTATTCACCGAGCGATTGATCGGATCTAAGAACCAATAATCCTGTTCACATATACACATATATTCGCTTGGCGATCAGGCTAACTATTTTAATCGAACACGGCTATTTTCTTTTGTTTACTGCTATACACGAAGCTTACTAATTTACGTTGTCACCTATACTATATTGTGTGTCTATATTAGAAAACTGACATAATACCGATTGTATTTGACTACCGGATGCATACAACGGTAGCGTACAACAAAGTGTACCGGAATGAAGCGGACCATTAGTGCACATCGTACCGTACCATCACATGCATTCGTACATGTCTCTCCTCCTCGCGCTGTGTATAATATACGCTTGGTTCATCGCGCGCGTACGTGGCGCGAAAGCAAGCGAGATACGGCCGGTGCATGTCTCCGCTAATCTAATTTACTTCGGGCCAGATAAAAAACTCATTTACCGCGAGGCCGGACCAGGTAGTCTTGGGAAACGACGTTTTTCTGCGCCCTCGAGAGAACCGGAAGTGACGCACCGGCTTGCCCGGGTCTCAGCACGGACCGGGTTATGATGAAATCCCTTCTCGCGATGAAGTGAAAAAAAAATGGGCAGGCAGAGCTCAAGAGGAAAAGTAGAGGCGGAATCGAAACGTCAAAATTTCGACTGAAGAGGATGTTCGAATCTTTGGAAATTGAAAACTAATTAAGTAATTGTGTACCTGCTCATATTGAACTGTTGGTCGAAGTAGAAACTGCGATTTAAAAATCGTAAGAGCTATCGTGGAAGAATGAAAAGTTATTTGTTTATGTAGCATTACAGCGGAAAATAATTGATGAAAGTTATGCGTTGTTGTTAATATATAATTTTAATAAATCATAAATGTGTTTATATACACATTCATCTAATGTTGAGACTGTTATTGGCATTTTTTTTTTAAATTTATGATGTATTTCTATATAGAGTTTAAATTGCATAACACGGAGTTTAAATTACTGTATAATTTTAATTATACGTATTGCTATTTACGTCGATATGCGTGTTTCTCAAGTTTGATTTCAATGTATACTTCTACAATATATTTTCTTGTACTTCCTTCGTAGCATCCAATTAATAGAGATAATCGTAGGTGGTTAATTAAAAAATAGAATGCGCGCGTGGCTACGCAATAGGCAGAATACGTGAAAAGTAGTGATGTAGATGGAAGATCTTTAGATTGCACTACCCGACTGCATCAAGACCCCTAGCAGTGAAATAGCAGAAAATGGTTTAATCGTTAGAATATTATTACGTTGAAGGGAGTTGTAATCAGTAATGAGCGGAGGATAGCATTTAACGCAGTAATTTAATGTAATATTTATACGCCGCGATCAGCAACATGATTTACAACAAAATGATAGCTTTGAGAGAACACTTTCCTCCATTGCATACAAAATTTATGCGTGAAGTTTAATGAAAATATCTCTCATTACAGTTTTATTTTTTAATACATCTGTTCTTAATTTTACATTCTGATTTAAAAGAAATTCTAATTTTTTGGCTTTTTTTTCCCATAAAATATCATAATTAAGAAAATCGCACAAAAAATTCCTATAAAAATTAATAAATTGCCTTGTCGCGATTGAAAGATACATATAATTATTAGTAAATTACTTTAATAAGTAATTGTATTGATAATTTGTGCGATTTTCTTAATTATGATATTTTATGAGGGAAAAAAGCCATAAAATTAGAATTTTCTTTAAATCAGAATGTAAAATTAAGAATAAATGTATATTAAGAAATAAAACTGTAATGAGTTGTTTAATATTTGATTTATAATTGACTGTGAATCATTAAAATTTATGTAGAACATATAAATATAACTAAACGTAAACACTCACAGAAAAGATAAATTTTGGATGACCGCGTTGAGATATTGCATCAACTGCGATCAACTTTTCTCTCGATTCAGCGCGTTATTATTGTGCATCTTTGCTCCTGAAGCGGCACCTATAATTCATTGGTTCCGCGGCAGGTGTTTTCAGGCCCTCGAAGCGTCCTGGTGCAGGGAAACTATTAAATCGCGATTTTATGCCTGATCAGCGTCTGGATGCGCCTGACTGGTCTACCTGAATCTAGGAACACAGACGGTTTACACGCTAATTAGATCAATCTTCATTCTTCTTCTATGTAACTTTCTATATTATTTTCTCATCATCTCACACCTCAATAAAGCAAAAATTAATGACATTTTTTAATACACTCATATATGTACATTTAAATTGTACACATAAGTAACATATGTACATTTAAATAGTACACATTTTGCTTTAATAGGCAAGCTCTTTTTAATTTTCCTATACAAATTAATACGTCTTTTTTTGTACTCGTCAATTAAAAATTGAAAGCTAATAAATAACTTATACGTTTCAGTTTACAAGACACGTAGAATACCTATGTAGAAAAACAAAATAGAAATTATTTATATCTGCAGAGAAACTTGATTCAATATTAAGACGTGTACGCTTATATATGACGACATTGTTCCATAATTATATCATATAATAATGCTGTGTCATGAAAGTTTCGAGACGTTGCGGACGAAAGTAATTTCTGTTTACCGGGTGTGCCCGATTAATTGACCGACGCGCGAAAGGGGATCATGAAAGCGTGGTCGTCGTATATTCCATTTTTGGAGAACTCGTCAATTGAACTACCGGTTTATCAACATGTGCGCAAAATGTAAGGACGATCGCAGAAAATTCCGCTCTCGTTGTGAGAAAAGCAACACGCGGCAGCAGGTGCGAAACTTCCTGGGATACCTCGAAGACTGATTAGGGAATAAATGTTCTTCGACGCTTCCCAAGCAGGTGATGCTTGGCAATGGAAAAACGACTTCCGGTCGACTATGGCTCGCGCTCATCGATATTAGATTTGAAATATTGCTTGAATATTTGAATAAATTAATCGCGTATTAAATGTACATTGAAGAAAAATGTACTAAATTTTGATGTAATAAATATTTGTTCGAATGGTACTAAATTAATATTTACTTACAGAAAATAAATATTTATTAAATAAAAAAATATAACTTAATCAAATTAATGGTTTTTATAATTAATAGTCCTATAATTAATGATTCTTATAATTAATGGTCAAATGAATATAATAATATTTAATATATACCTACTTTTAATATAAACATTCAGCTAGTACTATTCAAATAAATAGTTATTAGAATTTAGTACATTTTTTCTCAGTGCAGGAATTAGAAAGCGTATATAGTATTCATGCAAAATTAAAAAAATCATTTTGTGTGGAGTTATTTTTATTTATTCAAATTTACAATAAATATAATTAATTTGTCGTGATTTTATAGCTTTATCTTTATTAAAATACATTTATTATGTTAGAAAAAATAGAAATGTATTGGCCAATCATACTACTTCGCAATCAATTCTTATATGAAACATATTCGCATAGATTTAAAAACTGTATTAAACTCTGTTTCCAATTATAATGCAGAAAGTAGTAATTATATTGTTTCTTTAAATGATACATTATTACTTGCTGTCAATATCGATCAGCAGAAAAATAGATTTTCGCGCATTGCTGATCTGTTGCGTTATCGTTTAACTCGTAGTCTATACTATATAAATAAATGAGAAAGTTGATCAAATTGATTAATACGTCAGTTATACGACATTAGAGCATTTATAACTTTAGCAAACATGCATTTAGCAATCATAAAGTCATATTGAAAGTTTAGATAAGTGCGTATTTGCAGATATATCTGAATATGTACATATAATGCCCATCGCATATATCATCGTAATTCTTATCACTAGATGCGGGTTTGCTTATCGCATTTATCATTGTACATAATATCGCATTGATTCCTTAATGCTACGCATAAATTAGGAATAAATGTAATATTAAAGCAGCTTAACGTAATTAAAGAGAAAGATTTGCCTAAATCATACTTAAGATTCTAACACTATCAATCAACATAAAAAAAACGCGTGTTAATAAAAGTTTGTAATTAAACAAGTGATACTATATATATGTTTGTTTATGTTTTTTATTGCAATAATTAAGTTACATCTGCAAAAAGATTTTTAAATTTATTTTTTATTACACAAGATATATAACAAAAAAATCTATTAATAAAATAGATCGCGTGTAATATTTTTACCACGAATTCAAAGTATATTTGTCTCAGAAAGTTGACATACTGTCGTATTCACGAAACAACAACTTGAGAGTGCAAAAATGTGAATAACAGGGCGCGAGAGCCAATAAATGTAGCCTTTCCCCTATAAATCAGGCTTATTCAAGTTACGAAATTATGCATATACCGAGATGCACTTGAAACTTCGTATCGGACGTAATAACGGTCTTTCTTTTTTATCGACACTCTCTGTCGCTGGTACGCTCGTACGTCGAACGCGTGCTCAATGTGGCTTGTATTTATGAAAGCATCGGCCGTCGAGCGACAGGTGCAGCTGCAGTGCAACACAGGGCACGCGTCTCTCAACGTGGCTCGTTGCAGCTGAACTAATTACCGATGGTGCATTGACGACGTTAATACGAGACTCTCAACTTTGGATCGCCGCTGTGTATTATCGAGAAGCTTTCGGGCTCGCGAAGCAAGCTGCTCCCCTTTCGAAAGATCGGCTGAATTATACTTGGCGATTCATCATACATTCCCAGTCAAATGATTTATTTCTCAATTTGTCTCGATTATTGTTAGGAAAAAAAACTCAGCACGCCAGAATTATTCGATGTAAATAAAATGCTTATGTGACTCCACGGTTGTTAAGTGTGTAAATTGTACGTACACTTCTAACTTAATTTTGTTTGATAAGTATAAGTGAATTGTATTTTATCGCTATATATATAATTTACTATGAATACATAATTTATATTAATAACCGCGGAGACGTTTTATTTGTATTGAATTTATTCTCGGAGTTACAAATGTTAATTGATTTTATTTTAATATGAGAATCATTAGCTTTTCAGCAATTCTAACGATTGGACTCTGTCGTCATAATTTAATATTAAATATTAGACTTTATTGCATTGTGATTATGTTTATGGTAAAAATGATCGTATGCCATGCTAAGTATATAATGTAATCGTTTTAAAATATAAATATTTTTAAAAATGTGTATATTCTGTATACGAATCTCCATATTATAATTCTATATACATATAGGAGGAACATTATTTTAAATATATGTAGCGGAGACGCTACTATATACTATCTATAATACAAATTGTTATTGGATTTTATATTACATATAATAATTAGATATCGGAAAACTTTTTTATTGACGCTCTATCTCAATTTACATTAAGTGAAAAGAGGTAACGTGCTTACGAGATAATTAACCATCGGTGATGACGAAGTGCGTAAATTATTGGGGCGGTGCCTAGATTCATTGCGGGCAATGATTTACCGATAGAAAATAGAGAACCGCGGGGAATAATTTCGACGCAGGGAAAATAACATCTCATTTTCGTATCAAGGCTCGATGCGCGGCAATTGACACGCGGCCGCGCGCGGTTCTCATTATATTAAATTATACCGTCGTAATGCGAGTAATCGATGGCACTCATAACATTTAGCCATTTAATTCGGAAATGAGAGACCATGATTTTTGTCAGGCGTAACAGTAGAAGTAATAGGCCGCGAGGGCTATAATTTATAGCTAAAGAAAAAAATTTATCTTTCTCAACGGGTTAATGCAAGATCCTCGTCTCTGGCTCCTCTCTTCCTCTCGACTTCTTTCCATCTTTCTTCCTCTTGACTTTCGTATTGCCGTATTACCGTGCCACCTTCGAAGGTAGGCGGGACGGTTGCTTGACAGATCGACTCAATTGTACGTGGTAATTCCACGTTTGCGATCGCAATGCTTCTTTTATCGCACAGTTGTCATTGTCAAGAAATATATTATTACGCGATGCTTCTATCTTAGCGTCTATGCTTAGCCCGTAATTCGCGGTCATTAATTATTACGAAAGTGCACGATTAACCTTCTTGTACTTCGTTACATGGGAAGATTATTGAGTCGGAATCGAAAAATATTTTTTGAAGGACATCGACAAATAACACGCAAGCTAAGAATCCATTATCTTAAATAACACGTTACAAACAATAAAAAAAAAATATAAAATTATTTCAATTTTTGACAACAAACCTTTTTTTAAATTTATTATTTTACGTTCGGCGTTTCAACTGAAAGAGAGGCGAAACGGAACGAAGCGAGATAAAAAATGCGCTTATCGTTTCGCTGTAGAAAAAAACGATTTATGTATCGTGCGATCTCATTAGCGTCCGATGCACCAATGCGTTCGACGCGACAAGACCTTCTCGGCTTCCCTGCAGATACATTATCATGAGTTTGCCTTTGTACGCGAGTATATAGATGTCATGGATTTTGATGGATCGAGTAAATTGTACGTGGTAGTCCCGTGTTTGCCTTTGCGATGGTTTATTTGTCGTCCGTGGAGAGAACTGGATAAGAGATTATCGATCGTTACATTTAATACTTGTTCCAAGCTAGATGAATATATGAGTAATCCTTGTAGAATTGTGTAGTCGAATTGTGTATGAGAAATGACAAACGCTTCGAGTAGTTTCTTTGTATCTATATATATATTGAGAAAAATGTTGGTTGTATCAACAAAAAGTACAAACGAAATGAATTTTGATCGTATGAATTAAAATTCTGGTTATCGTAATAGAATTCTTGGTTATTTCAATTAGAACGTTCGACAAATTTAATATGGTTAGTCGACAAAGTATTAAATTTAGGTTTTAAAGATAAAACTATGATATTTCATTTCCATTAAATTTCAAAGATCCAAATTGTTGATGGAAGTTGAAAATTCTACCAACGAAATGTCAACTATAAGTGTTTGATTTGTATCTTTCTGATTGAATCGATCAGGATTCCAATTAATATTCGAAGTACCAATGTTTCTTATTAATTAAAAGCGAATAAATTATTATTAAAATAAAAAAATGATAAAAAAGTCAAGTATTTCATCAGTAAATAAAACATAATTACTGAAACGTCTACAAATTTTAATCTTTTATATATAAGAAGTAACGATCAATAATGATCGTTCGGTATTTTTAGTTGACGCAATAAGTTTTTTTTAGTATATCTCTTGATATTTCTCTACGTACACAGCAATGGTCTTTATTAATAATTTCAAAATTTTGTGTTGATTTCAAAAGACTTTTATTCACAACGACGGTTATAAATCGAAATAGAGCGACGCGACGCTGGGACGAACGCGGAAAGCATCTGCTCGTAAAATCTGGCTGTGGCGAACGGTAGCAACGTTGAAATTACTTGCGTCATAATTGCATTGCCATTTACCTAATTTTTTGTTCGACCGTCCGTTTAAGACGCGTCGCGTGTTCTCGTGCACGCCACGCGTCCGCTGGCCACGGCAGGTGTTTCCTCGAGAGCATGCTTGTCTTTTGCCCTGATGAACTGGCCTTAATACTCTCCGCAGAGGACCGAATATTTTAGTAACCACGAATCTTTCGGAATCCACGCACGCGATTCCAATTCGTCGTTATAAGAAAAGTATTTTTGGCTTTTTACTCGTAATATATCGATGAACGAATATTACGTTTGCACGTTGAAAATATTCGTGGCTGTCTAATAAATTAGCGGCGACTGTCATTTAACGTCTTCGTCAAATATACAATATAATTAGCTCGATAATTGGTTTTTTTTTTTTTTAGAAGAAGTCACACAGCGATCATTTCATCTTTGTTTAATATTGGCAAACAATAAGGATGTAATAATTCACTGTGTTACAGTGTGGCACCTGTGTCACCTATTAACAAAAAAAAATTGTTTTTATCTTACAAGATGCGTTTTACACATCGTCTGTAGCTTTGAGCAACTTCGGCGATGCAAACAAAGCGCGTGTAATCGTCATTTTTGCCCCATTTTTTCGATCGCGCTTGATTTTAGGCTGCACAATTCGCAGGTGTTCTGCCCTTGGCAAAGTCGGCGCCGATTACGCCTCTACATGAGTCGGCCAGGTAGTAACGGTAGGATTCTTCTATCTCGGTGACTATTACAAGCGCGTATAGCCGGTATACGCAGTCGATGTGCATCGCGATAAATCACCTTTGATACGTATCTCAGAAGTCTCAGGACCGATCGCGTGCTGACGATTTTCTCGGGACGATCGCTCGCATGACCGCGGAAGGAGCATCTTCACACATCAATTAACTCATAGACTATCTTAAGAAATGAACTGATTTAAGAAATTTACATGGGAAAAATGATTTTACTGAAATATTAAAAAATTTAGCTATAGACACAGATTGAAAAATTATTTTGTTGAACTATCAAAATAATTATACCCACATGACGCTTAAATTGATTGCTGAAATGTAAAAAAACTTTTGCAGAAAAAAAAAATGTACATCTTGACCACAAGTAATTGCGGATATGGTGTGCTACAAGTATAATTATATGAAAGTGATCGCCTTTATGGATGAGTCGGATTATTATCATAGTTTTATACATTGGAATTTAAAGTTGTACTGATGAAGGCTCTGTGAGTCGAAACGTATATTATATTTTTCAAGACACATTAAATAATTATTAATCAAACATCTTTTTGTGCTCATTTGTTGGTCGTGATCAAGATTGTTGACATTGTTTTGCAAAATTGTTTGTTATGCTTAAGTTTGTAATTATTTTGGCCTAACAAAATTATTTTCACATCTATATAATTACGTTTTTATTTTAGCAAAATCGTTCTTTCTCTCTTGCGAATGCAAGGAATATTGATAAAAATTTGTAGCCTTCGAGAAGGAGTTGGAATAATATTGAATTGTTTTAAAAAATATATAAATGTTCTGTAAAATGAAAACTCTGTTAATGTTACAATAAAAATGCATTAATTTACTTACGTTATTTAAGTTTGAGTTATGAGTTAATTATCTATCGATTGTCTTTAATTATCTTTCATTTTAACTTGAGATATTTTTAGAATCTGGTTTTCGTTTGCTAATTCAGTTAAGCTTATAATTATCTGATTTAATTGATAAAAATTTCCCGCATTCTTGTCTTGTAGTTCCGAACATTCGCGTATGATTCTCTCAGCAGGCAGGTGAAAATTTTGATCAGCGTAAATATACATTAACGGTTAAAACGTTTACGGTCCTCAGACTCTCTGAACACGTGCCGACGATTCCATCGTCGACGGTGCGTCGCGACGAACGCAAGCTGCACGTCGGTCGAATGCGATCGTATGAATCATGAAACGCGACCAAGGTATCATTATGCCGACAATCACAGTTATTTGTCCCAAGCGTTCTAATTAAGAGTCAATTGGCCGGGGCTAAATTACGTCGCAAAGTTCATTGCAGCTACGCCGCAACTACAGGCATTTTTTTAAAACACAACACACCATGCATCTGCGTTGAAAACAAAACGATTCACGCGATGAAACGAATAAAAATAAACAGAGAATTGCATGGCGCATCTACCGTCGCTTTGTTTTGAATAAATAAAATTATTCATAGATACTTATAGATAGAAATAATTTCATAGATACTTGCGAGTTTGAAAAAAACATGCGTCTTTGTTGCACGTATCTCATATTTCGGTTATCACGTAAATAATTTTTTACATAATGTATTTTGTATTATTTATATTAATCTTTTGGAGCTAAAATGATCAGTTGAATCCACTCAACTATAAATCTCTTTGTCTCAACAATGTTAAACAATCTAATTTTCTTTATCACATTTACAAATTTGAATTATTATTATTAGGATATACCGAGGCTCTTCTTCTAACTTTTAATGACAATGTTGGTCAGAATATATTATCATTGTGCAACTTTTCTATCTTTTTACATGATAAAAAAAAATTTGCGCAATAACGACAATATAACGACATCAACACTGTTGTTGAGTTAATATTCATTCTTTTTTATACGAATTATGTAAATTAAAAAGCGCTAATTAATTCCTTGAAATTAATTAGTACTTTTTAATTAACATAAATTAGATGAATTTTGCAGACCTAGTTGGGTAATCGTGTTACAGTTTTTGACGTCAGTTCCGGCGCGTTAAAATATTTCGGAAAAGGCCCTTCTGTTCAAACATTTGAGATTTTATCGATTATCCATCAATAGTGTTCTAATGTATATAAATTGTTAATTAACTTTCTCTTATCTATTCTGGAATTACGCCATTTTATTCTCGCACGATAATATTACGTTATTGCGACTCGATTTTATACTCTCTCGGTTTTAAACTCTCATATGATGCTATTGAAAGAGCGCTGTGAGAAAAAGAAAATATTCTTCTCACAGACGTACAACAGTAGAAGCGTCTCTAACTCGTGTCCCGGTTTTAACGATTATTACGCAATAAATATTTCCATGATCTAGACTGTACATCGCTCGACTAACAAGCATGAAACGTCCGCCGCACCGAGGGAGAAATTATGCGAGTTTTGGCCATAAAATCGGTAAAACGTTCTATTGTCTTATACCGACCATAAAGGTCTCCAAGGTATTCGTGACTGAATAAATGAATTATAATTATTAATTCTGTCAGACCTGGTGGCACGTCTGTTCTATTTATACGCATATTTTGTTAAAGAAATATTCTGAATTAAATCAAATAAGGAGAGATTAAATCAAGTAAAAAACATCAAGTCGAGGCTAGATCTTGCTGTCTAATTTGTATGTAAATAGTAAATAAATTTTCCAGCATATAAACTGCGCGCCGATTATTATACTTAAAACGTAATAATAAACTGAAGCTGAAATAATAACATTCTAAATTAATTATTTGATCGTTAATTAAAAAAATATTTTGAATTATATATCTGCAATTGATACAAAAACAATTCTTATAAATTCTAGACTAATATATAGCTTGCTTGTCTTTAAATTTGTTTTGGTATCTTTCTGAAGTCATCAAATGTATATTTTTGCATTACACGTTTCAGATAACTTAATTATTTTTTCGACATGACCCCTTGGCAGTTCGATTCGCACACAAACGACTTACGTGATCCAATTCATTGGTCATTGCCCTGTACCTAATGCGATCATTAAATAGATCACAGATTTGAGATTGGTGAGACTCAAGATTGGAAAGTATCCCCTAACATTTGAGAATGCCCCTTGTGCCATTCGAGAAAACGATTTTCCACTCGCTGGCCGCAGCTTTCCCAGGGATCAATGGATCGTCCGATCGGCGACAAAATTCACTATTCCGCTCTCGACCAACGTTGAAAGGGATTTAGCTTAATCGCTCGTTTATAACGAGGGTCAAGCGGATGCTTGAGTTTTTCTAACATCAACGTCATCGAGAGAATCGATAAAATTTAATTTCTTTCTTAAACACCGATTACTTTCTTAACGATTCTTATTGTTTTGTCGTAACCATCATAGATGATATTATTTTTTTTTTAATATAGCTGTTTGTAAATTATAATAAATTTTTGTATTTTGAAAGAAATTAAAAAAAAGACGTTTGCTGCTTTGCATTGAGTAGTATTTGGTTTCTTTCATGATTATCTTTTCTAAGAAGGACTGAAACTCCTCACCAGCTTGAGCCGATAGAGCTAGGGAACTTTTCCATTGGACTGGCAACTCGAGAGAAAGAGCTCAAAGTAATATTATTTAACCGTTAAAGTCAGTCCTCGTTAGGCTCTCACCGATAGAGGCGTGGGTCGTGTCGTCGTATATTAGTTTGGAAACGCCCCCGCGGATCGAGAGGGATGATGGCACGTGAGATTAATAGCCGTGGGGTCAAGTACGTCGGTATATATATACGCGAATTACCTTGGAAACTTACGGCCGACGTTGCCGTTCAGGTTGTCTGGAAGCGATCGAAAACGCGAACTCGCAGGAATATCCCTGGGGTCAGCTCGATTCGATCCGAGCGAGGTTTTTCTCGAGATATTCGATCTTACCGACAAACGCGAATCTCTGTCGTTGGGAACGCAAATGGTCAGTCACCTCAATCCTTCGATCAGTCAATCTATACAGTCAATTTTCGATCGGTTAACTTGAAATGAAACCATTCGAAACTTCATAAATTTTTTAGAGAGATGAAAAAAAAAGAAATTTTTAGTTCTTTTTCTTATTTGATAAGAAGGGAGAAAACTCACCAATATCACAGTCAAATATAGGGAGAATATTTGACTAGAATTAATTAATTTCTTACAATTTAAGATCCTACGACCATCTATGACTTCTATAGCTATGAGCCTTTCATTTACTAGTGATACTATTGATTATTTGTTACATTGACGAATGAGAAATTTGCAATAGTAACTAATCGATCGTTTTCTTAACAAATATTATATTCATCTTCTCTTGATTTGTTCCCATATCAAAATCATTTATCTCAGTGCTTATGATCGATACTAACTATTAGGTCATTTAAAAAGTATCCGCGGTTTTTTGTTCAATTTTTGAATGAAAAAACCGCGGGTACTTTTTAAATGATCCAATAAAATCCATTAGCTAAATAATACCATTACCTAGATCTATATTTATTTCTTATTTTTGTATCCTAAATCTCAGTTTTTTTTTTCCTACACTTAAGGGCACATATTATTGCTTACCACATAAAACATAAAAAGAATCGACCAAATCAGATTCTTTTATTTTATGAAAAGGAAGGAAATGAAGGACTTTGATTTTTTCACACGTTATGCGTTGTGCAAGATTCTGTGATTCTGCTCTTACACTAATTTTACATTAATATCATATTTACACAGTTATTGCATACTTTTCACGCAAAACTTTAGCCTTTATCATGTCCTCGTATATCTCTCTTATTAACTAATTGTGCATATTTATGACTGTCCTTATTTCTCTTTCCTCTTCTTCAACTTCTAAGCTTTCTCTTTGCACAATTTCCTTAAAACATTGCCCTTCAAGAGATTGTACATTAAGTTTTCTTTTTAATTTTCCTTTTTTATCTACGGATAGCATGAAGAGCGACTGTCTTTTCTTTTTGACACACTTCTCTCGCATTTTTTCGCGCTGACTAAAATCTCTGCTAACAATGGGAAACATCACTTTGCGATGCAACATCGTATATTATTGTGATCGATCAGATACGAGAGTCGATAAGAGAACATATCGATATTGCGATCATCGGACCGTTAAAGTGATCGCATAGCGCGCATATCTGTCTCGGAAAGTGAACAATAAGCTGGCGTATCTATTAAGATTTGACCGTCACACGTGAAGTCTTCGTGTCAGATTCAAAATTGTTCGTGGCACGCGGCGAGATTTTCCGTACTTCTTCAATCGTTCTTTTACAATCTTTCCGGGCGCGTGCACGAATACAAACCCGCCGTCTGCTGTAATTTTTGTTACTCGGCGAATCTCACGCATGGTGGTTGTAACATTTATTTTATCGACACGCACGATCGGCGGTGCGCGAAACTTTTATTCACGCTGACCTCATATGAGAAGTAGAGGGAGACGAGACAGTGGCGGAAAGTGAAGGAGGCCTGGATATCGGAATGAGATACACAGGAACGTCGAGCGAGACGGACAAGACATGTACGACTCATACGACTATAATAGAAAATTATTCACGCATTACTCAATCGTTCGATTAACTCGGGGAAGATAATGGCACAATTGTCTTGTATTTTTTAAGCGCGCCGCTCGCGAGCTTGGATTTACGAGCCTGTTTAATATCGCTGATTTACTTTCAATGGTATCGGAAATCCACGTGTGCGTCAGAAAATACATATCTATTAAAATTTATTCATTATCGACGAATGTCCAGGCTCTCGGCGCCGGTGATTTATGTCGGGGTTGTTGCGCGTTGCGTAATCGTTCTTACGAGCGATCGTAGAAATACTCCGTCCATCAGGATGTTTTACGATTGATTAGTCACCGCGTGTTCGTGTTACATCTCCAGCATGAGAGATTGAAAAAAAATTTAAATCTATATTTGTCACGCTTAAAGGATGTTAAACGTTACGTTTGCTAAGCACTCGAGCGCAATTTGCGAGAATTATTACACGCTTTTCGTAATATCTTTGCAATCCCCTTGCATTGATTCATGCCTCTCGCAAGGGCGGCCTCTCGCAACGGCGGCGCGAGATCCGGAAATGATTAGAAAGCGATCGTAGAAAAAGATGTACGAGCGGACGCGAGGTCCTAACGCGCGATTCCGGAGGGATATCGCGCGCGCTCGTCCGACGTCGAGCATTAAATCCTCGAATGCACACCGGCGACCGTTCCCCTTCTGTAAGTCCAGTTCCTGGACGCGTCGGCCTGGACAAATGCCCGGATACCAGCGGTGGAAGTAATGCGTCTTAGAGCCGCTGCCGCGCGACGCGCCACTGCGATCACATAATGTCCCCCGCGGCCCATTACGGCGTTTTCCCCGTTCGGAGACGAAATCGAGGATCTTGCTTTATCGGCGCGAGTGGAGAGAACTTACTCGCGTTCGATCGTGTCCGTTCGCGCGAGATTTATCGGGGGATTATATGGTGCGAGTCCGCCCCACGAGTAAAACGTATAAGTAACGTCGCAGATCTCCAGATTCACACTTGTTTCATTTCTCTCTCAGATTTCACAGCTGTACGAAAAGAATTTTGCCGAAATGTCTAGGAATTTAGGTAGCTACACTGAAAAATACTGATACATACTGAATTTTAATAGATGTGTTTCTTTGAATAGTTCTAAGTAAATATATGGTGAGATTTAATGAAAAATTTTTTTAATGCACAAATCTGAAAATAATTTCTTAGAACGTCGAAATAATTATTGTATGTAGAGATAATTCGAGTACGATGAGTGGTGTTACAAAAAGTTTTGACATTCTAGTGACTAACTTGAGCGTTTTATGTGATTATTTTGATAGTCCAACAAAATTAATTTTTATTAGATCTATATTTAGTTAAATTTTTAGATACTTTAGTTAAACTTTTCTTTCCATACAGGATTTGTGTTAGAATTCAAGATTTTCGATCATAGATTCCTCGAGGAAAGAGAACAACGATTCTTATTTAAAAAAATATTAAATATTCCGATATTCCATTAACAATTTGACTGTATATATCTATGTGACTTCAGAACATCGCCGTATTAATTTTGATGTTAATTTAATACTTATTATCATCTGTATATAATATGAACCGAGAACATTTTGCATTGATTTTATTGGTATATTGCGAATCCTAGAGAGACTTGTGAACTTTGTCGAAGATTTCGATTAAAAAATATATTTGATTGAAAAATGTATTTTAATGTAAAAAATTTCCTTAAAATTATAATATTACATAAAAAATAACAGTGTAACGCCAGGGGACTGATTACAAAAATTCATGCGACGGTCAAAGTGTTAAATTAATTTTTCACAGTCAGCAGAAATGCATGATAAAACACCTAAAGGTTTTGTTATCTGGTTATATACTCCGAAGTCTTTTGATCTTCGGTATAAAATAATTGTGTAATTAAATTGCTGTCTCAAAAGGAAGATAAGAACGATGCAAAGAGAACGTTAACGAGGCAGAAGTGACTAGCGTGCTTTTCTCTTTTTCGTTTCTCGTTCTTTTGTTTCTTTACCTTTTTTTCCCTTTTCGTTCTCGAAGCCAATCTGAAGGCATCGCGTTCCACTTGCGTTGGAAGCACGGCAACAGCTATCCATCGCGAACCAATGTTTCGATGGTTTATCGTGCAACGACACAGGTGAAAACGTAATTAAGAATGCCGCTTATTAAACCGCGTTGCGCTCACCGTAGGGTCGACGCGAGTAAAAGGTAAAATAACCGCTCGCCCGACTCCATGGGTGGCACGGTTAGCAGCCCATCCATTTTTCTGACTGCTTGTTGTTTCGCGCCGGGGGTCCAGAGCTCCTTCAATCCCGAACCTCCGGTCCACCCTATAAAACCTCCTGCTCCTGCTATCCCGTCCCGAATCCGCGAAGGCGCTGCAGCCTCTATAAAACTCGCTCTCCGGAAATCGTCCCCTCCTCGTCCCATCCGTTTGTCCTCGGAAAAATTATTTCTTCATTTCTTTTCCAATTTCACAGCTCTTTCCTTAATAAATAATTCTACTTTTAATTTTATCGCTATATAGCGATACACGGAAAGAACGATTTTGCTAAGATGTAAAATTTTGCTGAACAGATCTGAAGATAATTTTTAGAAGATAGATCTGAAAATTATTTTGGACTAAAATAATTACATTGGAAATTAAAAAAATGAAAAGTATACTAACAATATTAAAAAATTTTAACATTCTAACAACCATTTTGAATTTTCAATAAAATTAGTTTGATGGTTGACAATTAAATTATTTTCAAATTTATAACAAAATTTTAGATCTTTTAGCAAAATTATTTTTTCTTTAAATTTATATAAATAGCAGGCCACAGTGCGAAAGTGAGGTGATAATTGACAATACACAGCACTTATTATTACATTACAATGAAATTCTTACGCAGTTTGTTTCATCATTCGATTATTTTAAAGTTTTTTACTATATTGATCTCAATCAGTAACGAGCGAGCAATTCAAACATAAAATGCCGATATCAGTCAGTGCTCGTCTCCATAAACAGAGACTCTTTCCTTGCCAATTCGGAAGGAATCCACGAGAAGATATGATCTAAGGCCGGTATTCATAGTCGATTCTTATTTAAAGATCGTCTTAAGTACGGTCTTAAGACGCTAATGAGGCCCTCTGATTGGTTCGTGACTTCTTAAGACCGTACTTAAGACGGTCTTGAATATAAGATCTGACTATGAATATCGGCCTAAGTCCCAAGTTTTCGGATGGTGCCCTTCCTCTTTGGGGCCCTGCACGCGGGTCCACCGCGTGATTCTTGCGGGGCCTCGTAGCGCGCTAGTCACGCCGATCTCATCAATCTTGTTCGATTATTCCGTGATGGGCGAAAAAAAAGCGAGCGAGCGAGCGAGCGAACGAGGCGAGGGAAAGAGGAGGAGGGACGAGACGAGACAAAAGGGAGGTACGAGGTGGATCGTTATAAATGGTGAGGCGATTTGATTTCTATTAGACGACGTATTGTTCGCTCTTCGCGGGGGACTGCGCTGCTACAACGAGCAGACCCCGGTATTAATGAATTTGCACTCGTTCGTTCGCGGATCACAATCGCCCGGTACGTATCATATCAGCCGTAGCTGGCGGACTGAAGCACTATCTGTGATGTTCGACGGGGTCTTATCGCAGTTTTAGAAATTATACGGAATAAAACGGCGTCTACAATGGGATTTTGAAGCGTAAAACTTACACACGTTCTACAATAAGTCGTTACTTAAGCTTACCGTAAGAAAGCAACCACTCACAGTCGAATGTGAGATGAGTCATGAATATGAGATGAATCAACTAGGATTGGTCAATTTTTTTTTTTTACGGTTTAAGATTACTTAAGTAAGCTTATTGTAGAAAATCTATTAAGTTTTGAGCCTTAAACCGTAAGAAATAGATCGATCATAGTTGATTGTTCTCCCCACTTTCGACTATAATTAGTTAATTTATATTAAGGATTGAAGCTTAAATTTTGCGCTTTAAAATCTCATTATAGAGGCTGTAAGAGTAAGAAATTGATCAATCACAGTTGATTATTTTTCTCACATTCGATTGTAATTCAACTGGTTAATTTTTTGCTCTTCCTTTTTACTCCGTGTATTATAGACGACGCATAAAATACTCTCTAAAATTTTTAGGGTGAATTGTCACTCTAAACAGTGAAATCTCACTCTAAAAGATTGAAAATTGAGCCACTTTTTTTCAAGACTGGCTCAATTTTCACTCTTTAGAGTGAAATTCCACTCTTCAAGAATTTAGAGAGTATACAAAAGGAGCGCAATGCTCTATTGTTTTTCGATTGTCCCTTTCATTCTTAATGTAATCGCTCTTTGCATGCACAATGTAAATATAACTGAAATTAATGTAAATTTTTAGATAGAGTTTATTCGGAAAATGGCTGTTGTGATAGCTTGATTGATACAAGAAATAATAATGGTCACGCAAATGATTCATGTATGATAATGAAATGTAAAACTAATTGTGCATTAAGATACAAAACACAATTGATTAACTTTTAATACCTCTATTTACGGCTGTGATTACCTTTTGTTTTAATAATAACTAAAGCGTCGACTTCTGCGCGGGGTTTTCACTTTACCGAGATTTGTTTCTACGTTTCTCTTAACAGAAAAATGATTAAATCGAGTTAATCTCTGATTAGATCAGGACAGCTGCAATTGATCCTAATTACCAAGCGGAGATAATAAATGGATATTGCGTCGATTGGTCGGACTGCGATTTCCATATAGCAGCGAGTTTTCATCGGCCTCGGCCTCGGCGCGGTGGAGAACTATGCCAGCAATATGATTCAAGTTAACTTTTGCCGTATAATAACATAATTACATTAATCGTCATTAATTAAATGGCGGAATTAACATCGTCGGGTCGCGGCGATAATGGTTTGAGCGAACAATTAAAATGCAAAGCGATAAATGTAATGAAATTGTCGATAAAGCGGGTGGACGAGGTAAGCGTCGTAACTCACGGTTGTGTCGAGTGTTACATCATCGAGTGTTACATCGCCCGCGCTTCGATGAATCCGATGACTAAGAATAAGAGGTATTTTTGCTCCTCTATGGCTAAATATTATTACTTTCGTTTTCTCCCCGTTTACGTAACAATAGCCGCAGCAGTGAATGTCTGCGGAGAGATTAGCAATAATTGTGTTGCCAAAATTCTTTTGGTTCAACATCGATAATTATAGATTCACTTTTATTCAATACATTATTTTTATGAATTGCTTGTAGTAAAAAAAATTGTGTGCGCATAAAACTCGGCGTATGTTACGCATTTGCATGAATAATATTAATGTATCTACTCGGTCAAAAGATTCTTTCCTAGTTCTTTTACTATATATTTTTGTAGCCAACGTGAGATCTTTTTAAAATGATACATACATTTACATGTTTTTCCTTTTAAAAAAATTGCTAAGTTATAAATCGTGGGAGTTAAATGCACAAACGCACAAATAAAAATTTAATCGTACAGTATTTTTAAATAAATGTATGAATTATGTGAGAAGTATGATATTTATATAATATGTATCTACATATATTAGATAAATATTTTTCATACACTGAACGAAAAATGTAATATAACGTAATAAATTTTGTAAAATGTATTTGCTGAGTCAATATGAGATTTCAATTCATGCGTCTTTACTGTTAAGAAAACGACGTCGACGCTACTATAATTCGGTAATGTTTTTACATTATTGTTCATTCAGAGGTTGCATCGTTCTCAAGTCTACAGAACGACGTATACACGTTGCACGCAACGTACAAGCGAAAGCCGCACTTCCGTTTTACAGTCTCGCAGTCTCGCAGCCTCGCACGCCTCTATCCGTACGCTGACGTTAATAGGTTTTTCGTACTGGCGTCTCAATAAAGCGATATTTACCGAGCAGGTGCTCTTTGCACGACGCCACGCCAATGAGGAAACACGCCCACCGTCGTCTCGTCGTATTTAAAGGACGAACTTAAGGGAGGTGTAAAGAAACTCTCTCTACCACAGCTCTCCGTCGCGTCTCGCCTCGGTCTTTTTATGCGAGGGCGTTGACGGGAGGTGGACCATCGCAAACACACTTTGCGTTGTCCGTCCGGCGGATAATTTACGTCGTGACTTTATGAGAGTCTAACTAGCGGGTAGACCACGCCGCATGTCGGTTCGTTCTATTGCGGCTATTCGTTTCCGGCGCCTACGCTGCGAGACTCTCTTCAGCCGGAAAATATGTAAAAATTTGCGATTTCGCGTTTTTAAACTTGGACTACAGAAATCTATTCCTCCTATACTATATCTTTCTCTTGAATCTTTCAACTAATAAAACGAATTGAACGAACAGGATAAAATTGCAGAAAATAAACTATGAAATACTCTTTTTTTTCGGCATTTTTTAAATCTTCCTCCTGCAATCTAAGTCTTTTTGACTAAAAAAAATTCCACATTGTTTCTCCAAAATAAAAGAGAGAGCGGAGTCCCTATTTAAAAATATTTTATAATATAATTTACTTGATAATCGATGAAAATATATTTATAGGCTCTAATGAATTAAAATATATTATAATAAAGAATAAAAAGCCTTTGAGAGCCAATGCTGGATGTTATTGCAATTACGTTTTATTGTATATAATAGTTGAAATAAACGTTTCGACCCTTCGTTTGGATTCTCTTCACTAAAAACATTAATGATGAGAATATTTGTTCGTCGTAATTTGAACTGTAAATAATGTGTATCGATAAGTCAATTGCATCCATATGTCTGTATTATTCGATAATGTAATAGAGATATTGAAAAGTTGTTCTGAATTTTTCCACATTGTTTGATAAAACAATAAAAAGACTTTAGACTGCATAAAAAAAAATTGATTGCAGACAGAAGATTAAAAACTATATAATATATTGACCCTAAAATTCTTCTAAATAAAAAATAAATTGATAAAATGTTTCTCGATTGATAAAAACAGACATGTGATTCTCTGTATTTCCACTAACATTTATTACTTATTGTAAAATTTATTGCAAGACTCTTATCAGAAATTATTAAAAATAAAGGTTAAAACTTAAAAGATTTTAAGATAACTAAAATATAAAAAAATTGCTGCAATGATTCAGAACAATTTTCGTGCATGACGATCTTTTTACTCGTTGCAGTCTCTGTCAGCTCAGTTTCACCTCAATTTTATGTGAGAGCAATCCGCCGTTATATCAAATACTCCGACATTGATGCGCGGAATCTTATTTGCAAACGAGATTTCGAGAGGCCTGCTGCGGGGCCTCAATTTCGAAACTGTTACTTTCGGGTCCGGTAATCCCGCCGCGACGTGTTTAAGCCTCCAAAAAGGACTTCGCACAATGGCGATCGTGAAACCACTTCTGCTGGATGACACAAGCATATAGAAAGTAAAAGGAAGGGGAAGATGAAGGGAATAGAAGTTGCGACCGAAAAACCGATTTCCTGCATGAATTGACTTGATGCAGGAGGGCGCCCTTCCTGTTTACCATAGGATCTCCGCCACCTAATTTTGTCTCCTCGAGAGAGATCCCCCGTTTTTGTTACCTATTTTTCTTCTTAGTTACTCGCGACGTGATCCTGTTACATCAACCACTCGGAAGTCCGCCATAATGGAAACGTTGTGTGATTTGTCAACATTATTTCGTTACTTAAAGTTTGTATGCCAGAGGTTTTCTTTGCGCAAGTGCGACAGGCAACGCGTTCTTAAAATTTAGTATCTATTAATTTACCTATTAATTTAATTGTTAAATTCGGCTATGTTACGAGAAATTATGTTTGATAAATGGAAAATCTTATATACGTTGAATCGTTTCACGGGAATGAACTTATTATATATCGAAAAAGGCACATACATGACGAGATCCTATATATGTATTATATTCCAATCTAACGAAATAACAATAATGATTCGGATGATCATGTTTGACTAATTCTCTTCATACGCTTCTCACTCTTATCTTCATTATTCGTGTGTACATGAAAGATCTCAAAGATGGGACAATGACCGAAGAAAACCTATTACAATCGTTGAACGATTAGCCCGATCGTTTTTTCGAATTGAGGCGGAGGGAAGAAGGATGAGGAAGACGGCTGTTCAAGGTGGAATCATGGGGAGGGCATTCACTGGCTTTATGAGGCAACAATGACTGGTCATCGACGGGCTTTCGGGATTCCTCTTCTTCTCTTTGTCGATTCGATTACTTCTCTCGTTCTTATTCAACTCTGTACAGAACCGCAATGATTAACACGCGCCTCTGTATCTTACCTATTGGAAAAGTGTTGCTGAAAAAAATAAAACATCGAGTTGTTTTTTAATTCCACGCACTCTTATATACGAGGGTAGTTTGATAAGTCAGGGACTTTTAAAATTTTGTTTTAACCTAAATTTGACTTATTTATCAACATTCTCCCTTTAAGAAGTCATTAACTTGAGTCAAAGTATTCATAATAAAAAAAATATCATATGTGATTTTTTATTCTCAGATAATTTCTCATATCGTTACTTAGTAGAAGAAACAAATTTAAGTATAATAATTACGTTAACGAAGACAATACAGTTTAGTACGATAATTGTTTTTCAACAGGTAGACATCGCGGTTCTTCGTAGGATCCAACGGGAACGAAAGAGATAAACGAATCGACATAGCGAGAAAGGAGGATCTCTCTTGATTCGATCTGTCGAACATTCGAGCTGTCAGGGCACGGGCAGACTGCCAAATGAAATAACCCCCGCGATCACGCGCGATTGTTACTGGCTGCGAGATCATTATTACCTTGTATGAAGCGCAAACCGATGTTCATTACGATACCGCGTCTTACGATCGTCTTACGATGTTGCGTAATCGTCTGGTCGTATTAATTGGCAATCTAATTAGATTAATCGTCGAAACTTGGTTTATTAACGATTCAATCTGTCCTACGCGTATATCGGCAAGGTGACAATTCGATTCTCGGGCTGTCGAACGGCGTATCCTTGGCTAGGCGCTTCGAGGGACAATCCATCGAGAGAGGAGTGTCTCTTTCCACGGCATCCCACGAATTAACATTTTAACACTCCGGGCACCCCCCGCGGAGACCCGCCTCCGCCTCATCGACTCTTTCTTCCTCTTCCTCCCCCGTCCGTGCGCATCTTCCGCTGGTCCGCTGCCAAGGAGATCCCTCGATCCTGCCGGCCGATGGAATTAGATTAGCTCGATGACTCGGTCCCGTCATTGGAGCGATTAATCCAATCGGATACGTAGACAGGATCACGCTAAGGGCAATATTACCAAATGAGAATTGCATTCTTTCGATTATTCCTTCTTAGTTTCGAACAACGATGGCAATTTCTAAAGAAATCTTACAATTACTATGCAATTTCTACATTGAAAAAATATATTAAAATGATTTTGATAAATCATTTGCTTGAATAGTGCCAACTAAATATTTACTAAATACTATAAAATTATATTTATTTGATATAAAAGTCATTAATTTGATTTATCCATCACATTTCTTTTTATTGAATAAATATTTACTGTAAGTAAATGTTCAGCTGACACTATTCAAACGAATATTTATTAAAATTTAGTATATATTTTTCTCAGTGTAAAAAACAGTGAAGAAATACATATATTTAGAATAATTATATTTTTTAATAGAAAAAAAACCGATGAAGACGGTTTTGGAAATCACTTATTCTGTCATAAATAACTTTAACGAAACGATAACATTGTTCTTGCAGCAGAATACATAGGATCCTTTTGTATTTCTCGGTCAAAGACTACGTTCAATTTAAGTTTTTATTCTCTCTTGCTAACATGATTTGGTTCTCAATTAGATTAGATTAGGCGGGTCTCGAACGGGTCAGCCGTTGATGCGATTAATCCAGTCGGATGTGTATCGACGCGCATCGGGCAGCGAGCCTGCTTCTCGGTCCATCGGAAAGCACTGTGCCCAGAAACACGCCCAGGAAAGAAGAGAGAGAGAGAGAGAGAGAGAGAGAGAGAGAGAGAGAGAGAGAGAGAGAGAGAGAAAGAGAGAGCGAGAAGGCACACGAGCTAACGGATATACAGATGAAGGAGGTGCCGGGGTGAGAAGTCGATCGAGAGCTACGATCGACCGGTCGGCCAGCCCGATCGGAAATCGGGCGTCGAGAGCGTCCTCGAGGCGTTGATACCTTTTCGCGCAGGTACCTAACTTGGGTTTCGCAAGATACTCGACAATCGGCGGGGCGCGTTTCATGATCAAGCCCGCAATTAAATCGGTGCGCCAAATTTCTGCCCTCGCGGCTCCCAAAGCTGGTCCGCGGCGAAATGTGTAATTACGCGCTTTTATAGATAATTAAACGATAAAGTCGCCTCGCGTCGACTCGGTTCGACCTCTGCCCACTATGTGCATAGCCTCCTTTTATCATTATAACGCGGTGTAACGTAAGACAGATTGCAACGCGGCGGAGAAAGCCGCGAAATATATATCTCGTGGTACAATTGTGCGGGAGAAAGAGATCCTCGCTTGTGTGCGTCGTGTTGCGTAAAAATTTGTAAGCGCTAACGAAAGTCCACGAGGATCTCGCATCCCTCTTCTTTTGCAACTTCATATAAATAATATTGTAAATTTTTCACAATAATTGAAACGCGATACGTCAGTTTGAAGCTATAATTGTAGATTCTGTCGGTATATACGTTACTGCACGCGCTTTGCGAAATCATCATTTCGAATAATAATTATTTGGCGAGACTAGTACCGGACGTGGCACGGATGAAACTATCGAGCAAAAAAGGCGAAAAAACGAGAATGGAGGGGGGAGGGAAAAAAAGAGAGGATTCGTGAAAGAAGAAGAGACAGAGGAGCGGGTGCATTGTTTCTGTGGGAGGATCCCATGCATAACTTAGACAGTCGTGCACAGGTGTAAAAGGAGAATGCGCGTGTAGGTATTATGGAGTTTCAGGTGGAGGTGAAGAGGAAACGGGAGGCGATAGTAAGAGAAAGAATGAGACGGAGAGATAGAAGGAGAGAGGAAAAGACACAGGGATAAGAGTTAGAAGAGGCTGGCACACAAAGGCGCGAGTTTCGCCAAGTAATCGTGCCCATTAATAACGCCGCTGATCCACCTCCTCTGGCCCCCCTTCTCCTTCCCACCTCCTACTTTGTTGCTCCTACACTCCGGGCTCATGGACACTTGTTCTCTCCTCAAGAAATATAACAAACCGCGCTTTATCTTATTTGATACGAACCTACCAGGCGATGCTCGATCGCGCGGTAGATTACATTACGCGGTCCTCCTACCCTTCCGATGCTCTCCGTTGGCCCACAGCAATTATAATTCAACAGCTGGAACACTGTTACGCGTTTTCAAAGAATTTGCGCGCTGATATATTCTTGTTTATTTATTTATTTATTTTTTTTCTTTTGAAAGTTTCGTGGTGTTCCGCTTTTTAAGAAGATACCAATCAACGATTGTTATAATGAATTCATTAATTTTATTTCGATGAATCTACAAGATAATTTGATAAGATTTATCAAATGATAGATTATTATGAAAAATATAACGAATTACCTCACGTTATCGTTGTTATTAACATATTTATCAATAACGAATAGCTTTTATCACTGATAAAAGTAGGGACAATTAATTAAGATAACACGCGCGTCAAAACAACATTGAGAAATCACACTTAGTGGAAAAGTTCGCGGACGCTTTGTGAAAAATCTGTGAATTGAGTTAACTCGTTTCCCCTCGTAGAGTCCTCTTCTCGGACTGTTCATTACGAGGATCAGTGCGTCGTGCGTGATGCCTCGAATAAAGTCGCGTGCGCCTATTAATAATGCCGCGGCTCCGATAGAAAACAGTCGTCAAGCGGAATCTAGGCTGGTCATTTGTACGGGTCGCGGCTGGTTCAATAACGATCCGGCAGGGCCAGCGAATTGTTGTTGCCCGACCTGACAGTTTCATCGTGCGCAATCGTTGCGTGCACGCTATATTTCCGAGCTTATTATGCGGACGTGCGTATCGGTCGTGTGAAATCTTCGCCCGCGATAGGAACGCCGATATCAACGTCAATGAAATCCCGAATTCGCAATCCCGTCTCTTTCGTTACAATTAACATTACAAATCTGCGTTTAACTGAAAGTGTTACACAGAAAGAATGATTTTTTGTTGAATTAAATCTAAAAATTTAGCTAGATACAAATCGGAAAATAATTTTGTTAGTTCAAAATGATTATGTAGAACATTTAAACATTGTTGACAATGCTGCAAAAAGCACTAACTTTATGGCAGCTATAGTTCTACATATTTTGAAAATAATATAAAAGACAGGGCTGTAGATATATTATTATTTTGATGGTTTAAGCAAAACTATTTTCAGATTTCTAGCTAAATTTTTAGATAATTCAGCAAATTATTTGTACTGCAATATAACTTAATAATCTGTGATAAATGATTCAAACAATATCTCTTTGTTTATTGACAATAAATTCACAATTTTTAGAATTCTTTTTAATGTAGGTATCTTTCTTTTTTTTTGGTAATCTTTTTAGATGAGATAACAAATTATAATTATATTATAATAAAATGCACATAAATGATTAGAATGGACTCTTAGTATTTGAAACAATAATAACAACAAAGAAATTTCAAAGTTAATGAGAATCAACAACTCTCATTAGCTTTGAAATTTCTTTATTATTATTATTATTATTATTATTATTATTATTATTATTATAATAAAATGGACAGTTACACGCACGTTTATTCGAATTTGATTGGATATGAGATAAGTATCGCTAACATAGATATTTATTTCTTTACATATCTACGTACGCATCTACGTAAAGTTCCTGGCTCGAGAGATCCATAGGATGACGATACAACCCTCGATCGTGACACTCGGCGTACAAATCCCACGATTGATTATTTATTTCAGGCTATGCATTCTGAATCTAAGTTTCACACTCGACGTGAGACTGACCCTACGTGCTTGACCTCCGCGGCAGGATATACAGAAGGGATTACCAGTCCCAAAGTCCTGCCACGCCAAAGTGACTCCGCATTCACCGTCGAGTATCGTTCACGCGGCACCGATCCATTTTGGAGGCTTCACTCGGTGGACATTTATCCTGACTTCCTCGACTTAAGGAAACACCGATGGATTACGTCAGTGCGTCACTTTACAAAGTGACGTAGAAATCGGGCCATGTGTCGTAATATTCGAATGCACTCTTGCGAAAGAACGGAATCGAAGCATGAATTGTGCCGATTTTCGATAAATTGTCACGCGAAATTTATTGAATCCTGTATTTGTAAAAACTGATGTTAATCGGACAAATCAGATAAAAATAAAATATTATATTGAATAAATGAATTGCAAATAATCTTTCTGTTATGAGATATTGTGCTCCATAAAAATGTCGCATGATGCTTTAAATATTCCATTAATATTTTGCATAATATTTAATCCTTCCAAACTGACTTAAAAATTTTTAATACATTACTGATGCTGCGTCCGTAAGAAAAATTTAATTTATGATGATTAAAAGATACTGTAATTAATTTCAAGGGACTAAGATGACATAACTCGTATAAAAAAGAAGTACTAAATTATATTTTAATAACGATAATTTAATTTGCAGATGTAACATAAAGAACATAATTGAGTGGATCCAATAAATCTATCGTCAGCTTCAGAACATGTATTACTGTAATACTGATATTTCTTTACATTATACATTTATGTATAATGTACTTTTTGCGAAGCATTCCGCTATAAATATTCAGTAAAATTTTAAAAATCTAAGTGAACAAAAAAATAACTTAAAGTTTTTTTTCCATTGCCGCTGTAATATGCAGCCGATATATGTAGGTACCTTTCGGGGAGACATTCGTTTTCACCATCGTTACCGCGAAATCAGCCGGTAAACCGCAAAAGAAAGAATTCGGGAGAACTCTCTTGACTTCGTGCAGCTTGCACGAAGAAAAGGAGGATCATGTGCGCTCGTGAGAGAGGAAGCTTCGGCTGGGGGTTAGATAGATATCCCATCTCTTCTATTCCGCTACCCTAGAAAACGGGATTACGCGAAATCCCGGTCACTTTTATAGGAAGTATATGTCCTCTCTTGCCAGGGCTATCTAAGACCGTTCCTCTTCGCATTCTCCTTTTCTCTCTCCTTATATCTCTCTTCCTTTCTTTCTTCATCGTAGAATCTCAGATTCAGCGGCAGAAGGTCAACGTTGGCGATTCGACTACGATCGAATGTAAGCAGCTGCTAGCTCCGCTCTCCTTGAATATCTCGACTCCGGTCCCTTTTGACCCTCGGCGAAGGCCCATCCGGACCTAATTCTCCGTGAAACGGAGGAAGGCCGACTTGCGCAAAGGCGCGTAAGCAAGGATTTGGAGATTCAAACGATGACACATTCGCCTCTACCGATTTTCTAATTCATAGAACGAGTGATCACGCAACCCAACCTCTCGTGATTCTCGGGACTCGATCGATATGTCATGAGATTTATTCGAGAATCACAGTGATAATTGCTCCTAGATTGTGCTCTGGAATAGCAAAAATTCTTATAATGAGCTCAACGGACTTAATATTTTGAAGATTTTTCATTCTTGTAAACTTTTAATCATATATTTTCGTTATAAATCTATATATATTTTTAAGTGATATACAAGATAATACATGCATGCTTACATGATTTATTAAGTTTAAAATTAAATATGTATATTAAAAATTCTTGTGACATCCATTATTAATTAACTGCGAGTTTATAATTTATTCAAAAATATTCAGCGGTCTATGAAACAGTAAAATATGCGGCAGGGTTTGGGAAGAGTGAATGAAGACAAGTCGCGTAATTAAGTAGATATATCACACATTTATAAATTTTCAAGTAAATACACAGAGAGAGATAACGGTTACGGTACAATTTATAGTTGGTTGCACGGGATAACCGTCCTTCATTTTAAACTTCTTCGTCCTGCACACCTTGCGCTTCAACACCTCTCTCGTATAATAGATAAAATAACAATTTTATATATATATATATCACCTAATCATTCGCAGTCGGAACCCGCAGTGCAAAAATCCCTTCCTATCTCATCTTGATAAGCTGCTTGTACAAAATTTCTACAGATATAATAACGTTTTCGTAACGAGACCAAAATTTCTGCCATTATTTCTGCCAACTTATTGTTACATTTGTTTATTTTAAAGGAGAAAAAAATTTGATCGTAAAAGTCAACCGTGCGATTTTTATCACACAACGTGTTCTTACAATTTATCGTCGAGTTTCCCGAACGGAGATGTATCTTCGCGAGATATGCCAGTCAGAGAGAGTCGCATTAATTACTATATTTAATTGAATAAACATGAAATCGAATCGGACATCGATTCCGATGTGAGGAGTGGTTATGGGACATTTTTCCGTCTTTTTATTGTACGAGACACGATTCTCCCCCTTTATTATCGAACTCATTAACACGTCGAATGTGACATCGTTGTCGCGCTACCGATATTATCATATCTCGAGGAAGAGATAATTATTTGCTCTTTGCGATGTGATTACGTTATCTCGCTCGCGATTGCTGCCTCGATTTACATGTAGATTTCTGTCCACTCAGTAAAATTCAATAAAGATCTTTTAATTAATAAGAGATATTGACGTCTATATATATATATATATAAATCGTCTCATTATTGCCTCTGTACCCCGATATGTTGCACGATTTATTGCAAGTGGCAGAAAAATATCCTTTTACTTTTTAAAAGAAGATTCGACATCGAATCATATTTTTGTACACTAACATAATAATTATGTTATAACATGATGAATATGTTATCTTCGAGACTGGTATTTTCTGATAAGATTATTATTCTGTTACTGCAATTACGAAAGACATTTAAACATGCAAAATGTGCTTGTAAAATACGTTAGTAAACGGATTGTCTTCGAAATAAAATAGAACATTGACAGGCTTTTGACGCCACTTATGATTAATTATGACTAGTCGTTAAAAAAAAAAACACAATCCTCGCTCTCGCGTGTTTGTTTTGCTAACGATGTTAATAGAATTTTGCTATGTGTGCATATTGTCGATCGACAGTGTGCTGAACAATACGACTCGATCGGCAATCGCGTACATCGTCGCCGCGCGCGATTTATCACACAGCACCGCCATTGTTTCTAAACGCCGAAAGAATTTTGCTCACGACATTCGCCCGATAATGACATTACGGCGCCGCGAAATCGAATCATTAATAATTCCGTAACGATATTATTATCGGCACGCGTGATTGATTAAGAGTCTCCGGGTTCTCGCTCTCCCTCTCTTTCTCACCCGGAGCGAAAAGAAAAAATTTATTTCGTGGGCGCGACATCGTCCGAGATAACGATACAACATCGTCATGCTCGCGACGAGAGAGAAAGAAACACGTATACGAGAGAATAAAATCATTAATAATTCCTGTAATACCTGTAGTTATACAGCGCGTCTGATTTATTAAAGAACAGTCGTCGCGCGTTGATCTCGAGACGTCGCGCATTGATTTCGAGTCGTCGAGGAAAATTCACATCGGTATTCTCTGATAACGCGACGATATTATCGGCGATATCGACGATCAGCAGAAAAACAACTGGATGCGATTCTGCGGGAATAAATTAGATGTGTTAAGTCGAGGCAGCAGGACAGAAGAATACGGACGGTTTTTTAAGCGCGAAAGAAGGAGGTAGAAGAAGAAAGAGGGGGAGAGAGAGAGAGAGAGAGAGAGAGAGAGAGAGAGAGGAAGGAAAACGGTGAGAGACGGAGAAAGAAAGAGAGGAATAGAAAGAGAATTAGAGAGAGAGCATCGTAATGCTATACATTGTACATATACACATCTATAATCACATAATATTCGATTAAAGATTGGTCGGTGTGTATGCGTGATTTATCATTTAATTTATTTTAAGTTAAAACCTCTTTTTACAATAATATCTTACAATGTGTCACTTTTTACATCCAATAAACATCCTCGCCGCACGTCCGTCGAGTGCGAAAGGATCGCTCCGCCCTTTTTGTCTCTTTCACCCCATTCCCCTCAAAGTTCTCTCTCTCTCTCTCTCTCTCTCTCTCATCTCGTTGCGTTTCTAAACTTCACTCACCGTTAATACCTCTCGCCCATTTGTGCGGATGCGATCGACCTCTCTTAAAAATCATATATATTTTTTTGTTTGTTTTTACACAGGCTACACGCTACTTCCTAATAATACTATAATAGATGCTTCCTTCCTCTCCTCCTTTCACCGCCCCCTTTTTCTTCCGATCTTGAACGTGCGAAGATGTCACACGAAAATGACTATCGATGTCGACTTTTCCTCTCGTCCCTTCAGTCTTTTGGAAAATCGCCGCCACTCGTCGTCCCCCCGTGGGATCCCGAAGGGCCATATCTTGCTCGCTTCGTCCTCGCGGCGGGAGGAAAAGATACCGTGCGATATCCTCCCGAAATCACGAACATACCGTCGTCCATCTATATATCCTTCCTTCTCTCTCTCTCTCTCTCTCTCTCTCCCCCCCCCCCTTACAACTCCCTTACCCTCTCACCTTCGTATTACCTATATACGTCTATTTAATCGCAAAAAACATACGCGAGTGGTAAAACCTCTAAAATCGAAAAATCACAATGTGTTCGGAACCCAAGCGAGTGAGTCTTTCACGAGTAGCGATCAATCAATGGACAATCAATCGATGATGACCGATAGCGATAATGACAATGCTAATGATCACCCGGTGTGTCTCACCTCTGTACGACATCTCGTGCGTCGTGTTTCACTCGCCGATGAGTCTTCAATTATATCCTGTTGACTATTTATATGCATGGTTGTTTATGATGCGCAATTAGTTTGCTAATTATGCACAATCACTTAATGACGGTCGCCCGCCCGCGCGTGTTCCAATATATATTTATAATACATATATTTTATTTTTCTTCATTTGTATATATATATTTATATATATATACTATATTATTACAATAACGATACACAATTTCGAAGATACAAAATTTACACTTGCCTTTAGTCGCGTGTTTCTCGTGTTTCTTGCACTGATTGTTGCTGTCCGATGTGTGTGTGTATGTGTGTACGTGAACGTGTATGTGTGGTTTTTTTTCGTGTCCGCCGTGACTAAATTATGAAGCTAACGCTCGTGCGATCCGGTGATCGCATCGACGCGCCGGGTCGGGCCGATCGATCGCGATCATCGGAGGCTTCGTATATAATTTACGAATTTATTCTCTATGCGCTTTTATTACACTTATGTGAACTATCGCTAACCGGTACGACACACAGAACGGTGCTGGACCAATGGACGCCGACAGTGGACAGATAGAGGCAAAGTACAAAGTCAAAGGTTTAAAAACAAAATAGGAAAAGCTCTATTTCGGAGACATCAATCCCATAAGCTTCATCATGACATTGTAAAAAGGCGTTTCAATTTCTGGGAAATAAATCATGTTTCTTGTGACCGATCGTGAGGCTCAATCGACTCTTGTTTGGAAAGGGATTGAATTCCGCGCACGATTGTACCGTAAAATGTTCCCTAAAAACGGACCCTGCGATCGAAATGTCTCGATTATTGCTGTTCTACTTGAATAAAAAAAAAAAAAAAAACCCGTGTTAAGCCGCCGGAAGGAGAAACATCAATTTTTTAACAATCTAGATTGCTACATAGTGAAAAGTAGTCGCTCTTTGAAAAGAGAGAAACGCTTGGACGTTCTCTCTTTCGAAAGAGTCGGTGTAGAATATAGCGAGCTTCGTAAATTACCGTTTGCGAGACTGTTAATTGCCGTTTCGTTTAATTGCGGCCGAACGAGACACGGAGCTTCGACGAAGCAACACGCGAAACTTGTCGGCGCGACCGACGGCGAGGATCTTCTGAGGAACGTCCAAACGATCCCGCACCGAGTTACGAACGCCCGTTAATAAACATTTCTCTTGAAATTGCACGATACCGCGTCGACTTCCGTGCGTAACAATGCACGCGTTCCGGAATCCCGCGCATTTGCAGCACACCGCGACTCTTCGCACTCGGAATCGATTTTGGGTGCGAAACGTGATCCAGTGGATTTACGCGCCGTCGACCGTCGCGCGGAAGAACAATAAAGGCCATGGTACATAAAGAAACTTAAGTAGTAAAACGTAAGCGGTAAACAAATTGGCCAAACATAGTAGGGATGGCCGTAAGGCTATAACTTAAACAATAGCAAATCCAACATGTTGATTTCCTTACTGCTTATGTCTTACCGCTTAAGATTTTCTGTGTACTTTGGTCCTAAAGCAGTGTGTACAATAGAGTAGTGAGCCTTTAAGAAATTGATCATTCGATTGCGATTGATCAATTTCTTACGACTTAAGGCTTACTATTCTAAAAAATATAGATGTGGATTTAACACTCACACACACACGCACACACACACACCATGCGGTGTCTATATAATTCTTACCATATTGGTGTTAATATTAACAAGAACATAGAGTAGATTTTATAATCCGCTCATATCAACAACACTATGATGTGGATTTAAAACTCATGATGTTGAAGTCACATCATGTTGGTGTTAATAGTAACATTCACATAGTGTGAATTATAGATAGTAGGGTGTAGTCCAACAAATGACTCAGTACAGCACAGCGATCATTTCATCCTTGTTTAACAACTTGGCGAACAACAAGGATGTAATGATGTCACCGTGTCACGCGTATTTCTTGTTGGAAGGCACCCATAGACACCGCGTGATTTTAAATTCACAGATATTTTTTAGAGTGTACAATCATATAGACACCGCGTAACGCGTAATATGATTACCCGCGCGACGGTCCAGTATTTGATCGTTCACCCAGAATCCTCCGAGGAGTCGCCTAAAAACAGATTATCACACGCACACACGCATCCGCTCTTTCTACATGCACTCACTCACACACGCACGTACGCGCGTACATATAATATAAATTCTTGTATCTATATATTTATTTACATGCTATATATCATATATAAGACTCAATACAGTAGCTGATTTTTCCTTTGTACTTGGGGCCGGGGCTCGATGGCCCTACATGAAACTTTACATATTTACATGAGCTTTCACTTAAGAGAGATCCGACTCACGCGCTCTCACGGCCATACACAAGGACGTGAATCCCGGGATCCCGCGTGTCGGGATTTTCGTGTCGTCAGTGATCGATCGTGGCCCCTTGACTGAGGAGGCCCGCGTGCGAGAAAGAGAAGAGGAGCGGTTTTTGTGTTTAGTTTATCTTTTTTTTTTCTGTTTTTTTTTTCCTTTCTTTTTACAATTACAACGAGACAGTGGTGGGCTGCGTCCTGAGCTGCTAGTCACTCGCGATTCATGTGTACTCCGATCGCCAGCCGCTCTGAAACCAGACAAAGATTATCACACTCTTGAGATGCTCTACCAAGCTCTCGTCGGCCGCTTTGTGAGTGAAGGCTCTCCTCTCGCGACGCGATTAATATTACCGCTTGGAAACAGAGATGGAAGCTGCACTAACCATTGAAATGTTTGGAATAACGTGTCTCATCATGAGAAAGTAATGTTTAGATTTTGTATATTCAATTGTTTTAAAGGACTCCGTATTGATTATATGGAAAATTGGGTCTCTGTGAAATGAGTTAATTTTTATATACAATATGTAGCTTATGATAGATATCATAACTGCAAGGCTCAGTAACGGATACTTCGAATGTATCAAAGGTATAAAAATTGTGCTCTTGATACATCATAACTAAAAAATTATGCATTATTAAACCTTGTGTCTGTGACAACTTTTATTCATCATATTATTACAAGTTGCATTCTATGTAAAAACTAATTCATTTCACTGACTCAATTTTCCACATAATTAATGTGGGATCCTTTCTCTACCCAGTAATGTAAGACTGAAATTTTGGGAATTATGGATCTAAATGACGCGATCGTATCGTTTCGCTATCGCGAGATAGTTGCAGCATGTTAAACTCGGTTCACGACCCGAGAGAAATCGACAAACTCTACGCGGTAGATCCTGATCGATTATCGGCGGTCGAAGCCTTTGGTCAATCGCCGATGAAGGTAACAATCGTGCACTCACCATGTTCGTCGTGGCCGCCAGCTGCAGACCCTGAAGACTCGTCATGTGATGAGAATGGGAATGCGAATGTGAGTGCGGGTGGATGGGGGGCGGCGCCGGTGGCGCAAATCCCTGATGAAGACCTCCGGCCACGCCGACACCCGTGTGATACATGTAATGCTGCATCGCCGGATGCATCGTGTGATGATGCTGCGACGTACCTGAAACGATAATGGAAAGCGTCGCTCTTTTAAAACTCTTCCTGTGCCCATGAATTTCGCATAAGAGACCTCGAGGGACATGGTGGATTCTTTTCGGTCGTCCCGAGTCGTTTACAAGGATGATTATATCAAAAAATGTCATACAATTGCGAATCTTAAGTGCGTTGCCGCTAATCTAAGTTAAATCTACGTTTAAGTCTTTTTCTTGCGGGAGTAGTCATCTGATTTTTTTTTTACGTGAACGATCATCTGAGTTATTTTTACACCCCCCCCCCCAATCAAAATATGATTAATATCCCTATTATTAATAATACATTTTTTTGTATATTATTGATTGTTTTGCAATTTATTAATATTTGAGAATATTATAAATATGAATTTAATGTGATAATTTTCTGAACAAAGTAAGTATAGAAACCAAACAAATATTTATCGGAGTAAGTACGTTAAATAGCTTATTATGTGACAGTATTTCTAAAAAATTAAGATTTTCATTAATGTTTTTATTGCAGGTTTTTTCGATGGAATTTGCATTTAAAGAGATTCATAAAGAATAATTAAACAAGAAAGAATATGTTCAACAATATTCATATAAAAAATAATTTTATAACAATTTATAATATTTATTCGCCGCTGGGATGTAAGATTTCTCAGATGATTATTCCCGAGTTAAGTGTAGAGGATAATCTTCCTGTCTCTGGTGTCATAATATACGAATATAAAACACTTTTCGAAATTTTTGAAATTATTAAATTTGAAATAGAAAAAATATTTGTAAGAAATATGCCCGAGAATTCGACTTACCCATTGGCGATCCGAATCCTGAGTGGAAGGGCTTGTTATCGAGATCAAGGTGTCCACTGGCCTTGATCATGTCGCCCATGACACCACCGAGACCTAGGCAACCGCCAGCCTTTTTCTTCTTGCTCTTCGACGAGAGCTTCCTGTTTCTCGTTTGGATACCTTCCTTCTTCATCGTCAGCGGCCGGTTCACCTGCAACAGTCGTAGACAACAGTTCGCTAAGTTTAGAATTTATACTACGTAGAAAATGTGATTTGTCAGCGCAACTATATAGCTAAAATCACGATCACTACGTTATTAGGTAAAGTGGTGATGTCTGGTGAATTTATAATTTATGATCACAATTATATCGATGAAGATCATTAATTGGAATTAATTCAAAGAAATTAAGATATTATTATTGCACTGAATTTCGAAGAATTTAAAATGATACATAACATAATTATGTTGTCGCGACATTTCCGTGAGATAGTTTTAGTAAAGAGAATAAAAGAACTACATGTAATGAAGGATATGAAAAATCAACCAAGGAAGGACCGTAAAATTATTAACGTGAACAATGCGGTGTCGTAACGGGAAAGAGGGAGAGAGAGAGAGAGAGAGAGAGAGAAATAAAAAGAAAATATCGCGATCGTCGAAAGACGATGTTATTGGAGTGCAACGCGCGATGCGTTTTCTTCGTTCGACTGCGTGGCGATGCTCGGCATTGCGCTTCGTACACAGGATCGTAAATCATCGCGTGTTGCATGTTCGACGGACGGCAGAGGGTCGGGGAATACCCTTCTTTATTCTAAACTTCAATCTACGATTTTTCTTCAGTGCAACGTTCCATTCGGATTCCCATACCATCATGCTAAATCGATTCTCATTGCTTCTTCTCGCCCGTCAAAAGTCAGCCTCTGTCAGCCACAGCACGTTTATCTGTTCCTGCGATTTAATTTAATTTATAATAGTGAATTTGAGAAAAGACCATCCGATTAAATTGCTTTCCCTTATTATCCGAAGGATGCAGGTATTATTATTGGCAATACAAGTTTCGTTCGCTATCTCGGAATTGATTCTAGAAGCGAGACGAGACGTCGCGACGAGGGATCGAGCGCGACGCACACCACTGACGTAATCTCGTCGGGTTACCAGACGAGAACGCGCAATTAAGGAATCCCTCAGATTCCTGGTAGTCTCTGGAAGCCGGTGCAATTAACGAATCGACAGTCCTCGAGAGCAATTCGCGAGACGCTACGTCACCGTTGTGCATTTCGCGCGACCACGCCTTGTCCGCGCATTCGCACGAAGAATCACCGCGGTTATTATTTCTCGTTGAGACGAAGAAGGAAGCGTAGGAGGTCGTCGGCTTCTCATTTCGATCGAAACTAACGATAATACGCCTGTTAAAAATAAACGGTCGAGCGAACGGGATGGCACTCGGCGTGACGCGATCCTCAAAATCGACTCGATTCTACGGAGTTAACGCCAAAATCTGTACACGTCTACTGACGCTGAGTTTTATTTAGAGACGTAAGACTTATTTAATTTATGTTAATTAAGTATAGCTTTCTTAAGTATAGCTACGAAAATTACACTTAAGTTATAAGCATCCTGTTTGAAGAATACAAATAAATCTCTGCTTTAACGGCGATTAATAAAGAAGGGTTCAGTTTTTTTTTACAATTTTTAGAATTTTATAATATCAACCGTATGGAGTCTACAATCGTCTAGAAATTTTCGCTTCAAATCCAAATAATCCGTTGCGTTGCTGTAGTCGAGGATTAAAAAGCACTAATTAATTTCAAGGAGCCAAAACAATTGTATGAAAAAAAATGGGTGTCAAGTGTATTTTAATAAAGAATAATCCAAATCAGCAGATGTAACATAAAAAATATTGAAATGTTTGATATTTTTTTATGAGATTTATAAATGAATGAAATGGGTCGACTCACTATCAGCTCTGGAGGATTAAGAGTAACTATTAACAAGTAAAATTATTGCGTCATTGCGACAAAATGTCGATTTGTGCCAATAATGTAATCTCAAGGAAAATTAATGAGCATGAAGCGAGCTATATTTTTTTTACTAACACGAAAACGCAGTAAAACAGCACTTCGGAGGTGCGGGTTGCATCTGCCCCATGTATATGATATGACAATTATCTTCTAAAAGGTATAATAACTACGTAGAGTATAAAAAAAAAAGGAGAAGGAAGTCCGGTGCGGGCGTGCGCGGCTTCGTGCACTTTTATTAATTAATCCATTATTTACACACCGATGCTAACGCAGGCGCGCGTTGTCCGCGATGCATCATTCATCGGCATAAAAGCGTATTCGCGCGGCACACACGCATTCACGAAAGAAGACAACCTGCATTGTACCTATTTATGTAAGGGGTGATCAAGGAAAATTATTACCTGTCAACCGCAGCCACAAAAAAAATTGAAAGAATGACAAAATTCAATCATTACGCGCCCTACGAATGCGAGTATCTGAAATATGAAGGAATTACTGTTAAGTAAAGTGGAAGTGGCAGCAAAACAAAACGAAAAGAAAATAAAATAAAATCTAACTCTGATTATAGACTCGGGATATTAAGATAAGTCATACAATTAAACTTCGAAGGTTCAACTTATATCTCGAATTCGATAGATTTAACGATAAATACCCGTAGAAAAATACGCTTCGCGAAAGAAAGAAACGAATGTCAGCTCAAAGGAGAACTTAATTATCAGCTCACCCCGTATATATGACGAAATGTACGCTCGTGTGCGTGCAGAGATGCACGCGCGCTCCGTGCGGTGCTTAAGTACGAAATAAGTATGGTATGCAAGTGTTGTGTATTGCATCGGGTTGGGCCTGAAGACGGTTGGGGGAGGGAAGGAGAAGGCAGGGAGGAATCGCGGTGCTTTGTAGTCGCCGCGACGTGACACAACTGCTAACTTGGGGGAAAAGGTTTCCCGGTATTGCGCTCTGGACACGAAGAAGGTGGTGTGAGTGCGTACGGAGGCGCATCATCCTCCTCTCTTACCTCCCTCTTGCGAGTTTGACCGCCCGCAGCCCTCGCGACGCGCGACTTTTTTTTACTCGTCTTTTGCACCACCCGACGCGGCGTCCAGACGGTCAACGACTCTTTTCGGAATTACGCAATTGGCCGAATTTGTCGAATTAACGGTCACTCTTCCTCTCTTAGGATGAAACGTGCGGCGGCTCTTTGCGAACCGCAATTTTTTTTATCCAGCGTCGACCAACGTAGTCGAAGTACCGACGCACGCATGAAAAAATTAGGCGATAATTAGACTTAAAGTGCTACGATAAAATCTCACGGTTCGTCACGGGGTGAGTATCAAAATTATTTTCTATTGCCGATTTCTGATGGTTATCAAGTATATGTTTTGCTTTGCAAATAGTTGAAGAAGAGAAATATACACTAAAAAAAATTTCTGGTTGAAAATGGACGAATCAGCATTTTCTGGTTAAAATTAGAATTCTAGTTGAGATGACCGAAATTCTAGTTGATATTTATTACAAAATATACCAGAATTCTTATTTTTACCAAAATAATTATATCAATCAGAATTCTAGTTATCTCAACATCAGAAAATTCTGATTCGTCCATTTTCCAGAATTACTATTTAATCCAACCAGGCCATTTTCCTCAGTGTATTTTAATTATAATTATTGTTATTTAGAGTATATTAACATTTAAATAAGTAGATATGGAATGGTTACTCCGAGCGGTCTCCTTTAAAACTTTCCTTTGGAAAAAGAAAATAAAAAAGTATAAGCCAAAGTCTTAGAGTTCATTATTTTTACATTCCTATCTTATAATGATATAACTAATATAATAAATACGTTAAAAACTATATAACTTAATATATTGGTTAAAAATATAACTAAAATTACAAATTTTTAATGACGTTCTGAACACTTCATCTACCAATTTAAGGTTTTAATTGCATATCTTTAAATCATTTATCTATTCAAAATTAAATATGAGAAATTATGACATTTTACGCTTATTACGTTATTTCTCTACGTTAAGGTTGTATGAAATACTAACTACCGTTAATGGATCCTTTAATGAGCGACAAAGCGACCAGATGAACGGTTGAGAGAGCGACGCGGTAAAGACGAGCGGACGTAAAGGTAGGACGCGAAAGCTCGAACCAATTTGAATACAATACCGACGGATTTAATAGGAACCACCGGAGGTTCGTGGGAGTTCGCGGGTGTCCGAAAGTGCGAGGTGCAAACAAAAGAGACGAGGAGAGAAAGGGAAATAAAGGAGAAACGTATCCAACCGGCGGAAAAGATTGAACGCGGAAAGAAAAGGAAAAAAAGGAGAAAAGATGAAAAATAAACGAAGAGATAAGATGGGAGCAGAGACGGGGGAAGGATGGACGAGGTAGAGGGAAGACCGAGAATTCGTATGCAGATTGATGTGATCGCACACGATGCAACTGCACACGAATCGCATACGAAATTGCATCACAAGACCGGGATGGAGCCAAATGAATGAAAAATCTAGTCGCCAGAAGAGCGATACGGCCACGGTCGGATCTTTTTATCGACTGATCGATACCGGAATCGTGATCGACATTCTCGCACTCCAGAAATCGTCTTCGCTCCACTCGTGAACGGTCTCCACTTTCGACGTGCCTCAAAATGCCCGGATCCAGCGAATTTCAAGTGCGCGATGCACAACGATGAGCAGCCTTTCACAGTGTATGACAATAGCATGAATAATAATGCCGAGTCCGGAGTATAATAATTATAGCTGTTTCGCAGCGCCTGTTTGATCGCAGATAATCATAACGCTAACCGACGTTGATGAAGCCATATAACTCGCTATCAATCTTAACAGAATTTATAAGCTAAGAATATTTATGAACTTCATAAAGATCGAAGATCTCACGTCGTTTATTTAGTTCGTCTACGTAGACACGGAGATGAATCCGACAAGTAATTTAAGATTTTTCCGCGACAAAGTCGCGTAATTAAAGCTAGATAAGGACGCATCCGACGTAGCGAATACAAAGGTTTAATCTTCTCATATAACATAAACGCGGCGAAGAGGAATTTCCATTGTTGCCTATTAAGAGAACGAGAAGGCAATGAAACAGGACGAAGACCTATACTTACTTCACAGCTCACATCTGTGAAGGTGAAGAAGAGGATGGCTAGAGGACGACCAGAGAATCCTCACGTAGAACAGAGGCACCTTGTCTTTTCCGATATGGATCTCGATCTCTCGTCGGTCGCTGTTACGCGATGTGTGCTTGCACGTATGTGTGTATAGAGGATAGAACATATATATATATATATATCTGACACTGTGATTGACCGATAAGAGAAATAATTTTAGGACTGCTCTGCTGTGTCTCCTTCCAGTTGTCTCGAAAAAAAAGTTCGGGACAGAAGGATCGTTACGCCTCAAGATGAGACCTTACCTCGACCGACTTACCTCGGCAAAATAAGAAAAAGAAAACGTTGCAGCGTTTAAATAGAGATACCCTTTCATCTTTCTCCATTTAAGATCTTTCTCTCTCTTAAATTTTGATAACGAATTTAGCGATGATAATTATTCCGAAAATTAAATCAGGTTCGATTTAAACAAATGGATTCAAATACGAATTTACGTGGCGAATTTATTATGTGCTCTTGTTTAGCCGCTGATCAATCTGCATCGAACATTGCATTCTACTTCTTGTATTGTTTTGGTCCCTTTCATCTTTTATATTTTTAATAATTTATTTAACCTTCATACATTTCTCGTGCGTATGTGATATTTCATTAATATCTAAGCCTAAGTGTATAAATATTCTCATTGTATTCTAGTTATGCGTAATGTATTGTTTCATTGTAATGTCAATCATCATTCTGATTCGTTTCTGGAAGGCTTTATAGCAACATCACAACAGCATTGCTGATGTCTCAACAATCGTATTCATGTTCCTCGTAACTCACAATCAGTGTAATTCTATGGATACACAATAAATTAAATTAAATTTAATTATGATTACGAAATATAAAGCATACCTACACAAATTTTTCTTTTAGGAAGTAAACAGTCGACTGTCAAATTACTATGCTAATTCTACATTTTGCAGTCGCGACACACATCAAAAGGGTGTAACTCCACGAAGACATTATGATTCTTCGCGTCAATAAAAGAGCCGATCCGCGAGGAAGTTGTAAAATCGAATTACGCAGAAGTCCAAATTACGTCGAAGTCCGTTCGATGCCACTTGATATGCTTGCAACGATCCCTCGAGAGACATACCGCGTGTCTCGTCCCGACATAAGTCTATTGGCAGGAATTCTACGATAATTTCGTCGCCGGATGCGCGACTGCAACAAGTATGACGATTGTGAAAAAGATAAAACTGGTGTATTTGGAAATATTGATAACATTAAAAGCCTCATGTTTTTGCCATTAGTGTCCATCTATCGCTTTTCTTTGCTAGATCAAAGCATAGAAATCCAATCTTTTAAGTTAAATAACATTTTGTTATTTTTAATGTGTGAAAATGTAAATTAATCCATTCCTGTGGTTTTAAAGTGAATGCATTTAGTAAATGATAAACTAAGATGACTTGAATTAAGTTTAATACATTTCTTTTTTTTTTTTTTTTTTTGTTAAATTGTTTAACTCTATTGACACTCTATTGACTTAATTAAATTAAGAACATATTCGAATAGAAGCAATAGCGACTTATAAAAAATAAAAGTAACTTAAACTGTGTATAATTTGACATAATGAATCTAACAGTAACTTTCGAAGAGAAGAAACAGATTGCTCGTTAGGTCTCACACTTTGCGGAACAAAGAAATTGCGAGATTTACAAGCATGATTGGGCAACAATGTTGTTGAGGCATCGATGCGAATCTGATCGCGAATTCCCATCGTTCCGCCTTTCTCGGAAACCGAAAGCACGCACTGGCCAAAACACGGTGACACGTTGTTTGTCGCGGACTAATCCATGCAGTCCGTGTAATACTAGAAGTTCGGCGCCTCGGATTCAGGCCAGGCCTCGGTGTGGCGCAACGCAGGAAAGGCCAGGAGGCCTGAAGTCCATCCCTCTGACCAGGAGGTCCTTTCGCGTGATGACCGTACTAGCGGCATCTTGGATTACAGCTAACTTTGTTATTGAAAGCAAGTCCCCGCGCTACTTTGTCGGAGGGTCTGAATTTTTATCGAGCAACCTTGTAGAATTAATCAGTCCCGGATCAGCATCCGGTACCTTTGTTTACAGCCACGGAAGACATTTACATCGGAGACTTCCTCTTGCAGATTTAATCTCGCGAAGTTAGATACTTTTGTCAAGTGATTATTCTATCGAGCCCAAATCTCAATGAATAACGCTTCACCGAGCGTAAAGAATCTTCAGATTCTTCATTATAGATAATTTGATTATTTTCCCAGAGATTACTCAGGTATGTATGGGGTATAAAAATGAACGAAATTAATCTAAATTTAAAAAAGATTTTAAAACCTTAAAATCTCTACTTTCAAAAGTTTTATTGTATATGTCTTTTGTGAGTTTGGTAATTTTTACATATATACAGAAAACCACGAGATATATAAAACACAATAGAAATTTTTCTTTTCATTTTGCACCTCTGTTATGTATTCAAAAAAATTCTAATGTGAAAGTTTAAAATTTTCACTCCAAATCGTTTTTTTTTTTAACCGTTTCTGTAAGATTTGTTTTACAGAGTCTTAAAGCTAAAACTTTTCTCTGTCAAATTGTATAATCGCTAAAATTTTTCAAAAACATATACATGATACAAATAAAGTACGAACTTTTGTTCCAACCAATAGATAATTCCTTTCGAACATTTTTCTCTATATCTGCGAAATATAGCCAACTCAAGTAATACTCAATTGTTGCGATAAAGTTGAGATGACGTCATCTTGACTCACTCACTGTGACTTGATGAAAGTTTCACTGATTTTATTATATATTAGTCTCTGATGCGACATTGTATGTTATTTGGGAAGTAAAGGACAGTAGAAGTGACATCTCTCTGGCCTTCAGATTTTCTCTTATTCCCTTCCTTAATAGCTTTCGTACGTTTGGGAATATAACGAAATTTTATTTTCCGCGTGGTGTAGCTTAAAAATCATACTGTAGACGGAGAATTCCGTCTATAGTCGTAGTTCTACAAAAGTCGAGTGTGACCTTGCTGACCCCGCATAGCCTCGCGTGAGGCTGGTTTCGGCGACGATTACCATATTCCGAGCACCCGGTAGCTTGGTGTTTGGGCACGAATAATCCATGTATTTTCAAGCGAAGAGCCGAGTCGCGTGTGCGTGTTTGAGTTTAGCCATGGAGCGCTATCGGTCTGCTCTATCTTAACGACGCCAGATCTGTCGTTCTCCACCCAATCCCGTCCCTTCTCCACCTTCCTTCACCCCCGCCACGACCTGTCGGAGATCTCGCAAGAGAAGTCGGAGGAAAGAAGAGAATAAGAGAGAGAGAAAGGAAACTCATGACGTGAGAGACGGCACAAGTATGAGAGACGGGAAGAGAAATATATGTCTGCCACTGAAATGATTGATTCGTTGTGGTCTTCCCTATCGAAGGCGAAACTCCGGAAACAACTTTCACGGTAATATCTTTCGATAAAAATCTCCGTGATTGACCTGATAACTGAACGTTAATGATTGACAATCAATAATAATTCCGAAATCATTTACTAATTAATCAGGATTTGATAGTAGTTTAATATTAATGGTGAAAATTCATTTCATTCTAATGAAAAAAACTGCTGCGAAACTTCTAACAATAAGTATAGAGTTCTTAAGTGGCATCTCGATGCTCAATATTATTGTTACAGTTATTTACAATATTATTGATGCTTTAAATACAGTTCAAAATAAATAGTCTGGAGGCTCAATAATTTCCAGACGATCAATAATATCGTGCAATAATATTGATCGTCTAGAAGCTCTGCTTTACGTAATAATCGTACAGAAAATTATTTTTATAAACATAAACACATTTATTTTTAACTGTTCTCAAGAGAGTCTTCCCTCGATCCTCAACAGTCGATTAGCACGAAAGACTTTCGGGATCGTCTTGAGACCTGTACCTCGAATCCTGTACGCGTTCCGATTGTCGAAAGTGCGTCAGCATCGACTATTTCGAAGCCGTCTCTTCGTCCATTTCTTCCCTCGCATTCGAGCCGTGGAAGAAGAAAAGATTCGGACACGGCGCTAAGACTGTAATGTGTCGGCTTAACGTCAACGGAGACAGTCCCACCTATTCCAACCACTCGGGCCATGGCTATTTGCGTGCGTGTGTGTGTGTGTGTGTATGTGTGTGTCACGAATCACACGCGTGTACGGGTGTATGCTCGACTGACGCGTGAGGAATCCGCGCGAGTGTTGTACGAATGCCATGGGGAATAAAAAATCAGAAAACTTGTAGAATCTGTCGTAGGTATAATCGCCTTCAAGTATTTCCCCTCCTTCTTCTTCGATATATTTCACATAAATATATCCCAAGTAGCACCTATTGGTTCATATAATAAACATATACGTTTATATGTTTCCTAAATGTAACCAACGTGTGCTATTGCTGGGATAATATTTATTATTTGGGTTTACTATAGAACGGCATCAAAAAAGTTCTTTATCACAATGAATGCATAATATGATCCTATATTATATAAAAAATTGGTAAATGAGTTAGTTTTCACTTACAATGTAGCTTACGTGGTGAATAAAAGATGTCGATAGACACAAAGATCGGTAATGGATAGTTTTTGAGTTATGGATACGGAAGACATAAAACTCGTGTTCACAGAGTACAGTATATCTTTGCTATTGAGCTTTGTGTCTATGATATCCTTTGTTCACTACATTACTACTACTACATAATATATGAGAACTATTATATAGTATTTACTAATCATTACGTTATATGTGAAAGCTAACATTTCATCGGGATCCAATTTTCCATATATAATAATTATTTATCTTCAATTCTCCGTATATGATCTTTTCAACGACTGATAAAACATACGGAGAAGCTGTGATTCGCAGGAAGAAAGTACGCGGGTTAGAAACAGAAGAAAGGAAGAGAAGAAGAGAACGAATTAGATTCCACGGTAGAGAAATTGACAATGGATATCGAGAGGCTCGATGACAATAGCAACTCGATACTTCGTTTACCGCGGTCCGGCTTTTCATTCTGGGGATCGGGCGAAACGACGCGACCGACGCCACGGCGACAAGCGTCGCTTAGCTTCGACGGTGGCCGAGGGACGACCTTTTGCCTCCACTTCTCATCGAAAGAAAGCGTTTCATTGCGCCCTGCGCATCGCTCGCATCGGCTCGATTCGCCGTGTAATGGCGAGCCCTTTTGTTGTCGCATCGGCTCTCTCTCGCTTTTGAAAAACTTCGTGTCGCGTCCTATCCGCTAGAAAATTCTCGGGGTATTAAGTATCCATTACACGGCTTCACGTTTCTTCCCTTTCTTGCAATCTTTCTCTCTCTAAATTTTATTTCTCTTTTCCTCCCTAAGGATCTTCAAAGATATCGTCATGGAGGAAGCGGAAGCGGGCGTATTCGGGAAACGGCAAATGTTTCTTCCGAAGTGCGGAACAATCGGAGTGTTGGTCGTGGGAAGGGACCCGATTGAAATCGGTCGCTGCTCAGCAAAGAGACTTCTCATTTCCGCGAAGTAAACGCGCTGCGTTCGCCTTACGATCCCTCCCTTTCCCGCAGGCACGCATTCGGGATGCCGGAAGCTCGCCATTAAATTCCTCATACATTAATACGGTTTCAATGTAACAGGTACCATGTAAAATGTAACACAGCAAAAATGTATACAGCAGAGATGATAAACGGTAAAGATCACTTTCCACAAATCTTAGCGTTTACGAAAATTAATAAATAAATGCGGAAAACGTTGTATAAAAATCTGTATCTAATCTGTGCTAATTTTCATTATCAAACCGAACGAAAATGAAAGGTAGAAACTCGCAACGCAAATAATAAATATATAATGTTCACAAAGTGCGTTCCTCTTATATAAAAAAATACATGTACGTACCTATTAAACTATAAGTAATTCATCGCGCTTTCACCTGTTTCATTTAGCATTTCCGTTTAACTTTTCAATATCCAAGCCTACCTGCATCAAACACGCGCGCACGTAATGACAGGCTGTAATCATCAACGGCTGCACGAATGTGTTTCTATTTCTGAAATTCGGTGGCGCACTAGTTTTCATTTTCTTGCGCATCGGGCAACGGATGTCAGGACAAGTATAGAAATCCGTCGTCCTCGAAGAAGCGCAAGAAACGGGGCTGACGACTTTCTCTCTCTCTCTCTCTCTCTCTCTCTTCCCTCATCCTACCCTCTTGTCTCCTTTCCGCATGTTAGGGGCGTATCCGTGGCAGCGTGTCTGGCTGGCTACGTATCTTGATTTCCAGTCGGCGCAATCTCTCCTAAGCTAATCGCGATAAGGCCGAGGGAAAGAAGGCCCCGGAGAGCGTGCTCCCCGCGCGAAGGAGGGGGAGGGGAGGGGAGGGGAAGGAGACTCGGGTGAAAGAGGATTCATTTGCAGCGCGCGCTAATTGGCTCGCGATTTCTCTGCGCGAACGGACCTCACTGCGCCATGGACATTCGTCACGTTTGCCCCCGTCACAGTGGGGTCTTTCTGTCTTACCAGTCCCCCGCCGGCGTGACGCGGAAACAAGGCGATGCACTGTGCGGGTCCATCGCCGAGCAAATCGCCCGTCCGAATTTACGCAGCTTCTTTTTCCTTCCATCCACTCGCATCCTCCCGTTATCGCGCGTTTAATCTCGTCGCGATAATGCCGAATGCTGCTACCGAGAACTTCTTGGGAGATCGAAAGACGACCGTGAATTATTTTACGTTAATAATAATCGCGCATATTTATCAATTGATTTAGAAAGAAAATTTCTTTTAATAAGCGAGATCTTTAATAAATAAAAAACACAGGGTTGCCTTAAAACTTGAGAATCAGAGAAGAAATTATCGAGGAAATTGAAAAGAATTAGGAAAAAATAAGGGAATTCTGCAAAACTTTCTAGAAAATGAAATTTCTGGTTTTAAAAAGGTTAATTACGTGTAACGTCGCATCTACGCAGGTTTGGAGAATGATACCAACTTAACAATTAAAAATGCAAGCGACAATATTGCTAACAATTAAAAATGTTAGCAGTATTAATAGTAATTTACATTGATATATTAAATTAATCTCTCTACAAAGTATTTAACAGTTTCTAAATCAAGACGAAAATACAAAAAAAATGATTGAAAATGATCGAATATATTATTGAAAGTCAGAGAAAATCATGAAATTTCGTCTGGAAATTAGGGAAAAGTTATGGAATTTTAGGATGAGGAATTCGTGATAACGTTGTAATAATTAATACTTAACGTATCACGATAACTACGTAAAAAATATGAAAATTTGCAATTAAATTCCTCATATGTTAATACAATTTCAAAGTACCAATGTATAATATGTAAAAAACAAAATGTATAATATGTAAAAAATTGTAAAAGTAATATGAAATGAAATCTGAAGATTTTTGAATTAAAAATTATTTTTTAAGAATCTTCGAAAATATTAGAGGAAAGCTCCCAGAGATGGCGGCATTTCTGTTAAAGTAATAAACGCTATCTATTGGTTTTACCATGAATTTATTGCTCTTGGGTTGAAAACTATTTAACTCTTTAGTGGAAAACTCATTAATATATCATGTCTGTAGTCATTGTAGAAAAAGATTTTAGAATTTGGATGTCTTCAAATTTCATTGAGATGAGCCTTTAAATCTTGTTAATACTTAATACTTGCTATTACTTAATAAGTAAATATTTGACAATAAATTCTTCATGTAATGATAGAGTAAGATCGTACTAATAGAAAAATATGGGATATGTTAAATTACTTAATTACAGAAGTTAGATTTGGTTGTAAAATCATAATATGAGATATCCAGGGTATTTTTAATATGAAATAACCTATGTTCTCATGTCATAGTGAAAATCGTTGTTAAAGTATAAATGTTATTGTATTAATAATAAAAAGGAATGAATGTCGTGTGCCTATTTCTGCAATGCTTGGTTCTAATTACTTGAAAACGAGTTCCTGGTATAATCCATTGGCTGCTCATTTTTCGCGCTGGTTGTGTTTGTTTGTATTTTAGAAACATTAAATAAACTTGTTTTAATTGCAATATCGATGTACTTTTTTATTATCGATTTTTCGGAGCATCTCATATTAGGAGCACGATTTTTTGACTTTGCGATTTACTTACTTTTTACACTTAAAAAACCAATTCGAATTCAACTTTACATAACGTTATCTTAAAGCTAATTACATTTCCTTCAAAAATAACCTATTATTTTTTTAAATTCTGCCTATAGATGTCTAGCATTTACTAAAAATGAACTCGGTGTCTCATAATAGAGGCTTTTTCTTTATATGAATGCTATACAAAAATCTATTTCTTAATTACGCAAGGATAAAATATCCTCGAAAATATCAGAATGAAGGAGCGGCTGTATTGTCTAAAACGAAATATTTTTATTGCAGCAAATTATCAATGATAAATCTACGGACGTAAAAATCGTGTGTTTGTGTGTGTGTGTGTGTGTGTGTGTGTGTTATTTGCAAATATCATAGTTTGAAAAGTCAGATGGCGCATTCACCCGAAAAACAACGGTATGCGAGAAATGGCGCGTGCATTTTATCTCGTGAACTCGTTAACTCGGTGAAATTCCTCGGCTAGAAACCGTCGCGACGCTTGTCTCGCCTATTAAGGCCGTCGCCTACACGCCCTCGGTCATCTTCGAGATTTCCGTTTTGCGGAAGTCCACCGACAACAAGAGAGAGCGACAGTCCAACATATAACGTCGTGCATCGCGGATTTGAAATATCGTATCTTCAAAGAAAAAGAAAAATAGCGACACTCTCTCTCCGCTCTAGGTCTCCCCCTTCCGTCTCGATTACGTTTATCGTGTCCCCCTCCCCTTCGTCGCCGCGGCACTCGCTTCCGGCGCTTCCGGTGTCACACGCCGTTGAGCACGCTCCACCCCTTCCAGACGGCTTCCTATGTACGTGTGTAAGGACCACGTCCGGCAAACCAGAAAGCATCCTAATTGTTGGTACAACACCGGTATTTCCCCTCCGCGGCGCTGCTTTCATTGTCTCGAGGGAACCATTCATGTGTGTGAGTTTGTGTGTTTGCAAACGGCCACCCGCGTGGTTGCTTCCGACGGGAATAACATTAGGCTTATTCGTGTTGCTTGAAATCTAGCAAAATTTTTGCACTTAAAACGAAATAAATATATATATATATATTCGAGAGTTGAAGAGAAAAAGAGCGAAGATACCGAGTGTAAAAAGTACAAGCAACACGATCTATTATAGCGAAGAAAATACAAAGATTTCTTCAAAGATTAATTCTTCTCTTATCTTATATGATATTTTAGATTCGTAAGATTGCTGATAAAATATTGATTACTGTGCGAATAAAACGCTTTGATTTATCAATCGAATATAATAAAGAAAATGACTTGAAATTATCTGTTCGATTGTGTTACGTAAGATATAAAAATGGTACCGTTTAACAAGCGATTGTCCGCGATGTCCGCGATAAGTATTGTGAATTAATTCGAAACTACCGGCGGTGCGCTAAAGAATAACTTTCTCCGTCGCAATTAATCGACTAATTACACATGAAGCGTGCCGCAAAGTCGGCGTGAAACTGACCATAAGTTTCATTAAACAACGTATCGAGAAGAAGCTTCTGTTTCAAAAAGGCAATTGTATTATGGAACTCGTACCCCGATTTCGCAGCGCATCGCCGTATATCGCGGCGAGGGAATAATAAATTAATGAGTGTTACTTACATTGTGCAACTTGTAGTAGAGCCCACAAGCGTTGCAGACTGGCTCACCGGACTGATTCCTCCGCCAAAGAGTCGTGGTCGCCGTCTTGCAGTTGGCACAGCTGGTGCCCGCCCGTCTCGCCGCACTCTGGAGCGACAGTTTTGGAAAAGAGAAGACACAGATATCACACCCGTCACGTTGGCATTTCGGACGATCGTTAATTAGATCGCGCGATCATCTCAGTTATGGGCTTTCCACAATAAGCCATTATCTAAACTTCGAGTCTTAAGCCATAAGAAATTGACCAATCACGGTCGAATGTGAGAAGAATAATCGATTGTGGTTGATCGATTCCTTACGACTTAAGAGTTAAGCTTAAGTAATGGCTTATTGTAGGAAGCCTATTAGATTTAACCCAAGCAATTAAGATACTTTTCGTAACTTCGATTAGCCGCACCATCTATAATATCATATACCTGCATGCGTTTGCGTTTCAAATTTTTTCTTCAGCTACAGATAAATTACAAGATAAATATTGTGATTTAAAGCACGGGCTTACAGACCATTTTGTAGCATCGCAAAGTGAGTTCTAAGTATATTTATGCAATGTAAATATTAAGCAATAAAATGTTAGAGAGTACAGAGCTCTCTTTTATCTCTTTTGCCAGGGTTAGATCTGTTTATATATCGATAATTGCTAAGGGTTTTTAATTTAATTAATTAATTTATCTTAGTGTATGCAAATATTGATAAAGTATTATAAGAAAAATGGCGAGGAAAAATTACCATTTAAATTAAATATTTAAAATAGCAGATTTATTAAGTAATTAGATTAATTTTCATCTTACTAATTATAAAAAAAAAGAAGTCAGATTTGGAATAAAAAGGCTCGTATTATTGCTAATGCAAATTAAACAGAGTCGTGGCTTATTTCAAGCTAATAAATAGATAACTTAAATTAATCAATTAACATAAGATACAATAAAATCTAGTATAAAATTTGGAAAAACGAAATTAATAAATAAACATATGTAAGATACAATAAAAATTCTATATATAATTCGATAAAATAAACATTTCGGCTTACAAAGCTTTTTTCAATACAGTGTCAAGATGACATAACAATTATATGATATACCTATTTGTAACATCAGTAATGATGTGTCGATTACATAAAAAATAAAGTGTAGCATGTTGAAATCAATAAAATATTTATGAGGAGAGAGATATTTCGATTAAAAATAGTTCAACTTGATGTCCATAGGTATAAATGTTTTGCCAAATTCTTTGATTAAAATCTATAATCCAGTTTGTTACAGACTTGAATCCGTAAGATTTGAGAAATTTCTGATACAATTCTCAAATCTTACGGATTCAAATCTGTGACAAATTGGATTCTCGATTTCAAAACCCATGGAGGGGAACATCAAGTTGAACTATTTTTGATCGAAATATCTTTCTTCATAATTTCGTTTTTTCGAATTTTATACTGGATTTTATTGTATCTTATATTAATTGATTAATTTGTCATCTATTTAGCTCAAAATAAGCCACGACTCTGTTTAAGAAGTCAAATTATACGTACATCAGTTTTTATAAATATACGTTGAAAACCAAAGACATTCTTATCACGCACATACATCGTCCTTCAAATTGCTCTTCGAACAAATTGTTTCAAGAAACACGCGGCGCATGGAAATCATGATTAGACTCGCACTATGCGAGAAAGGATTATGAAACGCACGACGGAATGAAATACTCTTTTCAAGCATGCTCGAGTCCGTTTACTCCCACGCCAGAAGCGCATTCGATCCATCGGCTTATGCGTGGAATCAAAAAGCCACAAGCTTGACGCGGGTTAGCGTGACACATCAACCCCTCAAAATCTCTCCCGGCTGGCTGACTGGCTGGCTGGCTGACTGCCTGCCTGCCGAATCGACGTATCTCGAAAGAAAGAGAAGAACCGATAGCGAGGAGAGCAAGAAGCTTATCGTCGGAAAGCGTCTCCTATTCTTACGGAGTGGGAAACTCAAAAACTCGATCCCGCGTACACCTGTATATCCTCGTTCAACGGCATGCGAGTGGCAAACACTTAACGAAAAGGAGCGGGATCCGTTTTATCCCTCGGGGACTAACCGCGGCTTATTTCCCCACATCCCGAACCGGCGCACCGCGGTGTGCGAATGCACTCTCTAACGCGAGAAAGAGAGAGAGAGAGAGAGAGAGAGAGAGAGAGAGAGAGAGGGGATGGGAGGGAGGGAACGGGAGCAGGTATCCCGCCGCCGTCGGATCTGTATTATAAAATGCCTTCTTCTTCGATTCCCCGACGCACCTATCTACCTTTCACTCTTCTATACCCCCGTCCCTCTTTCTCTGGTTCTTCCTGTTGAACCACTTAACCGTTAATGGATGATACTGTTACCGAAAACTCGGCGCTGCAGGTAAACTTTGGTGCATCGCGCGACGTTGACCGAAACAAATTAATGCACGATATTATTTAGCTCTTTCGAGATTACAGGCTTTGAATCATTATTGCCAAGCGTTCAGTATGGATAAATTGTCCGTTAAGGATTGCATCTCGATTACTTGAAACTTATATTAATTGGTACATTAATAATAATAATAACAATAATTGCAATAACTATTATTTAAATTGTATGCATTTAATTATGCTGATTAATTTTTCTTGGACTGACTGATTTCGTACTCGTACACAAGATAATAATATTAAATTTAACGGTAATTTATTTGTATGTGTATACATCATATGTTTAAAACTTAGCACGTACAGTTGATAAGATGAATATACATACTTAACAAAATCGATCACTGTACCAAGATAATGGCGGTGACGGCGCGCATAAGATGTTTCTTTTACGAAAGGCGCCCACCTTTGACCCTCCACTTTCGCCCCTTGTTCACCCCCTACTCACAAACCACTTAACCCCCCCAAGATGACACTGCACCCTGGCACTCGGAAAGGCAGGGCACCGTCGAGCGAAACTATACCTGCGTCATTGTCGGCGAAAGCACAAAATACAGGGGAACCTCCCGCCCGCCGACTCGCATAATAGCGAGCTTATTGAAATTTCTTTGAGCGAGAGGGATAGCACGCGTGTCCCCTATGCAAGACATAAAACTGTTCTCCATTGATCCGCCTTCTCTGTACATTGCGTCACAATGAACTCTGAGACAGTATCAATCGAGTGTCTCTGATTTTTTTCTCGTAACGTTTTTTCGAGTACCTCTCTTTCGAGCGCAGTCTCGCGTTCTATCGATGTTTAGGGACAAATTCGCGGATCAGTGCGTGATCGAGAGTTTGCAGTTTCTGGGGTGATCGATGCGTGCCTGGTTATTGTAGCGCACGTCATAAAAAAATTTCGAAGATCGAGAGATAAGCAGCAACTGCCGTGAAAATTGTTAAATTAATATAAATTTAATACATATTTTTTTACCTCTTAATTGCTAACCTATTTTCGACGTATGATGAATTTATGCTGCCTCAGTAAAATCTATCGATCGTTCTTCGATCCATTTTTGTCCCGACGTCCATCGTGGAGGACGGACCCTTGTTTACCTCGAGAATGGAGCGCGCAAGGGTCGGAAGGCATGGGAAGGAGGTCCGGGGAGGGACGAGAGAGAAAGTAGGTACGGTGCGGTGTGTAATCATGCCTTATCTGGCGGATCTTATCAACCCTTGCGCGTAGCAAAAGGGGTCTGCGGGGTGCGCTCGTTGCGGGGAAAACCCTCCGCCCTGGAATCAATACGCGGAGAGCCACCTCATCAATATAGCCGCGCCGCTATCTGCTCTAGATCTTTGACACCCTCGCCTCTTCGGGCGGGGAGTTGGGACAATCCGAAAATCGCCGACCGACACCTACCGGCCATCACGTCGCGCGGCTAATGGTTATTAAACGGGAACGCAGGACGAGTTTCCAGACGAGCGGGTTCCGACTGTCCAGGGGATCATTAGCAAATGGAGAATAATTCGACGACGGTGGAACACAGAGTATCATGGCGTACATGAGAAACATGGCTTTCATGAACTCTCCCTTTCTTTCGAGTGGAATCATCAAAAGCGAGATTGCATTTATTCAGAATATAAACTATTTCGGTATTTAATTTATTTTTCTAAACAGTCAAGACTACAATCTAAAAAATAACGGTGTGAACTTAACATCATGGATTTTAAATCCACATTATGATAGTGTTGATATAAATAGGAGTTTCAAATTCAATTCCTGTGTTGGTTAATTTAATATGAAAATTATATATTGTATGAATCTACATTAGAGGGGTTAAATCTACATCGACATTTTTTAGAGTCAGGGTGACCACAGAAAATGAATTTTAAAATTTCCTGACTTTTTCAGATTTTTCAGATGAAGATGGAAAATTTAGACTCAAGAATTGTAGGAAAGCTGTATTATTAAAAACGCAAAAAAAAAGCTTAGTAGCATAGAAAAATTTTGAGTGTAAATTCAAGTCAGCAAAAAATAAATCAGTTTTGAAGAAAAGAATGCAGTAAAAATACTGAATAAAATATAAATTTTAATTATTTTGTTAAAATCGTTTAAAGTGCGCAAGTTTTGAACTATAAATGTCAGATATAATATTTAAAAAATTCTAACAATTATTTGGAATGGAAGCAGTTTAACGAAATTGTGAGCAAACTTTGAAATTCCACTTTTTTACATTTTCCCTCGATTTTTCCCGGTTTTCCAGATCTGTGGCAACCCTGAGAGTGTAGAGACCCTAAATCAGAGTTTGGCCATGAGCGATTTTGTCAAAATCCTACGAGAGAGAAAGGTATATATAGGTACTCTCTCACTTTAACTTTTACTGTCTCTATAATCTTAATTAAAGTTATAAAATGAAACAAGTATAAGTCAGAATAAGATAGTATATATACAGAGAAAAACGATTTATCATTCTCTCTTGCAGAACTCTGACAAAATCGCTCACCAGATTGTTACAGAGTCTCTAGTCGAGACATATTTAACTTGACTGAATTTATTTTTAAGTAGAAAATCGCTTGTTGCGACACGGAATTATTTCTGCTCGTACACGATCTCGAAATACAGCTGGCTCGACCGCTCGTTGTCGAGCATCCGAATGTTCTTTCGTGCGAGAGCGACGGACTGGTCAGGCGGCACGGTCGTGCACGCATTGCTGGGCGATTAGATCCCTGAAAGTATTCTTGTTCTCCACGGTAAGTCCTGTCCCTGCCGTTCGCAGGACAGGAGTCTCTCTTTCGCGCACGATCCTCGCCAGCGGAAACATCGACGTCGATCTCATATCGGGAGCCTCGCGAACGAGATGCGCCTACCTATGTCTACCTATGTCTATGGAAATTTATTTAACTCGCGCGTATATCTCGCGAAGGACGAGCTCCCGGTAATTGCTCCCGTGTGCGTATCGAGGACTCGCGGACAATACTTTATCATCCGCTGCCAGGTACGTTTGGAACCGGTTGCCTCCAGAAGGTAGAGCTCCGGACACTGACGGATATGACATTTCTGAAGTTCGCGGCGATCTACGTTTCTCTCGTCCCTTTATTCCTATTTTATCTCCCTTCTCTTGCTTTCTTTTCCCCGTAGCCGCTACCCTTGCACCCCGCTCCTCCTTCCTTTCCCACTGTAGCTTCGAAGCTACAGTCGTCAGTCTTTCTCTTCCTCGCTCCTCTTCTATTTTTTTTTATCTTCTTCCTCCTTCTTCGACCTCACATTTCCCTCGTTCGTTTTGTTTCACCCCCTCGTTGCCACCCCAACGGCGTACATCGACTCGCCTCAACGTCTCGAGGAGGAGAAGGAGGAGATGAAAAAGAGGGAAAGAGATCTCTCTCTTTCTCTCGACGAATCGTATTTTTATTTGCCCTTCGGTCTTCGTGCGAGGTTCTTCGAACGAGGGAATGAGTAAGACGACTCGAGGAACGCGTCATTCTCTCGAAATTGAAAACTGGATTATCAGCTTCGACATTCGGTCCGACAGCTAATTCGACGGTCAATCATACATTCATGACTAAGTTTTGAAATAAACATGAATTTCTCATCATTAAGATATAATCATTAACATGAATTAAAAAATAATTGAAAAATTTATATACATATGCATATGTATGTATCACTAATAATAGTTATACGATAGTTATAGTTATATTGCAAGTTTTTTTAGATGTAACCGATAATAAAAGCTATATTCAAACTGGTCACGTCATGCATTCTAATCAATAAATATTGCATCCAGTAATGTAAACAGCTTGATCTGAGAAACATCACATAAAAGATAATTTTCAAACTCTCTTGAGAACGTCTTTAATAATCTTAAAAACCACAAAGTCTTAAAGAAGATCTCTTGGAGTCATTTTTTACGCGCATGTTGTCTGGTAAAAAAATAACATGTTTGATAAAAATAAAAATGTGACATTACGACGAGATGAAGCGACAGAAATGCTGACGCTTATCATGATATCCTTAATGCGCTAATCCTGTATAAGATAAAAACAGAGCAAAAAAGGTTGCCTGGAGAGTATAGAGCTACCGATATCAGTATCAACACGATTGCGTGAGATCACGATCTCCGCGTCTGCCGACTAAGCCATTACACGTTATTAATTAACTCGATATACTGATTAATGATCAGATTCTCGATAATCCTAATACCATACGCAATGCTTGCACTTCTCTCTAGATGAAGCTACCCGAAGATCCCGCCAAAAGAACTCCTACCGATATTTCAATTGAACAGGATAACTCTCATCTTAATGTTTAAATTGAAGCAGTCTATAAAGACGTACAAAATTTCTTTAATTTCTAGCAATTAATTAATTCTAGGAAATCTTACTGTTGATATCGAATAAGAAAATAATTAGTTTTTTTTTTAATTGTTATATCAATAGTTAGATATACAATATAATAGTTTGATATTCACATCGTTGATATTAAAATCGTCTTTCCAAGCTGTTTATGAAATGAATAACAATTAAATTAGCATTAGGTGATTAATGATATTTTAACGATATCTTTATCGCTTGATGGCTTCTGAGAAACCGATTTTCATTCGGAATAACAAAATCAATGCTCGTCTATATTTGTTCGATGTTCCGACGATAATTACTTACTCTTTCGATGTCGCGTGTCATGACCGATAATGCGCTGACAATTAACTTTGAAAAATTGTTTTCGATCAGTATACCGATTCTGTCACGTGAATCGCTATAGGTCCTTTCATATTAGAAATTATGCGATCTCCAGAAGAGAATTCTTGATTGTTTCCGGGAAAATAAACAATTTTTTAAAATTTAGAATCTATTCTCTAAATCTGAATCAGTGGATAGTCACTAATTACCCAGTGGCATACTTGGCACTGATAATCAGTGAAGTTCAACTAAAAAAGGAAGAATATTTGAGCATTATATCTATTATAACTAAAATACTGTGATATTTGCATGTTAATTTCAATCTTCCAATATCACATTCATTGAATTTTAAGCACATAATAACGTTAGTCAGATCACATAATAAAGATTAACTAAGTTAGGAATTTAATTCATGATTCAATGATTACCAGTGGCATATTTGGCACTGATATCAGTGATTGTTCATTGATTCAGATTTAGAGAGTAAATTGGTGACTAAAGTTCCGTCGGTTGCTCCAAGTGCAATCGTGGTACAGATTTCTCCAAGATGTTTTGGCATTTCGGGATCGTTAGAGATCGAGGAGCTCCGTGTTACGAAAGGGAACGTCAGAGGTCTACATTGAAGGGATCAGCGGCGAAATCGGCTGACACTTTTCCGTGAGCGCAGGTCCGCATTGCGCGCTAGAGAGAGACTATCGTTTTACGAGCGTAGCCTCGATAACGATCTCCATGTATCCTTGACTAAATCGTGACTAGAAGCGGCAGGGAGCGGGCGGACAGAGCGCACCGATACACGCTCGGCTACAAACATTGTTCTCGAGATACAAATTACTCGTACGGCGCGGCAGCAGCAGCAGCAGCAGCAGCAACAACGTTTGCCAATGATAGGGGCGGAATATGTAATAGGAAGGTGGAGTGACGAATGTAGAGAAAGAGAAGCAAAAAAGAGTAAAGGTTACTCTCTAAATTCTTTAGAGTGGAATCTCATTTTAAAGAGCGAATATTGAGCTAGTTTTGAAGAAGAGAAAGAGTAACCCAATTTTCAATCTTTAAGAGTGAGGCTCTTCAGAGTGACAGGATAGTTTCGAGGATAATTCACTCTAGAAGTTTTCGAGAGCAGAGAAGGTTAATTCCTCCGTCTTCCTCTCTCTTATTTCTCTCTTTCTCTCTCGTCGAACGACTCCTCGATGAGAATTAGCTTGCTTTTACTCAACGGTGTTATTATTCAACAGTAGCTGCGCCGGGGATTCCACTTTGCGATCTCGCGCCCGGATGCGAGGAAACGGTTCTGTTACACGCGACCGCGACCGATTTTGTCGACCACGTGGAACCGGCTCGAGAGGACTGGCGGAATCGCGGCGTGGCTCTCTTTCTCTCGGGAGCGTTTTCGCGCACGTGGGCACGAGAAGCATCTCGCGGATGCTGAGAGAGAGAGCCGTCGTCTTCGTCTCGGTGGCGATATCTCAAGCTCTCTCGGGGAAGCGCACACCCCGAGGCGGCATGTGTAATACGAATAAATACGGCGCGTCGCGCAGGGTATACTCGCTACTCGCTCGCGCGTATCTGTACTCGTGGCAGCCTGTACGTCTGTATGCAACGGCGTGTGCATAATATAATGCACCGACGATACCGCGCGGCGTGCGTGCTTGTGACTGTGACAAGTAGTGGTACCACATTCCTAACGCTAGCTCGCGTTCCGGTTGCTCTCGGTGCACAGCAGCGTGCACACACAAGTCCTTCTCCCTTCCCTCTCCCCCCCCCCTTCTTTTCCTCCTCTAACATCGCTACCCTTTCCCTTTACTTATCTTTACCCCTGTTCTTCCTCTGGTTTTCCTCTCCATCTTTCTTTTTCTTTCTCTCTCTCTCTCTCTCTCTCTCTGTCTCTCCCTTTCTACATCGTGATCTAGGGTGGGGTACGAACAATGCTCGGGTCCGTACAAAAAGTGCATCACGAATAGTGGTACCTCGAGTCGTTCCACCGGTCGTTCGCAGAAATTACTTAACGATGATAAATGAAGCATGGAGAACGTTATGTTACAGATTACACAAGTCACATTTATGATAAAACTATTATTACTATAAGTCGACGTACAATAGCTCTAGCTAATAGGATGTGGTTGTTCTAGTTTCAAGGGATCGATATATTTCCATGACTGCAACTAAGCCTATTAACTTCCTCGACAACAGTTTCAATCTTCCATTATTCAGATGAGTTCTCGGACTTCGAAATTCAACGCGGGTAATACGCGGGTGAAGTTACAATACCGATCTCGCGGGTAGAGAGAAATGCAGTTTGGAAAACAGTTGACGCGGAAATATATCGCGCCATTTGCAGTTTCAAAAAAACTTTCTTTACACGCAATTGTCGCGAAGTCAAGTACTCTTTGCATTTTGTTGGAGACCCGAGAATACGGCGCCAATGAGAAATGTGGAAAGTAAGGTCGCGCTCGTACGCACTCTCACGTTAACGCATTAAACGATTGCGCATCTTCTCGTCTCGCCAAGTATCCGATGTCTCTCCAATTTTTCTTCGACTCTCCACCCGCGATTACATATTCCGCGCGAAATCATCCGTTTATCGAAGTCTCAAGGATACACCGTGCAACGTATATTACAACGTTCCGAGAATTGTGGAAAGTAAGGTCGTACGCTCCATGCATGTCGTGTGAATACATTAAGTCCATCTAATTCCACTTTATCGCGCGCGAGCGGCAACTTACTCGTATAATTACCTAATTAATCGCCAGATTGTCAGTCGAATATAATAGAATTGCATTTATTGCATATAATCCTGTATTTTATGATTTCACAAGCGTTCACAATATATAAAGGTGTAAAAATTTATTCTTTTTACTTTGATGATATAACTACTTAAGAACTTCAAAGAGAAATACATGTCCGAGGGGTGCCTGCCACTTACGTATAGAAAGAACGGTCTTGCTGAAGTATTTAAAAATTTACCTATACAGATCTGAAAATTAATTTTATTCGACATCAAAATAATTATAAAGAACGTTTAAACGTTAATGACAATGCTGTAAAAGGTTTTAATATTCTAGCTACAATTTAAATGTCCTACATAATTATATTGATGATTTAAACAAAATTATTTTCTCTCAGATTTGTATATACTGGGTGCTTCAATAATTCTTTCCATGCAAAGACTAAGTGTGTTTGCCAAAGACAATTATTATTATTATTATCCAAACAGAAAGACAAAGAACTACGAGCTTAAAACAAATTATCATAAATTAAAAAATTTTTTGAACAGTTAATAAATAAAACATGTCATCCAGTTAAAATATAAACTTTAATTTGACCGGTAACAAGTAAAACAAAACAAAGGTTTCGACTCCTGTTGAATCATTTTCAATGTGCAAACAAAAATAACAGTGGAAATATTACATACAGATAAGATATATAAAAATTAAAATTCGCTCTCGATCGCAGATACTAAATATAAATCTCGCTCCAATATAAAATAAAAGTTATAAGAAAGTTGTAATCGACAACAATTCCTCTGGATTATGTATGTAGATTAAGGACGAACGTGTTTCTTTTATTGTGTGTCAAAGTGACACGTTATCTATTATTAAGCAATGCGATGAGATCGAATATAATCATCTCTCTAAGATTATTATTATCATTATTATTAGTTTAAAGAGGTCTCATTTGAATATACAGCTTTGTTGATTCATCGTCCGCTGAAATACTTACAATTAACGAATCAGCGTGAGGGAACGGGAGGTCACGCGTGTTCGGCATGTCCCACGCCAGTGGATTGGGAGGTTGCACGCGTTCTATGAAGTGCATCGCGCGACTCGATCTCGCGGTATCGATACAACAGCAGAAGGAGACAAGGTGGATGGTAGGGGGGAGAGGAGGGAAGTACGAGAGAACGAGAGAGTCTAGCCATTACCGCCGCACTGCTACTACGAAGTATAGTAGCCAATCTATATGATAAATAGTCTGTGTTACGTGCAACCGTATATACGTACACGTACACGTGGTCGGTGTCCTGGTTAATAAGCACCCTAGCACGAATAATGCACGCCCGTGTCATTTGGGACCACCGTCTCGGGTCACGATGTCACCGTGTCGCGATAGGACGACACGTTCGAAAGCATCTTTCCACGAAAGAGATACCTTTGCGTCTCGCACGATATCTATTTCTTATTTGATATCCTTTTCATATACTATTATTACTCACTCCAAATCCAAATGTATAACAGTCATACGTGTACTCTCTTTAAAGCTTTTAGAGTGAATTTCATTCAGGAAAGTGAAATCTCACTCTTGAAGATGATTGAAAATTAAGCCACTCTTTTTCAATTTTTACTCTTTAGAGTGAGATTCAACTCCGTTTAGGGAGAGAGTATGTGATTTAATTTTCCATGTAAAAATAACACTATACTACACGTTTAAATGTATAAATCCTACTTTTGTGTGTAATATATAGTGCTCTCCAAAACTTTTAGAGTGGAATCTCACTCTTAAAGATTGAAAATTGAACTCTTTTTCAAGACTGGCTCAGTTTTCACTCTTTAAGAGTGAGATTCTACTCCAAAGAATTGAAAAAAGTATGTTATTCTTTAGCTTATATTATTGACAGTGTTATTTTCACACGGAAAACTAAATCGTACACACATATCGAAGTTACACATCTTGCGGTACTGAAAAATTCTACGGTCAACGTCATAGATTCCATATGACGTGCAAAACAATATTGTATTCGCGATGGGCACGACGAGCATCAACGTCAAGTATTCATCGAGGAAAATACTTTATAATTGGTTTGCTATTATGCAGTTATAATGTAGAGTTGTGTCTCGGTGGATAATTACGCTGCCCCGAGCTATTAAAATAAACGGCTCGCCAATGTCGCCATCGATAAAAATTATATTTGACATATAACGTTCATCGTAATATTCATCGGACGTTAATATTAATTTAGAAATATCACGGTGACGCAACGTACGGCGGAACAATTTACAATTTACAATTTTTTCCTATTAATCTCATTACGACCAGCGCGCCTTTGGATCACGTCATTCTCATCGCGCAACTTAAATCGCGAACTTTTCGTTAGACCGGGCCGTAAATTATAAGAGCGCGTGCTTCGCAAGTTGTAAGAGGAGCGATACATTATAAATCACTGGACCGAGTGAGTCTCAGATTTCTATCGCGGTATTATCGCATCGTGGCGATACTATCGTTACAATTATCACGACAAAGCGCGGGCGGGCGTCCCGCCGCCGCCGCCGTTTTATTCAACGGCGCAGAAATATCTATGCGCTCGCTCGCTCGTTGCTATTCCGAAGAAGCTGAAACGAGACATTGAACAGACCTTGGTCGGGTAACCAACCTTTCACTCATCTTCCACATAGAGAACGCGCCACGGAGATCGACGAGGCAAACGATTTTCACCGTGCACACGCCATGACGTAGCCGACCACGCCATTCCGCCGATTGACTCTGCCTTTCTAATAGTGCCGCTGGCCGACCGACGAGCCCAAAGAACGACGGCTCAAATTGTTCGCAAATATAATGGCCGCTGCGTGATACAAATAGATTTTATAATATCATGTCGGTTACGTCACGTGAGATAATTTATCCGTTCGTTTTGAGAGACGCGTTTCGCTCGCGCGATGGAAGAAGGGGATTACCGTTCCGAAATCGAACGTGCAATTGGTATAATAATTATATCGTTAATGCGATAAACCGCGCGTAACGTGATAAGCAAATCGCGTTAATCCTCGCAAGAAATGTGTCTGATGAAGATAAACTCGCGGCAGCATCGGCGACGCTTAGCCTCGAACGCAGTATAAATTTTCTCTCTTCGTTTATCTTTTTCCAAGACAACTAGGTAATCGGTTAGTAACAGATCTCTTTATTCTTACATTTTCTGTGTCAACGTCTTCTTTTTCTAATTCTCTTCCTCTGTCGATGCGTAAAGATCCCGATGTAAAAGAGAATTTTTAACTGGTGTCGGTTATTGCGGAGCTGTTGATGCAACGGATGCAGTGGAATTAAAAGAAATCGAAAAAAAAAGAAGATACGTTGCTAATTTATACATTCTATTTGCATATTTGAAGTTTTCCTTGTAATTTATTCTTTTTAATTTATTTAATAAATTGCTATTAATTTTAATAATCGTGCAAACATTTTTAAGTCGTAATATTTTATATAGATGTATAAATATGGTTGACTGTCAATTTTAATTCGACGACTTGCCGTGTAAAAGATCTGTATAATTTGCAATGGGCGGGCTTCATCGTTATACAAGAGTTTGATGTGTTTAGTCCCATTACGATTAATTTCAAAGAATAATCGCGACAGGAATACATCGAACCGGGAATGTCGGGTCGTAGAAACGGCAATAAAGGATGTAGATGATTTCAGGATACAAAGTCGAGCGCGAGTCCTGTACACCCACACGTTAAAATACATTCTTATATGCTCGCGAGTAAAGGCCCTTACACACTGTACGCGTTTGATTGTGAAATGGAGCAATTTAAACAAAACTTCACATGTGGACGTGTGTAAAATCGCGAGATGGTGCCATTAAGAGTATCGTTTCACGTCTCGAGTCATAATTCACGACTGAGTCGTTTGTCATTTAACTGAAATACGTCGTTTAATTAATACGAGCCGCGATTAGGCTAGGCGAGACGATAAATCACGATGTTTCTACTCGACCGAGATTTGTCACGCGTAATATTTTCGCGTTATATTTAATAATAAGAAAACGCAAATTACGCTCGGGTTTGGCAGGATTTGCTGCACGTGACTCGCGTTATGTAATACTTGTTGCACAATGCGCCACGCCGTTTCGACGAAACTCAGTGTGCAGGAGCTTTAACGATCTTTCTCGTGCGTGCTCGCGTTGCCAGTTCAGGCCGAACACGAGGCCGGAGAGGAGGAGGAGGAGAGAGCCTCTGCGCGCTCGCGGTGAATTTATTTAAATTGCGAGCAATGTTCCACCGTGTTCAGCAGCTTCTTCTGCCCCGGCACAATCGAAATCGAGCAAAACGAGCCGGCTCGGAGTCGATGGCGTGTAGCGGGTCGCCGGGTTTTATATACCATAAGGCGGGGAGAAAAGTCGAACGGTGGATCGTCCCGTGAGACGACAGGCACCAAAACCACCTCCGTAGGGTGTCCTTTTTTTCTTTTTTCACTTATCTCTCTCTCTCTCTCTCTCTCTTTATCTCTTCTGCCTTTTCACTTCTTCTTCTTCGCTCTGTCTTGCTTAAACGAACCACCCCCCCGTGAGAACCGCTCGTCGATGACGATAGGCTTCGGTCGGTTGAGAACGCAACGGCAGAGACAATGGACCGACCGAGAGTTGATTGATAATATGTCAGAGAGATACGTGCCTTGGTAAATTGGCGCGAAAGTGTTTCATTCTATAGCCGTTCGGCACCGTCAGGTTTCTCCTTGGGTCCCATACATAACGCTCGAAATTGTTCTCTTAAAAATGTCCAGCCGTCACGTCGTCGCTATGTCATTATTAGAATGTCCACCCTTTCACTTTATGATTATAGAAATTAAAAGGGGATAAAAAATTCAAAGCGGAAAGCTTCGACGTACGTGTATAACGTACGAAAAACGCGCCCGGCGATATTTAACGGTCGTTGCCGCCGCGCCGCGCCGCGAGCACGTGAACATAATCATCATCTCGCGAAAATGAGCGATCGCGCTTCGCCTTCGCAAGATCGTTGCCCGGCAAGAATCCGTCGCCGTTCGTTCGCATCGAGAGCGGTAGTAGGAATTTTTACAAATAAGCCTATATATGCCCGGGCGATATCATTAAATAGATACCCGGCAGCTATCGAGCCGGTTTCCGGCTCACGGTGCACGACGCGTGTGCACGTCTTGTGCACCGTGTAATTGCGGCAATCCGGAATGCATCCAGTGCCCCGTGCTGTAACTGGCACTATCTCTCCCGGCACTATTTAACTTCTCCTCAAATTCAACCACTACGTTACCCTAATTGCATTAATTTATTACTCAGCCCAGGCCCTGAGATTATCGACGACGCGCGAACGTAAAAACAAATCTCCCCCTTTCGTTTTCGTACGTTTCGTACGTACGCGTTCTAATTATGCGTAGCTCTCGCAATGAATACGATAATGAATCATTTAATTAAGAAAACGTCAGTTCCCGTCACAACCTTCAGCCGACTGATTTTTTTCACCAATTGTGGCAGAACGAAAGGGGGAACCGATCTTGAGAGTCAAGGCGTGTATAACGGTTCGTTATGAAAACGACAAAATAAAGAAGCGTGTAATTAACTGACAGCATGTGGAAGCTTCGGTTTAGAGTCATCCAAGTGGTAGATTAACCGCAAGGTGATGGTTTCTTCTTAAATGAAAACTATATAATTTTTTTAAACGCTTCAGAATAAACTCACGTCGCGCGAAAAATAAGTCAGTTATTCTAAAAACGAGAAGCTCCTGACACTTTTCAATGCCTTTAGCCTGGGAATTACGGCACTTCCTGCGGATATTTCGTGAATGTAAAGATCATTACGAATTGAATTACTTTCATGGGATATTTAATTCGATATTAAGTCCATTTCAACATTATTGTTAGTTTCTCGAGTAGAACTGGGATTCTATCAAAACTTTTCCGTGTACCGCACGAAGCGGAACGTGGTTGATGTGTGTGTGTGTGTGTGTGTGTGTGTGTGTGTGAGAGAAAGAGAGAGACAAGAGGAAGAGACAAAGAGAAAACGAAAAAGAGAGAGAGAGAGAGAGAGAGAGGAGGGGGTGGAAAGAATGCATTCGCATACGAAATAAAGTGGCGTATTTACACGGTGAGATCGCAGTATACATATTGTACGTACGGTCGACTGTAAATTACACCGTAAATCGTAGGATGTTATTTGACCGGAAAGGAAAGGAGGATCGCGCGCGGTGCCCGACGAGGACGAAGGATGAGAGCCGGTGCGATGGAGAAAGGGGATGGGTGGAGAAGGCGGGAGGGAAGATACATACAACGGCCAAGTTTATGGAGCGCGAGATGATTTACGGGACGATAGTTGAAAACAAGTCTCACGGATCAAAAGACGTGTAAATTGCCCGGTTATGCACCACGAGCGTCTTACGTCCGCACCACGCCGCCTTACGCCTTACGCCAGTAGACAATGAGTTAATAACACGTGGCCGCGTTAATTATGCATTGAAATACATATTAGAGAGTGCCGCCGTAGGCAGATTTCAATTTGTTTGCCCTGCGAAATTAAGCCGTTTGTCATGGCCTTCATCAGCAGACGTTATAAAAAATTGTAACCTATTATCTGAAAGAAAGTAACGAAGATTGGCAGACCGATTGCGGACCGAGACGCATTATTTTCACGCCAATGTATTGTACATACGAGTACGTACATTTTCCCGTGTCGCTTGACGTGCTTCATTGTAGGTTTTTTTTAAAGAGAGATGACAAGTCTTCGCCGTTAAAGCCGTTCGACCCTCTAAACAAACATAAAGCTGTTGGACGCTCGTTAGTTATTGCGGTAGCAGGAAGCACCTCGTACGATCGAGCGAATCGTTACAATGCGCAGTGACACGAGAGTGCATTCGAACGTATCGGTACACCAGCGATCAACCTGCTCACGTGGTGCGAAGGACCGCGTAATTATCTTTTTTTTTTTTCTTTTCACGCTTTTGATGTTCCACATTGCGTGGCGAGCATTACGAGCAACTCGAGTGTGTACGTGCAACTCGAGGAAAAGCTTTGAAATTACGTGCACTAGTAAAAAAAAATTGTGTGCACTCCTTAATTCGATTGTTCGAACACGACGAAGTTGCAGGTTAAAAATTGCGGTTTACATTCACCTAAAATCGCTTGGGACACGCGACAAATAGCGATGCCGTTTTTCATAGTTCCCACGCTTCCACGTAGTAATTTTTATCGCGATTGTGCAGCCGATTACAATTAGAGCCACGAAACTGGGCAGTCGATGATTCATATTGGGTTTTTTCCCTTACGTTCTTATGTGGAAAATAATACCAGGATTGTTTCTTTACGCGTAAATATAATGATCTATATTTATACGTCTATAATGTAAATTTTGTAAATTGTTTTATGTGTCGTCATGCATAATATGTAAACAATCTTTGGATCACTCCGAATTTCTATCTCGCTCATATATTTTTATTTAATATTAAAGCCAGATATATTAACAATAATAAATGATTTATTAAGACCGTAATGTGAATACACACAAGTAAGAATATTAAAGCCTATAACAGTCGAAGCTGGATCTTTAATATTTTAAATAATTCATTGTGAATTATATATATTATGTATGTACAAGCGTATTTATTTATGTATTTATTCGAACTGCCGAATTGATTTTCCGAATTTATGAACGCAATTCAAAAAGCTAAAAGCTAAGTAATAATACCACAAATTAAATTAAATTGACAAGCAAATTTTTAATAATTTTTGCTCAATTCGGTATCATATTAGAAAGATGTTAATATGCTGAAAAACTATAAATATATATTAAGATATATTAAGATAACAAAACTTAATTATTTCTTTCTGTATATTGCATTATTCAATTTATAATAATTTACTGCTTCCATGAAAAAGTGATTCGTGTAAATTTAACAGTATAGAAATATATAATTATTGTAAACGTAATCTTGAAATATATACGGCATATAATCCTAGTAAATAATATAATATCGCCGGGATAAGCGCCGAGATTGAGATTAACGACGGGTGTCGATAAAAATCGATAAAATTGTTTACAGATGATAATGCAATTAGTTTCGCGTCGGTCAGGACAACGCGCGGCCGGTTTCTTCGGAAGCGTTTATTCCGCTCCTGATTTGGCCTCCTCCGCTCGCACTTCTCTCCAGCAACGGCAACGACCGCGTGGGCAGTGAATTACGAGGTGAGCCCCCGGGGCGCGCTCCAGAAGAAGGCGTGCGGAAGAAAAAAAGGCGCAGCTACTCCGCGCTCCTTGTTTCAATGGAACATAAATAAAAATTGTCTCCTTCGCTACTGAAAGCTGCCGCTGCTGTTGCGCTCTTTATTTGCAACCGCCCGTATTCTCGGCATTCTCTCTTATACTGCGCTTTATTTAAAAAAAAAAAAAAAAAAACCGCAAAGTCGCATGCTGCACGAATAAAGCGCATAGGAAATGACACGTGGCCGTGCAAAAATGATTTAATGTAATTGCGACCAAGTCGCCGCGAGGGATAAAACTATCACGAGCGGCGTAAGATGGAGGTAAACGTCGTGAAAGGGGAAGATCGAGAGAACTGCAGAAATTCGAAGCGCTCTCGTAGTACCAATTTCGAAATAGAATTCCAGAGGGGGTGAATTATATCGTCCGGGCATCCCCCCCCCCCCGAGGCGAACGAGGCCACCCCTTGTACGCGTCTGTACAAACGATCGTGTGCGTATATGTGCGTGCGTGTAGCCACGATTGGGTCCTCGATCTTCGATTTATGACTTTGCCTAACTGCTTGCGGCCACTGTCGAGGCTCTCTGCTGCGTTGTAGCTCGAGTTCGAACTTCAGTTGAACCATCAACACGTAACGCGTGAATCTTTTAAATTCATCCTTTCCGTAATATATCATTTGCATACATTTCATTTGCGTAATCATAAGCGTTGTAATTATAGATAATAAGAATCTTGATCAAAAGTTATTGGTATTAAATTATATTGTAATTGTTAAGAATTAAAATAATAACCAATTTGATCTCGATAAAACACATATTCTCTCTTTTCCGTCTTTTTTCAATCTTCGGTCGGGAGTAGTTGACAGTTAGGAAAAATTACAAATTATACAAGTTCAACATCCGTGATCAAAATTACTGTCCAAGATGCGCACTCTGCGTCTCGTTAGCATCTGCCATTGACATGATGGGGATAATCGTCAGTTTGCATCTACAAAACTGTGGTAGGAAATTAATCGAGGTTTAATAACGCTTCTGTATCGCTGTTAATCATCAGGATGGGTATCAGTAATATCTCGAGATTAGCTTTACGTATATCATTGAGAAATCTGAGATTGAACGAATCTCTCGCGCGTGTACACAGCTTTCCACAAGGATAGGCATCTATAATTCAAGGTGTTACAAGTGAACGATCCTAGAATAGCGTAAATCACGGAGCGTTGGATCCTACTCGGTGAAGCCCGAAGTTTTACCTCTCTTTCACTCACGGCGAAGCGACGACAGTAAATCGATGACTAAATCGCATTGTCTTCGCTAATCGATCTTCGAGGAAGCGCAAAAAATTACTTTTGCATAAATCTCCGTGTCAATTCTTTGAAAGAGGAGCTTCATTTTATTCTAGCTTTATTGAGGTAAATGGCAAGTCCCCATTATCATATTTATTCTTATAAATCTTCTTTTGCAATCTTAAATTAGAATCAGCGTTGAATATACGGAAAGAATAATTTTGTTGAGATATCTAAAAATTGAATTATTTTATAGATATATACATAGATCTGAAAATAATATTGTTGGACCATCAAAATAATTATGTAGGTAATTGAAACATAATGAACACGATGGAAAAAAGTATTAAATTTTAATAAATATTTGTTTAAATTGCATCAATTGAATATTTACTAAATGTAAACATATTATTTGATACAAGAATCATTAATTTGATTTACAAGTATCATTTTTATTGAGTAAATATTTATTTATTGTAAATACATGTTTAGTTAGTACTATTTAAACACATATTTATTAAAATTTAATAAATTTCTTTTCAGGAATCAGTTTAAGCGTCCTAACAAAATTATTTTCATGTCTGTATCTAATTCAATTTTTATATCAATCGATACACGAAAAGGATAATTCTATTAAAATATCTTTTATTTACAATAGGTAGAGTAAAATTATTTACAATAATTATGTAGCAAACACGACGAGCAATGCTGCAAAAAGCTTTGAAATTCCAACATTAGTTTAGGCGCCCTAATTATTTTAATAGCCCAACAAAATTATTTTCAGATTTGTACGTAGCTAAATTTTTAGATACCCACTAAACCTACTTCCGCTAAACCTACTTCAGCCTTTTTTTCGTACAAGTTTCTGTCGCACATTAAAATACGACGAAATAATAAATCCTGTTTGAAACAAATCCAATGATTTCCTCGATTTTAAAACGAGCGCAAGGTGCACTTCCATTAATATCACGACTACTCCGGCGCTCCCAACGTGTGCCGTTAAATTATAGTTGTTTGCGCGATTAACCGTGTTCCGTATTTGCATGCGAGACGGCTGATTATCATCTGAAAATGCTGCGCTGCGACTTTGTCCGCCGAAAGGGACAAGCATTAAGCCGCATACGCGCTTTTTCACGGTCCAGCAGGCCTTGACCGTGTGCCACTTGATACTTAACGGGAACGCAGCCGATACTTTGGAGCTGGAGCAACCGATATCTCCGTCTTAGAAGGTGGGAAAATGTCACGCGCGTTCAAGAGACAAGCGTTGTCCCTGTCCTTCTATCCACAAGTAGTATCCGAAAGTACCTGTCTTAAAAGTCTCGACCATCAAACTCGAATTTCTTTCATTTATCCTTCTGTCCTGAGGATAAAATCGATCCTTCCAATTTCTGACGTCGCGATATAAACGCCTATGCAATTAATAGCTAGCGGTCGCGATCGCTTCCACCGCGAATGGCGCGAGCATGAGCGAGCGTTAAGCCCGAGAAGTCGGCGAGGCTCCATTCCCGTTACTCGTTGCAACCACGGCAGCGATCACGCGCGTCAATACTTTTGCTACACAATATCTATCGCGTTATAGTATACCGTGACGCAATACTTTATTACACATTATATCCGGCGAGCGTCATCGACACGACTTCCAGCTCCCTGTAATTTCGCTGACAGGCAAATTGTGCGTTGCGCACTCGGCTCGTGGTCGTGATTTTTACCGCTCCCCATAATCCTCCTTCTCCTCCGGCCATCGGGAGGAGAAGAGGATATCTGCGGTGGCCGCGCGAGAGACAAATGGCTGTAAAACGAGCGCGCTAATGATCGGGAAAATCGGTGCTTATTGAAAAGCATTAGATTACGGACGATCGGCAAGACGATGTGCCAGGGCGCAGACGGATAATTGCGATTCGCGCGCTCGCTGTAATCTGCAGTTGGATAATATACGGTATGATACCCGTCCCTCGGCCATACGATTACCATACTGTTAATTCATGTGCCGTTTGCATACACGGGTGCAAATCAGTTCGCTAGTCGTCGATGTTACTTTAATGGCATCATCATCATCCTTACAATTCCGATGATCACCGTGCAAAACACGACGTGGATCGCGATTGCACCGATTTCTGCCGGATTTCGTAATGATGTCGAGATAATGAAATTGTGTATAAATCTTTAGGACGCTCATCATTACTTTCATTATGTATACTTTCGAGATGATCGTTTCAAAGTTAGACGCTACATAATATATGCGAACGAGTACCTAAGTACGGGCACTAACATCGATGTTCTTAATAGCGGCCGATTGCCTTTTAATAGCACTGCAGCCGTTAATGTCATCGGGAGATATCACTCTCGCATTTCATTATTCGCTTAATTCCTCTCCGTGACAGAGCAGATAATTAAATTAAATAAGTACGTTACACGTCGTTGAACATCGTATTTTTTTCTCTTCGCCGCGTAGTTTCTCGAAAGCGGTTTACCTTAAACATGCGCGACGACTCGTGGTAAAATATCGAGACACACTTTACGACCGTCGACGACGTTTGTGTCACTTGGTGCGTAACTTTGATGCAGGATTTGGTGTCCACGTGTCGATGGTTAACGACACCGTCGTTTTCAGTGCCAAACGAGAACGGCGTGGTCCTCGATCTCCCTGGATGCTGAACGACCTGCGCGACTCCCGGCTGTCGTTGAAATTAAATCGAGCGCATTACCGTCCCACGGAGGCCCGATCTCTCGACCGCGATCCTTTCGCGATAGCATGCAAATGTGCGTAGTACGGTCGCTGTACAAAGTGTTGATTCCCTCCGTCCAGATAAACGACGCTGAGTCTCGGTCCGATTTAACTTCCTCTAATGGACTTGGGCGTAATGAACGTCGCAACGGAAGTCGACACGACTTCTCCCTTCGTTTTTATTAATAACTAAGATGGGAAAATATCCCCTGCCATTTATTCCGTATTACCGGCTATTATGTAAAGATTTGTGTGTAACGTTTTAATGATTTAATTATGTATAAATTTAACGAGACGTATTTTTTGATAAGAAAGTTATTTTGATAAAACAAAAAATTTTCAAGAACTTTAAACACAACATTCTTGAATCTGGACAGCTCAAACCGAAGACACGTGAAGAGAAGAGTTTTGCTGAAGTGTATCTCTAAAAATTTAGCTAGATATAGATCGGAAAATAATTGCGGAGAAATTTCAAGCACGATGAGCAGTGCTGTAAAAACATTCTTACAAGTTTTAGATTTTTACAAGCTTTTAACATTCTTTCAAGTTTCAGCGTTCTGCATAATTATCTTAATAGTCCAAACAAAGTTTTATTTTTAAAAATTATTTTTAAAAATTTTGTTGTATTTCGTACACAAGCATTAACAAGTGTTCTTACTTAGCTTGTTTTGAGTTTATATTTTCAAGTAAAAGCTGCTATTAACGTATCGAGGATCTAATTAAGGCCGAAAAACGTTAACGTTAATTATATATAAGAAAATTGAATATAATTACTTGCAAAAAGACTTTGTATTAGACTTTGAAGTTCCTTCCTGTTTACTTTCGACTTTATCCTTTATCTCTTTGTTACTGAAAATTATTTTCACTCTATCTAGCAAAATATCTAGCAAAATTTTTAGATAGTTGAACTTATTTAACTATTAGTTTAACTATTTTTAGATTTAAGACTTGAACAAAGTCCATGTAGATATTCGGAAATTTCGATATCCGCAATAACCTCATACAGAAATTATTTACGCCGTCGCGCACTTTCATTGTTAAAAATCGTCGTCGGTAGCGACAGGGTATGCATTTAAATAGAGTATGAATCACCGCGATCTAACGATCGATATCGCGCACACTCGCTCGCTCGCTCTGGCACTTACGGTGTGAAAGTAACGAAACGAGTTGTTCGTACGTAAATTAATCGACCGCTATCATTAGCGACATTAGTCGTAATGCCTCTACCGTATGTGTCACGCATAACGCGATATTATATAGAATTATCTGGCGCATTATTATTGTCGATGTTACTCTGTAAAACCGCACTGTAATCTCGGGGAAACTCCATTCGCACTTCATTCCATGCGCAAACGATTGTAATTACGTTATAATGATTTATACACTGGATATACATTGATTTAACGATCGACGGTGACCATGATAAGCGGAAAGGTTGTCTGAGGAAAAAAAAATGGAACACGATCAATATAGATGTCAGGTTTGAGTCAAGAGCTATAATTACGTAGCAATTATTATACTGTAATTATACAAAGTTGTCAGTAGGAGAGTCTCGATTCTCGAATAGAAACAAATCGCGTTACTTGCAGAAAATCTGCGATTGCGCAACAGTGAATCTCAATTTTTCTCGATCTTTGTCGAGATTCCGATTGGATCGTTTGATAAGGAAATTCCGGTGCGTTATGTACACGGAAAAAGAATGCATTACGCGGACGGATATGTGGGACGATTGTATTTTCTGTGTACCTGTATCTGGCATGTACGATTCGTCGTTCGCCACGTCGGAGAAACCGCGTGTTAAGTGTGTTAAAGAGTGCTCTAGTGAACTTTTAGTCACGGCCACACCCAGCCTCCGTCCGAGGCAAGGCTGGACCTCTTACACACACCCACACTCCGACGGTGTACTTTCGTCCAGACGTATTCCACGTAACGGGTGTCCAGAGTGTAGGCAAGACGATCGTAGAAGAGAGAGAGAGAGAGAGAATTCCGTTCACGTGAATACGACGCTGTAGTGCGTAAACTACACGACACGTAATTTCACAAATGGCAACAGTTATTTAAATGTCATTTTAATAATCTAATGCAAATTGTCAGATTACTCTTTTCTCATCGTCGATACCATACTAGACAAGAAAAAGTTCAAAATACGAGACATAAGACGTCTTTTTAAAAATGTCTTTTTAAAAACTTCTTATGTTTTATTTTTGGACATGCGTGTTGCCTGGATGATCTTCATTTTTTTTTTACAGGGTCTTCCTAATCATTAAATTAATCGATGATAACGTTTTCGCAATTTCATGCGCGCATACGAAAATTGCTGACTACAAATTAGCATATACACAAAATAATAGACTATACGATGCTATCTGCGCTACTTTCGACCAGCCGTTAATCGTTATACCGCGAACACCTCCTTTATAATCGTTGTAATCACTGACGCCGTCGTCATTGCCAAGAGCGTTTATTATCCACCGCCCATTTCTATCAGTAGCAGGATCTTCGCGCGCATGTAAAGTAGAACTATTTGTAGAACAATCCAACGCGTAAAACGGTTAAGAGCGGATACCAATCACAGCCAAATTATTTCGCATCATCATCATCATCATCATCGAATCGGGCGGGAATCAATGTCGCGAGTGACATCCTTGTCACCGCGAAATAAATCTCCAAAAGTGTTACGCTGTAATTACCGCGCGGTGTCGTAGTTTCAACTGTAATTTCCAATTTACGCGAATCGAGGTTTTGCGGAGCGTCTAATTACGCGGCTTTCAACATGACGCGAGAAGTAATCGCGACACGCACATTCTCCTCTATACGCATTCTGTATACACAAACCTTATCTTTTATCTTACAGAATTGAAAAATGTATTTGCAAATTTACATATAAACATTATGAGACATCAAGATCCGCCTGGATTGAAAATAATCATTTTCTTGCTCTTGTTTGATTTATCTTTTAAGCCAATATTCCAAGTGCTTTGCATAACACAAATTGATGCATACTTTCAAGCGCATTCTTGCTTCTGGCATTCTCTCTCCTCTCTCTCTCTCTCTCTCCTTCCTTCTTTCTCGCTTTCTCTTTCTGTATCCACCGCCGTCGCCTCGTGCCGAGTACGAGACATACTTAGATATTAGACAAGTCGAGTAGTAGTATCCAGGTGTGTAACACCACCAGGTCGTGTGGCATTTAAATCGTTTTACAACATTGCTCCTGCCACCACGACTGCCGCCCGCGTGTATGCACGCTGCATCTTCTCATGCGTGAATACACGTACCGGCCGTTAGGGCGAGACTCGTTTCTACGCTCGAGTGAGATCGCACATGGAAAAATTTACGAGCGATGCGTCCACCGGTACTCTCTTATCTCTATGCTTTTTTCTCGGAGCACTGAACAACGCCTTCATATTTCGCTGTAAGAATGTAAGATCTATTTCCCTCTTTCTTTAGTAAAAATCAAAACGAATAAACTTTCTATTTAGAATTGAAGATTATTCATTCATAGAGAAAGTAAAGACAATTATATTGAAGAAACTTTTTTCAACGCCAAGTGCACTGTTAAACGTATCAAAGGAGCAATGGTAACCTAAATTCCTTGAGTTGAATGGTATTTTGTTATTTTTAACTTTTATGCGTGTCAAAGCAATCCATTTTTGCAATTCGTTCCAGTAAATAACGTTCATATTAATTTATATTACAGCTTAGTAAATAATAAACTACATTCGAGTTAAATTTAACATATTTTCTTGAAGTAAATTATTTGACTCCATTGTTTTAGTTAAATTAACGACATATTGAGTAAGAACGGAAGCAATCTATAGAAGTGATTAAAAATAACTTAAATTTAATATAATTTATCATGAATATAACAATGTAATGCGCACGAATGCGACTAAATGCCATGCAATGTATATCAATTTTTATTTCAGCAGCTTTCGTCTTTGTGTAACTTCTCGATTGATCCGTATTGTCATCACAATTTTGAAATTCGAACAATATATGGAATTATCTCCGATTAATCCCACAACGATGTCCAATTTCAACAGCGCTTTCAGCCGCAAAAACTATCGCGTAGAACTTCGCCGATCGCGTTTACATACACAAAATCGATGTGATTATATATATAATGGAACAGACGCGGAGTGAGTCTGTTTGTGTGGGTAGGAAAGATTGTGCAACTGTTTTGCACGCGTACGTCAAACAATGCACGACACATTCGCACGCACACGCACGCTGGGCAGGATTGAATATCCTGTTCAGCTTATTAGGGCAAGGTGGCCAGCCTTGCTACTTTGATACCGATATCAATGATAATGTAATGCACCGGCCCGAGCTGGCGAGGGCGTTTAATGCCGTAACATTTCGAGCTAATGGCGAGCCACGCTGCTACGATCCAAACTGTCGGTGAAAGAGACCTCGTGATTCGCGTTAATACGCGATTTATCACCCGAGCGTCAAATAAATTACGTGAACATCGTCGCAACGTTTTTTGCATACACTTCCGTTTTCGAGATGCCAATGTATCTCCGACATTTTTTCGATCTCCATATACAGTGGTTGCCAAAAGTCTTGGGCTAATGAATAATTTTATTTTTACTCGGATAAAGAATCTTTGCAAATAAAGATTTTGTAATACAAATACCTAATATAGTCTATCATTTAAAATATCGGATTTTTAAGTTGATTATAACAAGAATTTTATTCACTTGTAATAAAAATTTAAAAATAAATTTATAAAAATTATTTTAAAATTATTTCATATGTTGGCCGGAAATTTTTAGCAGCTACTGTATATTGTTAATCGTTACGTACTGGCTTTCTAAATAATGATTAAAAAATCAAATTTATTATAAAGTCGAGAATTATTGCTTTCATTCTGAATAATCAATCTGGATTACAAGTTGTTTTACTGTTGATTTTATAATCCATACAATTGTTTTCATCATTCAAAATTGTTTTCTAAATCCTCTATAATTTATACAATAATTTATACAATAGGCTTCTTATATTATCGCGGAATAAGTTAATCGAAATCGCGATGAGCTATGACATTCGTGTGATTTTAAATTATAATATAAAAGATGCGATAGTCAGAAGAAAAGGTGATAAACGAAAGATTTGTTATTTCTATCCTTAACACAATCCGCATAGTTTCTATAACTGCAAATATTAATGAGCATTTTCGCATAAAATTGCGATTCGTTTCCTGCATTTTAACTACGATACAATCTGTAATTACAATAAAGTACTACAATGTACGTATTACGATAAAGAGAATATGGAATAATAGATGCGTTATTTCTTGCTTTATTATAACTTCATTTCCATAAGAAGAAAATTATACCAATACATGAAAGTGTCTTTCTCTTGTCTTTCTTGATAATGCTAGTCAAGATCTGTCAAGTGACACGAGGCAGATGCCAGCAACGTGTTTCGACGCGTCGGCCATTCATCAAATGGATTTTTCTCCTCGAGCATACGGCGTTCTTATCTGCTCGGTCAACGATCGGCGCGATTAGTGACGGTGATTATTCAACCGCCTGCCACTTACTGCCGTGCATGACGATCTGCTTTATCGCGATTCGTGGGAGTCCTCAATCGCGGGGGCAGTTCGGACATGTTTTTTTTTTTTCGTGAACGAATCTCTATACAATCTACCTTCCGCATTATATTGTTCTTATCACAAGGTTTCATTGCGTCAAGGAAACTTATTTACATTAACATATCCGCGTGTTTTCCTGAAATAAAAATATTCCCTCCGATTGGAAAAAACATTGAATTAATATAGGGATATATTTTTATTAATATATTCGCGTGTTTCCCTAAAATAAAAAAAGATGTTGTCCCTTGGAAAATACATTCAACGTATTTTAAAATACATTAAATTAAAATATAATATTTTTATTATATTATATGAACATATTTCCTAAAAAATAAAAAATTTCTCTTCCATTTGGATACATGTTTGACGTCTCCAAATGTTAAATTCGGATTTTTGTCTGACCAGGGATTGGAATGATTTTTTTTTTCACAGAAATGTTCACGTAAATTCGCGTTTTCATCAAGAGACACATTCGACCGAGATATTCAACCTTGCGAGGACTGGTGATCCAGTGATGCGCGATTCCGCGGATCGCATTCGCCGCACGCTCAATCACGCCGCGCTTATGCTAATACAGAGATTTAATTAATCAACGAAGCGAGCAAGACATTTATCTTCCACGATGAATTTTCCTCTATTCTCTCTATCTCTCCCTCCGTACTTCCCTGATAACGCTTTTCGATCATCTTCTTGCTAACGCGAGGCTAACGGAGCGTGCGTGTAAGAAACGCGTGAGGCGAGTACAACCAGCTTGAGAGCCTTTCTAAGTCTTCCTACAACTGCGTTTAGACCGTGGCATTATTATTTATTTATAGCGCCATTATGTTGTCTCTATTATGTTGGCCGCGGCTCTCGAGCGGATGGTATAAATGCTGAGAGCAGCGCTTGTTTCTTCCTCGCGCCGCTCCCTCTCGTCGCCTCGTTGCACGTTGCTTCAAGCCACGAATGTATAATTATTATCGAACGCGCTTGCCGTCGGCAATGACGTCTGCGATCTACGCGAGAGATTGATCTCGGCACTCATTGCGATCGAAAATAGAAATTCGATAAAATGTATCAAAAGAAATAAGCTTACTTTCGATCACAAAGTGGATCTTAGTGTCTAAATATTTGTGTGAATTATATTAGGTGTTGGAATTAATTCGTAGCGTTTTTTAATGAAAGAATGTTATTTATTTCACATGAGCATTAAAAAATACATTAATGAAAGTACTTCCCATCACTTGTAAAACGCTACGAATTAATTCCAACACCTAATATATACAATATGTATATATACATACGCAGAAATCTTGAAATCTTCTACAATCATTCAGAGTTTAATATCGTGCAATTTAATATTTTTTTTTATATTAATGAGCATTTTTGTAAGAATATTAATAATCTGATCTTAATGAGAATCTTAAACCTGCGAATAACAATATTAAAAGCGAACTTTGCAAATACAATTTTATAAATTGCGCGGTTTGTTAGACTTGAAACGCAGTAATGAAAAACTGAAGTTGAAATATATAATAAATATCTCAAATTATACATAATTGATCGTCAATTTAATAACCTGCGAAAGAACATATTGAAAAAACTATTACTTCAGCGCCACCGGGATTTAAACCTGGAACTCTCGATTCTTCAAGACGGACATCAGTACCGAGAAATATCTCCTGATATATCAGAGACAATAGGAAACGAGGCCTCATCCCAATGAGGATGTAAAGGCGATTTTCTTCGAGATAAACGAGGTGCGCATATTCGAGCGACTGCATGAGTTTTAAGCGCTCTTTACGCGAGCGTGACATTTAGAGACGCCGTAATGATGGAAACAGTAAATGTGTCTTGGCGATGAAGTCCATGACTGTCGCTCGGAATAGCCGTTGCGCCTTCGTTCGCGTTTATACGGCCGTAATAAATAACGCCGCGCCGGTTGCTGCAACTGTCCGCGCGCACGAGCCTCTCCTGAAGATAGAATGTACTGTAAAGCTCACCTCGCTTGAAATACGTGATCCGGCGAAAGAATTTCGGGGATATATTCAGAAATCTCGTGCGTAACGAACGTAAGTGCGATAAATTCGCGATGTTAAATGATTTCCATTGTGAAATCATCATTGAAGTATGGAAGGCGTGCAAACCCGTCCGTCAGATTCCAAGGCGAATAAGGATCGAGGCGAAGGTGCAGCGATAAATTGTTTAATCGTGATGTTCGACTTGAAGAGATCTCTCTCTGGGTCTCTTTCCCTTTACAGCCGCGCCATTTATTCATTCGCGGCAAATAATCGCGGGGACGAGCCGCGTGCTCACGCTCGCTGGAAATTGCCGCTAAGCCTACGCCTCTCTCGCGTGTGCACGGCAGTGGCACAATAAATAACTCTCGCGGCGGCCATTACTTGTCACTCACCCTCCGCACCCCCGTTTTCGCGATTAAGGGTGAAAGGGTGTGCGAGTCTCGTTCGTTACGACGCGTTTTCCGCAAGGCTTAATTTTTCATACGATTGCGCTGTAATTAACAGCAGAGTTACTCGACGTGGAGTTGTCACAAATGAATCACGGTATTTTGATAAATATATGATGCGTTGTGTACGTGATATGTTCTTGATTCGCGCGGAATGGAAGATTTCTTCGAAAAGAAATGTAATTCGAGAAGAGATATGATTCAGAGAAAAACGTACATCGAAAAAAAGTAAATTTTAATAAATATTTATTTGAATAGTTCTAAGTAAACTATTAATTTGATTTAACTATCATTCTTTAAGCAAATATTTGTTTATTGTAAATTCAAAGAAATATATTAAGTTTAGTAATTTTTCTTTTCAATGTAAAATTGTAAAGGTGGTAATTATGTGACAAGTTTTTTATATGTAGAATTATTGTACACACAGTTGAACAAATATTTTATGATTGTTGTAACTATAAAACAGTTTATTCGACTATGTGTATATTGATTTTGCACGTGAAACTTGTATAATTGATATTATGCCTTTCTCCAAATATAATATAATTGATTTCCCTCATGAAATTTTATCCCTTCTCGATTTATCAGCGATGCGTGAAATCGGGATAAAGTGAACGTGAACATAATTCTATTTCGTCAAATCCGAGATCGTTCGTGCAAGTAGACGTGTACGGATCCTTGAATCGGTACCACCCATAAATCGCGCGCGAGCTACGCGATTGCATTGTTGCGTACGCCAACGATTTTACAGTCGACACGCATGATAAATTATCGGCGATCTCGGTCATTCCGTTCTTGGAATTTGTCGCACAAAACGCAGGAAAGCATAAATAATTCATCGGCCGTGAACGGAGACGAAACGGAGGGCGAGACTCGGAGCGTGTTGTGGTGCGGCGGTCGAGATCGACATCCGCCTCGATCACCGTTCGCCATCTTGATCTTGTCGACGTATCCTCCCTGCTCGCATACTACTCGGTGCCGGATTCTTGTCCGGAGCTGTACCGGAAGTTGATCGATCGACAGTTGATGATCAGCGAAGAAACGGACGTGTGCCTCGGGACGTGTTTCCCTTAAAACTCTGGACGAGCGTTCGCGTAAAATTCCCGAAATTCCATGAAAGTATACGCTCGCTCTATCACCTTCCTCTTCGTTCGTTCACAAGATGGGGCACGATATTCAGCGCCGTGACGGCTCGGCGGCGACTCTGCCGTGGACGCCATGCGCCGCGGGCGATATTCGCATTGGCTGGTAGCCGGCGTTTGCGCGCCGCTACGTCCGTATTGACTTTACCGTCGCTTCGCCCTCCCCATCCGCCCTCTCTTGCGAAAGCCGCAGACGTTCCGGCTACGGCGTACACACGCATGTACGCACGCGTGTGCTCGCTCGCACACGCACACGCACACGTACACGCTCCTGGACAAAGAGACGCGCGAGGCGAGCATTGGGGAGCAACAAAGGACGGTGGTTCGTCCGGGTAACGTACCAAACGAAGAGAAGCATCCGGCAAACAGGGGGTGGCTGACGGGTCGGTCGACTACACGCGAGGCGAGTGTCTTACAATTGATTTTCACGCCACTTTGATTTATTCGAGAGTGCCACCATCGCGCGTTTTTCATGCCCGCGGGACCAATTCGGGCTTCTCCGTGGATGGAGTCGACCGGTCAGCCTTTTCTCCTCTTACTCTCCTACCCCCCTTTCGCTGCTCACGTGACTGAAGAATTTCTCTCCAGCTCATGTGCCTCCTCCCTCTGATCGTACTCGTACCCCCGCGGAGAATTTATGGACTTCCAGGACGATTCTTTTAAGATTGGACCCGCGCGACCCTTTTCCATTGGCGTTTTTCTCTCCGATTCTCAGACGTAGTCGATTGCCGATTCTAACTGGAGATCGATACTCGATGGGACGTAAAAGGCAGATAAAAGTAGTTGAGAATGGGAGCTGAATTTTTGGGAGAATCGTACGACTTTGGAATCGTTACTCCCAATCGTGTCTAGTAGGATTAGGGTGCTACTACTGATAGAGGTATTAGTCGTAATGCTACTGGATTAACTCGCACAATACGAGCACATCTTTAGACACGATTACCCTTGGAATTCATGGTGTTGCCATTGTCTGGGACAATACAGTTCAATTCGAACGCCACGGCCAATATTCGTGCAGTTCCCATATCTATAGTTTCCATAATTACGAAATACCTCGAACCTGCTCAAATTAATAATAAAGCACAGTATTTATACAGTTATAATCTAAATCTCTAGCACACGCATATGCGCTTTATTTTATCTACATTTCCATTTATCGTTCCAATTAAGAGAGAATAAATCCCTAATTTGCAATCTCGACTTTCAACGCCTTCCTGTCCATTTATTTTCATTTGCTTCTCACAGCCAAATATAACTCCAGATTCCAACTAATAATTTCTCCAACAAAAATATATAAATAAATCATCTTTCCCCCTTCCCACTTTCATCCCTCCGTTGCATCCCACAGCATGCGCCACCATTTCCTAAATCACCGTCAAATCTCCCACCTAACTCTCAGCGGCTCAGTCTCTCTCGTTCGTTCGCGAAGGGTGGCTCGAGGGGAGGAATTCGTCTGAGCTGGAGTGTGCGCGAGGATGAAGGAAGGGTAGCGCGGCGGCGACGGCCGCGGGGTTTCTGCTACCCTCCTGCTGCAACGGGACATGAGCGGGATGGGATTGGTCCTTGATTGCTAGAGGGGTCGTTTCCCGGACTCGGGTGGGATACATCGAGATCGCGACCAATGATAGAGTGCGCAGCTGCCCTGGGGAACCAGCGAGGAATCCTCGTCTACCTCGACGAGAGGAAGATCCCCTTCTCTTGAGGGAAAGGGCATAAAGGGCGAGCGGTGCCTTAAACCGCCGTCGATATATAGGGCGTTCCGAGGGGTTCACATGGGAAAGGATTAGTATTGTGGACACTTGGGAAAAGCAGGACACTTTTTCATGATGGAACGAAAAGAACACGTCGCTACGTTGGCTACAGGTCTCTTCAGCAGTCGATCGACGTGATGTTAATATGGAAAGTTCATATATCCTATATGGAAAGTTCAGTTTTACTGAAATATCTAAAAATCGAGATGAATATAGATCTGAAAATAATACTGTTGGACCATCGAAATAATTATATATAGAAAATTGAAGAAAATCAATGAACAACGCTGCTAGAAGTTTCGACATTCTAGCAACCAACTTGATTGCGTCCTACATAATTACTTTGACAATCCAATCCAACGAAATTAGATTATTAATTTTCAGAACTGTATCTATTTAAATTTTTAGATACTACTTCTTTCCATGTGCCTGTCGCGAATCGTTACGTCCGTTATCGAGTTGTATACTGATGTTAGACAAATAGGTAACAATTAATCTGTTCGCAACGCAATTTCTTCATGTCGTTTCTGCCTGCGGTTATAGATCAGTGGTCGGAGTCGTGTTTTCGCCGGAAACTTTTTGTCTATGTCCAAGCGGCGTTCTTTCCCTTGGCTGATAAGCGTGTAACGCGATAGCAATGCGCACTTGCGTGTGCACGCCACGCAGCAGCGCAGCGAATTTTCCGCTCTCCTCGCCACCTTCACCAGCGCAATGCCCCGGTGTGTTTGCCAATAGGTAGAATTGATTGGAGCTTCGTTAGAGGGCGAGTTCGTAACAAGCCGGACCGGCGCGATTTGAATAATCATTTGCATAACTCACAAGCCGATATCAACGAGACTGCTTCGCACGGAGCGATTAAATCGTTAATTCGTCTGTTCTCGCTCGCCTCTTGCACGCGAAACAATTTCACGCTCTTACAAGGAGGGAAAGCACCGATTCGATGCTACGTACTTACGAGTCTTAGCAGCGACGAAATATTTTCTCGGGATCACGATGGGCGGATCGGTGCACGTGAGAAAAATTTCTGCGCACTTTCTCGGCTCCGACGGTTAACATTGCGGTGTAAGAACATATTTTACGGAGAGTTCGTTCACGGGGAAAAAAAAAGATTTGTTGAAACAACTAGAAACTTCATTGATTCAGCAAATCTACAGCCGTACAATACATGTACCGATAGCTGGTTTTCTTAAGTATAGCGAAGTTGTACAGCTGAAAAAAATTAATGACTACAAGTAATCATATTGTTGTAACAGTACAGCAAATTTCTTAATTCAGCTAAGATAACTTTCTATGAAATCAATTGAATATATAGATTAACATTTTTAAAATATACTAGTTAAGATGGCGTGTACTTTTTTTGTTGCTACAATGAAGAAACTTGTTATATTAGCAATTTTCATTGTAGTAAAGAATTAACTGAATTGGCATACTGATAATTGCTTGCGAATGTAACTTCTTTGTTAAACTATCAATCTTTTTAGTTATAGGTATTAAACTCGCCCAGCAAATTGTAGCTTTGCTGAACCGTTCAATCTATTTTTTTCCGTTTTGTCTCCTCGAAACATTCAGTTCGATTACCTTGACACTGTTGTATATTTTAGCGACGGATTTATTCATGTACGGAAAGAACGATAAAGATCTAAAAATTTTGCTAGATACAGATCCGAAAATAATTTTGTTTGAATCATTAAAATAAACTAAATAAATACGTAGGATATGCAAATTAATTTCTACAATGTTAAAACTTTTTGCGTCATTAATAAGTTTTGCACTTTATAATTATTTCGATAATCCAGCAAAATTATTTTCTGTAATTAGCTGAATTTTTAAATACTTCAAATTTTGTTTTTTTTTTTTCCGTGTACCATACGTTAACTTTATATATAACTTTATAGGATAGATCCTGCGAGAAATTGTCGCTGAAACTCGTCCTTCATGGACGAGTAAAAAGAGTTAAGGGGCTATAAATATACGCGTATGAAGAGCGAGTCGCAGCACTCTATCGACGAAACAATTGTTTCTTTGGACCGGAGCGGATGATCGATCGGCTTGTCGGACGGCCGTAGCCGGCCGTCCAATCGCGGCATACCGAATCTTAAGTAGCCGTGTACCACTGGACGAAAAAGAAAAGCGTTACACACACGTAGAGAGTAACGGTGCCGGGCAAACAACCGGCTTGAATTATCGCATCAATAATGATCGAAGTGTGCGAGTGTCTTCTCACCGAGCGAATAGACAGGATCGTCGTTCGCTTATATCCGTTCCGTCTATAAATCGACATCAATCCGCCCGATTTTTTTTTTTTTTTTTTTTAAGGATTTTTAGGATTACCGACGCGCAATAAATAATCTTACACGGGATCGACGGGATCGTTTTGAACATCTCTCGATTTATCTCGCCCTTCATCCGCTTTTTCCCGTTTCTCGGGAAAACACCTACGTGCTTCTACGTTTAAATGGAAATCCTACAAGACCGTATCAACGAGGAACCGTCAGTCCTTTTTGACGCAAAGTCGCGCAATATTTTACGAGTTATCAGCGCGGAATCTAATCGGTCTTTAGTTACTGCTTCGGTTATGCTAATGGGATCCAATAACTTTGTCACGCGTCTCGTTTTGCCGAGACGACAAGCCCCGGGATTTATTTCGCGAATTTATGAGTGGAGCGCCGCGCGCCTCTCTCGCCCACAACAGTCGGAAGCAATTTACAAGTTAATAGGTTACGACGATTCGTTACGCGCCCTTCTCTCACACCTCGGCCCTCCCCCTTCCCTTCCCCCTCCCCTCACCTTCTCCTTGCTGAATTTATTTCGTTTGGTCCGCGCACACGCCCATCTAATTGGCTCGTCCGTCTCTCGCTCTTTCGTTTTTGCTCTCTATCGAAAATTATACGCACGTACACCGTTGGAAAGGATACTAAAACCTTTCGAAAACGAGGTACATGGAGCATGCTCATCTTGCTTAATTCAATCGATTATAGAAATAAATTTAACATTGTAGGAATAAAAAATTTTCGACCACAGTTAATAACAAAATGAAATTAACTTTAGAATTTAATAAATTGTATTTAACTTTTTTTCCGCACTGAAGAAGATTTAAATTCAGAGTCGTAACGTTTGTAATTAACTTCATTGATGGATACGTTCCCATTGTTTGCGAATTACATTTTATCGACTTGTAAATATATTATTTATATACAATACATGGCAAGCGGAGGCTTGTATAGACACACATTTGAAAATTATTTTGCTGGACCATCAAATTAATTAGGTAGGACGACAAAATTGGTTGCTGGAATATCAAAATATTTTGCAACATTGCTCATTGTGCTTAAGATTTCCACAAAATTATTTTCAAATCTGTATCTAACTAAATTTTTAGACTCTCCAATAAAATTGCTCTTTCTGTGTTATTATATATATATGTTTAACTTTAAAATTATTACATACAGATAAAAAGTTTTAAATAGCTTTAAATTTATGAATTATCACTTTATGATCTTGGAATATAACAACCGATGCAATCACTCCGTATTACAATACATTAACTATCATATATTACAACATATAATAATTATATCTTATATAATAGTTAAGTGCGATGTAATAACGAATCAATCGATCGAGACGATACGTACAAGCTCTTTTGTTCGCGGAGAAATCGTGAATTCGTGTGCTATTGTTTCGCGAGAAGCGTTCCACGGTCGTGTAAATTCTCCCTGATCGCCGATCGAGATTCAATCGTCGATAGATTCTGGTGGCACCATAAGAGAATATCGATCGGCGTCGCGAGACACAGGAAAGAAGCGAAAGAAAGGCGCGTAAACGGGATTTGACGAGACGAGAGAAAAAGAGAGAAAGAGACGGACGAGTGTCGATCTCGCTTGCGAGGACAGCGCGTCGTATTCAAAGTGTGAACGGATGCAAATCCCGTATCTCATGAGCAGAATTTTCAAGGAAGCTGAAAGATGGATGGAAGACGCCAGCGGTACCGAACAATCGACGATATTTGCATCTGGTACATAATTCAGTCACCGTTGCTGCCCCCGACGTATCCGCAGCGAATGCTGCTCATAGACCACCATAAGACAGTCGGAAATACTAGACTTGCTCTCGTTCGTGATAAAAAAAAAAGACCGCCAATGAATTTTCGTCGACAGATACGATTCCGCTATATTGAGACTTTTCCAATTTTACTCTCGGGAGAAAGTAAATCGCTTTTCTCTTTCGTACAATTTAACAAGCGATCTCTAAACACGTAAAATGAAATTAGCGAATAATTTTTCACATCGATGTATAAGGTTTCATGGATTATTTAATTTATTTATTAAATTAATCGTGGCCTTTCTAACAGTCTTAAAACTAATATTTTGTTTGAGGAAAGATCTATGATCCAGAACAGGTTCGCGCGAGAGTTAACGGAGGAGAATTGCCGCACGTACCAGATCGAGACAAAAAAAAAACCGAAAAGTTATTTGAAACGACTGTCGGGATATAGCGCATGAATTAAACCGTAACGTTGACGAGTCATGAGAGCAATTACCGGGCCCGCGCGGTGCATTATGTGGAAATTTTCATCGCTCTCGAGCGTGTGTCTGTCCGTATAAAAAGCGAACGCGAAGGGAAATTTTCACGGCGCGCGCATGCGAAAAACACGAGCTGGTCGCCGCCACGAATTATACTTTCACGCGGTGGAATAATCGAGTTCGCGCACCGGCAAGACATATTCCAAGTCATTGCCCGGATTACTTTGCGCCTTTACAAGAATCGCAAGCGCACTTGCAGAGTACCACGCGCCCTTTTTTACCTTTTTGCCTCCCCCCCTTTTTTTTTTTCAAAACACGTTCAATCACCGTCACGTAAGTGACACACCAGGGCGTCTACGAGTCTCTTAAAAGCGAGTAGTCTCTAAAAATACGTCCAGTAACGACGCAACGCGGCTAGGAAGATTGCAAATGACACTTTATCAAGTCATCAAGAGCCATTAAAAATGCACGTTCAATTATTATGCCATTTAAACCGATTTTCCTAGCTGAAGCTGAATGCGGAGTCATTGCCCGATTGGTTTGTTCTCCTATACTCTGTCTCGTTCATTTGTACGGAGGTGCCTTTAGTGCCTTCGGAAACACAATGCGCGAGTGCGGGACACCAGACAATTTCGACTCTGGCACACAGAACACACTATTCATTTTCCGCATGGAGATCGATGAGGATAACCCTTTGCACTCGGGGATCTTCGTCGCTCTTTCGCTTTCTCGGTCGCGCGCCATCTTGACTACCTGAAGAGTCGAAGATAAAATCACGCCGCAAAGTTCGGGGTCATTCCTCACTCCTTGAATTCGAACGGAATGGTTTCTCGAAAATCTTTTGACGTCTCTGAAGGTTGAATGATGGTAATTTTTGTAACCAATTTGAAGCGTTCATTTCGCATAAATGTCTTCTCGCAAGATAAAATATCGAGATCTAGTTAAATATTGTATAATAATTGTCTCGACTATTTCTGAACGTTTTTTCTCATGCATTCTCCAATGACAGCAAACGCATAGCGTGTCTTTAACAGAGTTTAACAGGTCTCGCCGAAGTTGCTGTTTCTGTTACAGCAATGGCAGCGCAGTTTCTGCTGGGGTTATACCTCCAGGTACGCCTGGAGAACCGTAATTCGACGAGCATTGCTCGGCATGGACCGGCCATGGACTCAGATAAGCATCGCCACAGGACAAGAGAGAAGAAAAGGGAAGCAGGGGAGCGTGTAGGACAGTCGTTAACGAGCGACTCTGCGCGCAGAATTATTCTCTCTCCTTCGCGCTATGCCTTCCTCTTTTCTCCTGCGACTATGAGACTCGCGCGGCTTGTGACTTCGACTAAAAGATCATCTCTTCGTGTAATGTCGAGGATCGATTCCAGTAGCGGATCCACGACTTCCGCATTACTTTCTCACGTGGATACGAAAATAATTATTATAATTAGGAAAATAACATGGATTGTAAAAATGTTTATATTTTGAAAACGAGAATAGATGAGAAAAAAATGTAACTATTAAAGGAATGTTAGATGAAAAATTTTATGTTTAAAATGTTTATCATTCTTGAACACATAAAACACTGCATTTATAAAATTAATGATATAATGTCTCAACAACATCATATAAGATTGATAATATCTAATTATGTTGTATTAAACAACTCAATTAATATTTACTGTTGCATGGAAAGAACAGTTTTGCTGAAGTATCTAAAAATTTAGCTAGCTACTCTGCAGTAATCAAAAATTGGTTGTTGCAACCAATTAAAAATGCTATGCCGTATTTTATCATTTAATTTGCTGCAGCAGCCAATCTTTCTTCCAGTGTATAAATCTTCAAAATAATTACGTAGAAATCTCAAGCAAGTAATGCTGCAAAAAAATTTCGACCAGCAATTAGTTTGAGTGCCTTCATAAATACGAGACACATCACATTTTCAGCAAATTAAGCAAATGATAACGAAATGGCATGCAGCACAAATTTTGTCGTCAAAACGTCACTTTTCTATGCCTATAAGTTCAGCCATTTATGGCGAGGCGCTGCCACACACACACACACACATACACACACACACACACACACACACAAGCACAAGTATATGTGCTTGCTTTCGGCGCACCGAGAGTACATATACATGGACTCGTGCTTGTGTGTGTGTGTGGCTACTGATTTCGCCACATTTCACCAGGCCGCCGACTGATTTTGAATTCGCATGCCGACTATTCAGGAGCTTTAAACTATGTAAGAATCACATTAAATTGTATTGTATCGTACTCCGCGTTCACTCATAAAACAGCAGATCGACGCCATATCGTCGACATGAGCGTAATGTTCCATTCCGCGCATGTACGTGAATATATAGGTATAACCACCCTTGGCGCGAACGGAGAGCAACAGCGAGAAAGAACGGGTGAGGCGGGGTGGAAAAAAAAAGAGAGAATCAAGGGGAGAGAGAAGTTAAAAAAAAAAACGAAAATTTCCCAGCTGTTCAAGCCGGCGTTTTATCTTCCTGAAGGATCAAACATGGCGGACGTCGGTCGCAACGGGAGGGAGGGGGTTGCAACCCTTGCTATCTGCCTGATCGAAACCTCGCCGTCGCAGGAGTTCACGGCGCACGCGTGTGCGTACGTGCGTGCGTATGCGTGTACGGAATTTCCGTGTAGCTCAATATGTACAATGGAAGAAGAGGACACGGACGGTGGGCAATATATGCCACGACTTTATTATATACAGGGTGGTGGGCCGCGTGCACACCCGCGTGCGTATACCTGGTGGCCGCCTTTTGTTTCCCAGATCGTATCTGCGCTCCGTTTTTCGGCGACACATCTGCGACTGGATTCAAACCGACGCACTAAAAATGAAACATATTGTGGAGGCATATGTCTTTGCGTGTGTTCCCCCTTTTTTCAACCTTACTTTGGGAGCTTTCTAGCAAGTGAGACTTATCAACATGGACTGTCATTCTGTTTTTTTTTTCTTTCACTAAATATTGAACAAAGACAGAATAATTCCTGCGTTCGATGTAATGTATCTCTTGCTAGAAAGCTCCCTTGAAACATGAGCGACTAGATGTTAATCGTACTTTTTTTGAAAATAAATTAAGTTTCTCACTTTACATAAAAAAAAAAAACAAACTAATTTCTCGCTACGAGAATTTAATCTCCTTTGTGAAAGTCTAATTCTGTCAGTTCCTCTGGTTAAATGAAGTTATCATAGTTTCTGACTGTATTTTCTACATAGATACTAATCGCTGAATAATGAATGGGTCACATTTTCGTAATGTTTTCCCCTAACGTGGAATACTATTGTTCGCGGCTTCATTTACTGAATGAGATCGATCGATCGATCGGCCGTCATTTTACCGGGACAATCAGGACAATCGGGAATAAATTTCGGCTGAGTGCCTGCATGAATTTTTAATCCGGAAGTAAATAGGGACAAGTAAGGGCGCGGTGAATAAGGGCGCGTTCACACCTTGATGGAAAAGCAGAAAGCTGAAAAGCAGCAGGTAATCAGAACTCGCGCTGGTAGTCGACAATTTCGGCTTTTTGTACTACTTACTACCATCGCGAATTTTGATTGGTTGTTGTTTTTCCGTTTTACGCTTTTCCGCCAAGGTGTGAACGCGCCCTAAAAACGTTGGGGGGGGGGAGGGGAAAGGGTATCTGGTGTTTCTCGCGGCGGGGAATAATAATGGAAAACACCGAAAGTGTCGCACGCACGTGCGTACGCCCACTACTTTAAATCGATACATATTTTATCGACCGGCCACGTTTTTACGCGCGCACGTCACGCACGCACGCCGCGCGGATGAATGATGGGTGGGCGTGTCGGTTCATCATCGCGTCGGAATATTTGTACGGGTCGTCATGGCGAACTCGCGAAACGATTGCCTCTGTTTAAACGGTGACAGCAAATGAATTATACACAGCAGGCAGGGTATGTATCTGGGATGTATATAGAATGTCCCACTCTCTGACACGTTAATGATTGATTCTTTGATGAATTTCTTCCTTTTTCCTTTTTTAACCTCCGTCTATTATCTAGGTCTTCTTTTTTGGCGCAAGCGAAATTTCACTCTTAAATTTTATCCTTCTCACTCAAATTTTAATTTTTATTAAATAATATGCGAGTTCAAAATTATTTGATAATGTAATGGAGATATTGAAAATTAACTCTGAATTTTTTCCACATTGCTTGAAAGCCTAGAACAGCAAAAAGGACAAATTACAGACAGAGGGAGTAAAAATATGATTGCAGATAGGGAGTTAAATAATTACTACCTGAATAATTGCGGAAATATATATGTGTATAATCAGAAATTTACAATAAAATGCATCGAATATTAACACGGTTTGATCGAGCGAAATCACAATGAACTCTGCGCTGCATTTCACGAAAGAGAGTGATCGTGATACGTTCAGCGAGCAACAAAAAAATAATAGCTACGGAAAATTACATGAGGCGGCGATGTAATGCTCTTTGTAAAGCTTCGTCAATTAACGAACACATTGAGTGCAACCGCCATATCTATAATTACTCGCGAGGCGACGCCGGCCGGTGAAAAACTTTTGAATTAATCAGCCTTGCTCTATCGCGTACCAGGGAGAAAGTGCGATAACGAGAGGGATAGTGAAACGTCAATACGCGTTTCTGCATCGGAGGTATGCCGGTCCGCTCGTTGCATTTCGTGCCGCTCTCGACGAGACGCACCTTCGCTTTGAAATGAACTGCTGCAAACCGCGAATCATTGTGATCTGAGAAATGGACTCTCATGGAGGGTTGACACTCATGAAAGTGCACGCCTGGAATACATCTAAACGTCCAATGTCTACTTCTATCACAATGTATTGACTTCAATCTCCGAACTTTTACATTTTAGCCTTTTCTATTTCTAAGAATCAGAAAAAGGTAATGAGTAAATTAAATCGAGATTAAAATTAAATTATATTGATAGAAATATACATATAATTGGTCTAACAATCTTTTGACTAAGAGATGAATTAACTTGCGTTTAACTTACGCTTTTTATCCTTTTCCAGTTTTAAGAATCAGAAAAAGTAATGAGTAAATTAAACCGAGATTAAAATTAAATTATATCGGTAGAAATAGATATAATTGGCCGAACAATCTTCCTTTTTCACGGAGATTGCGTGCTTCACCACTATGATACTTTCGATCGCTTAGTCGATATTGACACGCACATGCTTCGCGAATATTCTAAGAATATCTCCATCAAAAGAACTCTTGTATCAATATTTGAAAATCACGATTGTAAAATTTATAAAAAATCATAAAATCATTTGTCATGTGTTGAAAAATATTAAAGTTATCGTACATAAATTGCAAACGTAATTCGCAATGCTTGTCGCGACAACCAATCAAAAGCAGTCAATGATATCACTGACACTTCTGATTTTCTGCAAGTAACGACTGTTGCGAACTACGTTTGTGACTTAGATTAACCTTTAGTTCTCCTCTTGTACTATCGCGAATGATTCAACCACGCTGTACGTAATAAAAAAAAGGAGAGTTCGATTTCGGATAATAAGTGATTAGAGAGACGGAAAGTGTAAACCCCATAAAACAGACGTTTCGTGATCGATTCCGCGAATTTTCGTGAGTGTTTAGTCAGGTCGAATCGCTGTTACGAGGAGAGTCCGAACGATGGAAGAGGAAGCAGAGCCGGTGGTATCGAGTTTCCGCATCGGTACTTCGGACGAGGCTGCTCCATCTACATAGGTGCTAGCCGAGTCGCCAAAAATAGATCGAGTTCACACGAATTCTACGAGCCGATCGCACGAAACCTCCGGCTACCGTTCGTGATATCGATCGAACTGGCGGCGACCTGATATGTGCGGAACTCGCCGCCTATAACGCGCTACGATTGAAAACGTGCTCATGAAAACCGTGTATCTAATTTAAGAATATAAGTAATACAAACTTGTGATGTAGTGTGTGTGTATGTGTTAATAACGGAGATATAATGTATTCCTTTTTTAAGCATATTTAACTCAATCTTGAGAGTTAAACGTTCATATCCGCTTTCTGCGAGAATGTGTTCAAGCCTATAAGTCGATAAGTTATATAGGCTGAAATATTTATAGTCAATTCTTATATTTAAAACTGTCCTAAGTCTTAAGATCCTGGACCAAGCACAGGTTGGTATTCATAATCTGTTCTTATATTTAAGATCGTCTTAATTATAATCTTAAAATGTCATGAATCAATTAGAAAGCCGTATTGGCATCATTATTTAAGGCGATCTTAAAATAAGAACCGATTATGAATTCTGGCCTCTGAATCATATATTATATATTTATAAGCATCTTAAGATATTATCTACTTAAAACGGCATTAAAATAAGAATGCTGATCATAGTTTTTAAAATGCACTATTCAATCCGGATTCGAAACATTTCTATTTATGTATTCCACACTCGACTTAGCCTTCCTCCATGACGTGGAAAAATTGCCCGTTTCGCGTTAAATATCACGTACGGAAATTTACTCGGGCGTTACGTCTTCTCTTCCGTTGAAAACGATCAATTTAAATGAATTTAAATTAATTGATCAAATCGTCAGGTCTCGTACTTCCGATTAAGGCGTTTCCAGATGTTCTCTTTAACCGAAGATTACGAGGCAAGTTCTCCAATACACAATAACGGCGATCTACCGCACGAAAATCATTCGACCCGCCATCACCGGGCGCGTTGCGATACGGAGCTGCTAATCACAGTGGAGAGAAGCGGAGCGTATATTAATCAGCGGGTACAGGAAATTAACTTGGCCTTGTTTTATCTTGCATTCTGATTACTATATCTACACACCGCGAGAAACGTATATCTTCGTTTCTCTCTGCTATACGTGCTAATTAAGTATGTGTTGTCTTGCTTATACGCGAAGGAAACGATCAAGGACGCACTTTTACGAATAAGGTGTAGACAGAAGACGTAGGATTTTTTTCGAGATTGAGATATCAAGTGTTTTAACGATAAGCTCAATAAGTCAACGTATTGAATTTTATCGTGCAAAATATGCACTTCCACGCCATTTTTCAACATTTTACATAATTGCCTACTTAATGTAACCATAATAAAGCAGATATGAATTTACTTATGAGTATTTGCTTATTAATCAGAAGCAATCGATTTTAAATGTAAAAATTAAAATTACCTTCTATTTATTTTTATGTTGTCTGATCAATCAAGCTTGACGGAAATATATATATATATATAAAATTGTACTTCACTTGTACAAGGAACTAACACAGCTTAGGTACTTACCAGTCGTCGTTTCGGCTTGATGAGGGGTCGATTCTGACCGTTCATCTTGTAATAAAGCCCGCAAGCGTTGCAGAGGTAGTGGCCAGTGCCGTCCCGTCTCCAAAGGGGTGTCGATGTGGCGCCGCAATTCACGCACTCGCGACCCTCTACCCCGACGGAACGAAAATCATATTAATTCGGCGCATTTCATATCGCGCAGCGATATTACTCACTCGTGTTCGCGTGCGAAACGCGAGATCAAATTTGTCAAAGTGGGAACTGCTCAGGCTTCTCTTCGAGGACTCGATTCTAACGTTTCCCACGCGAACACGGAAGCACGTTGATCGCGCGAAGGGGCAACTCATCGTTTTTTTTTTTCTCAATCTTTCATCATGCAAGCCATTTTTGACAATTTTCTACTATTTTGATAAAATGATATTTTCTCCTTTCAACTAATATGGCCTTTGAAGATTATATAGAATAAATACATAATATGAATACATATTACGCGATAAAAAACAATATTAATTTAACGTAATAATGTATAGATTTGACTTCGGTGAATCAACGTGCGTTTACAGAGAGATTTGCAAACAGTCAGGTGACTCGTGAAAAAGAATTCGCATGCAGAGTTGCAGACATACCAATATCAAGCGATTACCAGAGCAAAAGCAGAGTCTCTTTAAGACCATGGGCGTTTATAGGATTCACGGATCGAACTTACGTTAGTGCGGTTGGTTAATCTCCAAGGACACTGCGAGAGAAAGAAGCGGATATGGGAAGAAAAAGGATGGGATTCGTTCATATCTCCTGATCTATGATCAGACGACAGGAACGGTGCTGCTTGAAAGATTGGCAAATTTATTTTCTAAATGTTCCTAAAGATCGACGTTATCCCTCCACAATTGGAGACCCTCTAATCAAAGACTAGTCATAAAAGAGTGTCGTTCATTTTCTTGCAAAATCCTGCAAGTGACAAATGATATGCTATTTCACTTTGCAGTGATAGAAAGAGAGAGAAAAACATGTGTGCTATCTCGTTGTAATTAATATGAATTGGCAGAAAATGTCAATGAAAAGTACAATGATCGTCTCTGATTAGAGGATCCTTTATTCACAATAAACAGGCAGCGCTCTCTTTCCCGTGGAATTAGAAAATAAATTTAGATCTCTCACAATGCGCGATTCTGGATGGAAAAGAAGAAAGAAGGACTGTGGATAAAAGGATCACTTCTCCCGAAATGCGCGTTTCACGAATCGTCCTCCGAGCTGCGTCCTCCGCGGAGATACAGCCGAGTTTATCGGCTGCTACTGAAAATGATTGCTATTAAATTGCATCGTCGAATCTCTCGTTGACGCACGAGAGACCGAATTGTCGACTGTTACGCGATACGATTGAGTAAAATTCGAGGTAAAAGTAAATGGCTCCGTTCAGTGGTTGTTAAACAATCTTAACGATGCTCGTAAAAGCCACCCTCTGACTACCTCTGCGATTAGATCAATTCTGTTTGACATCTATTACTAGTGTGCGTTTGGATTTTGTAAAAAATTTCTAGTGTAATTTATCTTGAGAGATATATTTTATAAAGGATAGAACAATTGGAAATGTCATATCAATTCCAAAAAGATGTCGTGCCGATGATGGCGATATCGATTGAACGCGCGTCGCTGATTAATGACTCGACCTCGATTTAACGCGAAATTTGACGGCGGCGGAATAATTCTAGCACACGTAACGTAGGTCGCATATAATTGTCGACACGCGAGCGGCTCGTTTGCGAGTCCACCATGTAGATGAATCTGTAACCGAGCAGTCGAACGTCAGTCTTTTCGTCAGGCTTGTCACACACGTATGTAAGATGCAATCGAGGAACGCGAAGCATCACAGACGAGATCACTGTACCTCGATTCTGTAACTCTTAACGATAATATCGATCACATATATTTTCGTTGCGCAGATATTATACTGTTAAATGAGCAATGACAGTACAATCTCTTATTAAATAACATTTTATAATTTTTAGCTTCCATTTGCATCAAAATATAAATCAATCCATTTTCGTGAATAGCTCCAAAATAAACAACGTTCATATTAACGTATGCATTTAATAAATAATAAGTTAAATTAGAGTTTAAATTAAATAATAAAATAAATTTAACACATTTTCTCGAATTAAATTTAACTTCGTCATTTTCGTTAAATTATCAACATATTGAATAAGTGGCGACCTATAGAAATGATGGAAAACAATTCAAATTGAATATAATTTGACATTATACTCAATAAATATTTAACTCTCTTGTAGATCGGATGCAACCCTCGATTTTGTCAATTTTACAAAATCCATGCCATTGTTTAAGAGAAGGAAGTTTCGTGATACATATTATTTATTTTTATTTAACAATTTTGTTATGTCGATTAGATAAAATATGAATAAAACAGCATCGAATCGGATCCAATCCTACTTTTCTGGATATCTTGAAACTTCACTTTACCGTAATAGTTACAGAATCAAAGTACAGGTTCTGACGTGAAAGAGATATTATATTTAATGATCGCCTAATTGTCGTTTTGGTGCGTTTCGAGATCGATTTCGAAACTAACGGGAAGGACTCGCCCAATTCATTCCTCCGCGGCGTTTTAATTCGATTTCGGTCTTACCGACCCGCAGATGTGAGGGTGATAACGCCTACAACTACCGTCAATCGCCGATGCTATGTTCTGAATCTCTCTCTCATGCCAACAATAACAAAGCGGCATAAACGCGATCAATCTTGATCCCCTCACTGCTTTCTGATTTGATTTCGATGACGCCTCGGTGATTACGGATTAAATCCTGATTTCTCTCTCTAGTACTATTTATATTATTTTGTGACGTCCTTTATTCACCTTGTGTTATTCGCCGACAACGCGGGTTTCACCCTTTGGCGGAATAAATTTTTAGCAATTTAATTATCAATCAATTTTGTCGATAAGAATGCTCATCGCTCTTTGGCATTTATATTATCGCCAATAATAATTTCCCGCTACACATATTTCCTTGTACCGATATTTCTCTGACTATCGATCGGTTTGTAATGATGGAACGAACAGACGGACAGTTTCTGACGCAGACGATGGGTATCAGCTACGAAACGTCGAGGTGACGCTCGTTTGCGTCGCTATTCGAAATATAGTCCTCGCGTCAGAAGGTGACGCTAAAATGGCCGGTTTCACCCCAAAGGGACTGGTATCGCTCCCATTTTCGACATCACCTCCGACCTTAATGCCAGGCATGCAACGAAGCGCTCGTTAGACCACCGCTTCCGTTTCAACTTTCGCGAAGCTTTCCGGATTACAACACGAAATGCTTGATAAAACGGTATATCGTAACATGGCAAAATTCTGCTAAATTTGGAATCGTTTTTTATTATTACATCCAAATGCACACCTAAATAAAACAATTACATGATTCCTCATTTTTTGAAATTAGTCAAGTATTCTTTATTTTATGTCAGCATTATTTTTATATCGAGTAATTCATCCTTTTTAAATGTTCTGTTATTCAACATCCGCTGCAAAAGTTAGGCATCTATTGTTGATAGAAACAAACGAGCGAGGACTATTTAGGGTCAAAACAGAGCCTAGCCACCGGTGTTCGTTGGCGCACGAAGAAAATCGACGAAGTGGAGGAAGGAAGCCACCGCTTGCCACTTCTATCATCAACGGTCGAGTTATGATTTAATACGAAAGAAGCGGCGTTCCGTTACGAATTTTGCATTGGCCCATGATTATCTCTCTTCCACCTTATTGTCCTTTTTCTTTCTTCGCTAATTACGGCCGTAATTCTGCAATCCTTTCGAACCTAACAGAATTTTTTATAAAGCCTCTGCTTCCCGATGGATTTCTGGTCGTCAGCTCAGTTGTCTGAATCGTCAGTGTCTGATTAACTTTTTAGTTGTAAGGGCAAACACATCAATGGCGTCTAATGTATTTGTCATTTATATTTTAAAGTTCTGTTGCCATGCATTTTTCAACATTTCGAAGATTTAAAGCCGAAAATTCTATAGTTCGTGTTAATTTATCAACATAATTTTAACAATTTTTACAAAAATCTAAACCCATAATCGTACTAGCGATTGGGATTAGCGATTATTTTTCAACCGATCAGAGAGCAAAGCAGTTATCGATTACTTTGCTCTAATTCGTTGAAAAGTAATTGTCAATTGCCACTTATAATCACTAGTATGATTATAGGTTAATATTAGCTAATTTAATATGAAAGATGTGAAATAAGTAATTAATAATTTTCCATCAACAACATGGGATTCAACAAACAGAACAAATTTTTTATCCATTCCAGATTATATTGTATAAAAATTCACAAAAACTTTATACTGTCAAAGCTTTAACAATGAGTTTTTATCATCACAGAAATCGGATTATATTTTATTTATTTTTTACGTATTTAATCTATCTACCAAAATTCACAATCAAAATATCAATATCTTTAAAGACATTGCCGTCAAAGGGTTAAAAGCACTGTCTTGTTCACTTTTAATCCTTTTTCCAAATAATTAATTACTCTGTTTTTTTGTCTTTCTGTAAAAAATTGCCAGTATTAAATTTCTGTAAAGGAAGTTATCTACATATAATGAATTAGATATTATTATTCACATTTTCGATTCCGTATAATATATCTATGCGATTTATCGATACGCGTCATTCGCCACTTTGCCATTTACTGTATTAATTATCTTCCTCTAAGTGATCAAAATTGTTTCACGCTTCATTCGTCCATTCGGAGAAGGAATCTCTAGTATCTCAAGTTCCACCCATTCTTACCTCCTTCCCATCATGAGCGAAAGATATTTGCCAATCCCGTGTCTACCGCTTGTTTTTCATGCCGCGACGTATTACTCAATCGACACCTCTCAAGCGTCACTTCGGCTGACGTACTTTGTTACGGGAGCCATTTTTCGTGGCCTTCTCACAGGTGATTTTCTCGACAATCGCGGTAGGTGTCGCTAAATGAACCGCCGATGCCGTGGATGCCGTCGCGGCTCCGTCCGGCTTCTTCTTCGTCATCGTGAAGTTCCGCGCGCGGCTGGTTGGTGTGTGTCGTAAGTCGATTCAATTAGCGGGCTTCCATGGCGCGAAGCCGGGGGCCATTGTTCCCGGAATTAGGATTTTTACCACGCCGCCGCCGCCGCTCCACGCTGGAGAGCGACCAGCTATTATTACCGCAATCAGCGTATCCGGCATTTTTCAACCGTTTCTCGTTTCTCTCTTCTCTTTTTCTCCTTCCTCCGCGGCGTTATCCACTTCGACGACAACATGGACGATACCGAAAGAAACGCAAAATTTCCCAAAAGTTCGTCGATCGCTCGAAACTCTTTCTATAGTCTTGTCACACGTCACGCGACATCGTACTTTACAGAAATTGATGGACTGTAATTGGACCGCAAATCCACGACGAATGCGACCCAGCCGCGTGTGCTCGTACGAGGGGAAAAAATTATTATTTGCCGAAGGTACGCCATTGAAAAATGGTCCGTGGACTCTTTGAGAGGGAGCTTTGCCGTGACAAAAACAAAAATACAGCGCTAGCCACACCACATCGAAAAAAAACCTGTGCTTCTTCGCATATTTTTGTGTCTTTGCGCATGTATGTGTGTCCATGTGAATTTGTACGATATATGTGTGAGGAGGGGAGGGGGGGGGAGGGGGAATCAGAGAGAGAAGTATGCGTATTTATAAATAGGGATATAGTAGATACATATATCGTGTTTCATTTCGTAAATCGGGTGTGGTGCTTCACGCTCGCTCTCTCGAGTGGGTGCCACGCAAAAAACACATCAGTGAGGCAAAATACAAAAAACCACAATCAGTGCCTCCCTCTCTCTTTCGCTTTCTTTCTATTGTGATAGCTCGTCCAAAAAAAACGAGAGAAACGGGTGGAAAGAACGTGTTTTGAACGAACTTTAAGCGTAAGACGACCGCCACCAAAAGCTCACGGTTAAAATTAAGATAAAAAATAAAATAAAATCGAATAATGAAACGAAATTGATAAATATCTCGCCTGTATATTCTCTTGCCCTCTTTACATATCCCCAATCGATATTCGAAATACTTCCGAAAGAGTATCGAGTGGATCTCGAATGATGGAGAGAATATAAGCGAAATAAAAATAATTTCTAAGAAAGTTATTGGAAAATTTTTTAAAGTTAAATAAAATAAGAATTAATAAGAAGTTTTTAATGTAACAGGAGAAGTAATATGAAATCAGGAACAAAAAACGCATTGGCGTCGATTACGTTAAGCTTGTATAAATTACGTAAAATATGATAAGTCAGATTTTTTGATAATGTATATGTAGCATTGAAAAAATCAGATAAAATAAAATGCGCATAAGGATTACCTGAAATTTATATATTAATATCTCTAGTTTCAACAATCGACGCCGGTGCAAAGAAGCGGAACTAAAGATGCCGAAGCAAACAATTACGCAAAGAAACTGATAAATAATTCAAGAATATCGCAACACATCTTATACGGGAAAAGTATTATTTATCAGTCATATTTTAAACGTGCCTTTCAAGACTTAAAAATTTCAAGACTTTTCAATTACGAAACAGTGCAATATAAAATAATTAAGATTATTAAATCTTTTTTTAAGAGAGGGTTATAGATTTTAATTATTAAATTTCATCGTCAAGATTTGAGGACTTAAAAAATCTTCTATTCAATCTTGCAAGATTTTCTAAAACACTTTTCCCGCACGGAAATGTAAGCGAAGAAAAGAACAAATGAAATATTCGGAAACCAAAAGTATAAATTCCAAAATGAAAGTAATAAACAAACAATAAAGTAAAAAAGAAAGAAAACTCAAAGGAAAAACAGAAAGAACCGTGATAGGCGCGTGCCGCTTACCGGCGGACGTCCTCGACTTGTTCCTCGGCTTTTGCTGCTGCTGTTGCTGCGCGGAGGGCGAGCCCGGCGTGTTTCCGTGCGCGGCCGCGTGACCGACTAGCAGCTTCGAGTCGGCGCCGCCGGGTAGGCCGCCGGCTAGGCCGCCGGTTGCATTACCGGTGCCGGCACTGCCGGCATGGTGACCGAAAATACCGGCGACCGCGGCTGCACTGCCGTTGTGCGGATTGTGGGACGACGCGGCGGTAGACGACGAGGTGGCGCCGTGATGATGATGATGGTGATGGTGGGTGCTGGTGGGATACTGCAGGTGCTGATACATATTGTACGCGCTCGCGGCCGGGTCATACTGCGAACCGGAAGTGGCATGGTGGCTGTTGGTCGCCGCCGCGACGGCGGCCGCGGCCGCGGCCGCGTAACTGTCTCTACAGGGCGAGGCCGCGCCGCCGCCACTGCCACTGCCGCCACCGCCGCCGCCGCCGCCGCCGCCGCCACCACCACCGCCACCACCGCCGCCGCCGGCCGGCACACCGTTGTTGCTCTGATACGCGTCCTGTTGCTGTTGTTGCTGCTGTTGCGTGGCACTCGCCTGTTGGCTGCCCGTCACATTGCCAGATTGGTTATTACCTTCTCGTTGCTTCACCTGGCCGGCGGATGAACCGTTCGTGCCGGCAGGACCATTGCTCCCGTTGTTGGAACCGTTGTGTTGCTGATGTGGCGGCGAGGGCGCTCCGTGATGGTGCCCAAGCATCACCGTCGGCTTGATGTCGCACGAGCTCGCACCGGATGCGCCTAGCGCGTCTTGATGATGCATAAACGCGCCCATCACCGCCGCGTGAGCGACCGCCGCTTGATACTCGCTGGTAGTACCACCGCCCAACCCGGAAAGAGGATTACCGCTGTTATTATTATTGGCGCTCGTCGAATTGTTGTTATTCGTGCTGGAGGTCGTGCTAGCGGTTATGCTATCAGGCGTAGCGTCCTTGGGCGGTGTCGGTGGAAAGGAGAAGAGATGATGACCGCCGCCACCGTGACTCGATAAACTTCCAGTGGTGGGCGGCAGCGAGGATCCCAGGGGACTCTGCGGCTTCTCGTCGTTCACAGCGCCGCCCGTAGTCGTCGTCGCGGGGAATCCCCAGGGTGTCTTCGAGGTGTCCGCGCTGCTGCCGGAGAGCCACGGATGGAGAACCGAGCTATGGAAGTGCGGCCGGCAGACTTGGCTCACTGGACCGCTCGACACGCCGCTGCTCGACATCCTCGCTGAAAAGCAAACGAAATATGGAACGTTAGACGGGATAACGTAATGCACGTGTAAATGCGAATAAATAATTATAAATATGTGTGAATTGTATCGATGTTCAATCTGTACCAGGAACATATTTTTTCACGCTAAGGAACATATGAATCCTTGGGACCTACTGAAGTTTCTATTAGTTATACTTTTTAAGAACTTTTCAAGTTCAAAACTGTGAAGATAAGACTAAAACATAAAATTATTCCAAATCGTTAGTATTGAAAATGAGGACAAGTCTCAGACTTCCTAAGACCCATATTTTCTAGTTATGGATTAACATCTAATTAAATAAATTCTCATCAACACACAAAGTTTAATATCCCGGCATCACTGGCGAAATCATTACATGTTACGATACGGACGAGAGTAGTATATTTCACAATGCGGACGGAACTTTTTCTTCCTAATGTAAAGGGGAATGAAAATAAGTCGTGTATTTAAGGCATTGATCGTTCCAGCTATTAAAGCAAGTTTTATTGCCACTGCTACCTGGCATAAATATTTTTTTTAAAAACTGCCATGAAGAGCTTGAACAGATGTCTTGCGAGCGTGCGATCGTGCTTCGCTCGGGAATCGCTTTATCTGAAAATGGTGTAGCCGCATGGAGTGTAGATGCTGTACCGCAGCAACGACCGTCACGAGAAGGAAGAACCTGATTCACGTGCGTGCTCGGAATGATCGGATTTTATACCGATCGTAAACCTAATTGCGACAGACGTCTTAATTAAGTGCGAGGTCCACTCGCTTAGTACGCGGTATTATGGCCCTTCTTCCTCTTGTCTTTACAGCGACGTGTATCATTCTTCGATTGAATTTGAAACCATCATGATTCGCTTTATACGCGATAAGGTACTGAACTCACGCGTAATTAATTCTTCATTGGCAATCTTAATTTCGTTATATGGCACTAGGAACGTGTCCACCAGCGTGATGAGAAATCGCGTTATGTATGCGTACCGGCTAGACGACGCGCGTTCGTCCGTTTTATCGTGTTTATCGACAAGAAAGAGCGCTATGTAAATGTCGGATCGAGAAATGGTGCTGCTCGCCTGACGCTAATTGCGCTCCGAGTTCGAATTAGACCGCGTGTCGCATGTAGAAGTCGCGCGAGCGTAATGATTGCGATATCGCCGATAACTTTTTTTTTATTCTCGTTAATGGCTGGTTTTTGTTTTAGACTCGCATTTTCCGTTTTTTAACGTACGAATCATTGAAGAAAAAATCGCATCGAAGCCCAATATATTTTTTATCGAAACTGATTTTTTTTTTTTTTTTTTAATTGAAGTGAAACATATTGTAAGACTTTTAAAATAAATTATCACTCTGAAAAGTAAAATCTCCCTCTTAAAGGATTTCTTATATAAACAATAATCCATTACCTAAGCTTTAAATCACAAGCCGTAAGAAATCGGCTAATTACTACAATCAATGTGAGAAGAATAGTCGACTGTAATTGGTTAATTTTTTACGGCTTAAAAACTTAAAGCTTAGATAACGGTTTATTGAAGAAAGTCTGTTAAAGATTGAAAATTGAGCTACTCTTTTCACAAAACTAACGTAATTTTTATTTCTTTCTAATTTTATTTCTTTAAAATAAGATTCCACTCCAAAAAAAATGTAGAGAATGAATCTGCCACTGTAAAAATGATTACATCACTTTAACGAGAAGATAATTAACAGCCAAAAAATCTGGCGTGGTTACGATGTCTAAAATTAGAGTTACATTTGTGGGACAAAAATGAATGGGCAATTACGGCCATCCTGCGACGATACGGTCACCTCTCGTCATTAATGGCGGTACAGAGAGCTCATAACGCATCAAATTAATTAGCTTCGGTTATTATCTTACGACAACAATAACGACGACAACCACAACCACGACGACGACGACGACGACTAATTAACCGATCCCCATCTTTCGCCGTCAGCCAGGAAAGTGCAGCGTTCTTAATATCCGTGCAAATTTGCGGATGCACATTGTTGCCAGCGAATATCAAAACGTGCATGCGACGCATGCAAACCTGCTTACTTGGCCCAAGTGGCCGATCGATATATCGAGTTGGTTCTTGCTAACAACGCCCCGCTCCACCACCTTCACGGCATACGCTGATAACAAGATGATGTTTTGCCAAACCGTGCTTCGTCTTGTCTCCCACCCTGTGTCTTCTGACTATCCCTCGAATTGTAGACATTAATTTTACAACCTCGAGCTCACATCCGCGCTACGAGAACTCCCACACTTCGCACAAACGCCGAGAAGGAAACTTTGAAAATTGCATTTCCATCGCAAACGCGATAGATGTACTTGGAACGCACGCAAATAATATAGAATAGAAATTTCCTGGTTTTTAATACAATTGCAAATTGATTATCCGTAGCGTAAAAGCACGTCTGACGGGATATAAACGGAACGTGTTTCGCATATCGCGCATTGCAAATGGCGGGCGGCATCTGCGGAAAGCTGTCTAAATTTAGAGAAGCGCGAAACACAATATTACGAATACAGCGAGCGGCGAGATGAGCAGCTGCGGCTCTGTAATTAATCGGAGCCAACGATGGCCTGTCTGTAATTGGATCCGCTGCATCGCAGCGCAGCCGCAATGAAAAGTAAACAAGCTCTACGTATAGCTTTCGAATCCTCAACTATTTCATTATATCTTGATATTCATCCTAATAATGTTATGCAATCCCTGTACGTTACTTTTTATAACGATAATAGCATGCTAACGTGATTTCATTTCCTCTAATTATCCAAGACATATCCGAGCATTATCATTATTGATATTTCTGTTGCCTTGTATTTTTTTTTTTTTTGCGAAATCTTCACTTTCTATTTTTTACAATGTCTGAATATGTATAAACTTATCTCTTTTTAGTAACAAAATGCTTGAGATTTCAAGCAACACGAACAGATTTGAAGTCCTCGTGTCCATGTTGTTAGAAATCAGTGCGAGATTTCGGACAGACAAAGAATAAATCACATTTAAACAATTCGGCCACGTAACCAAACGCGTTTGCTCAATTCTTTCTTCATCCAGAAGTCCTATGACCAATTTCTAGTATCGTAGATACAAGGCTCAATAGGTTGTAATAGTTCGAGATAAAATATCACTAACGGAACTCAAAGTCAGTCTCATGTCAGAGTCATTCCGATCGTCGCGACGAGCAAGATGGGAATCGAAGATAAAGACGGAGTGGTAGCGACGAGAAATGACAGCAGACAGAGAAGAACACTTCGCACTTTCGACGCAATAAAAACTTCCATGCTGAGCGATATTTATCGCTCTTTCCGACCCTCCTCTTCGTGTACGCTTCCCTCGTTGCGACTCCGTTTTTACAGGATTTCACGGGACTTTTTGTCGGCTGACTCTCCCCCCTGCGGCATACGACTCTTCCGTTTCGTTCCCTTCCGTTATCTTCGCCTGTGTCTTTGTCCTGATATGCTAGTATAACTCGCTAATTGACAATGAAGTAATCATCGAGAACAGTATTGAGCTTTTTAATAAGCTATTACCTATAAGCTTTAAGGAAAGGAGGGTCCAAAGTATCGAGACATCACAGTCGTATGAAAATCTCCGAATTGACTGAACGGAATCAAAAAGTCTTTTACAGAATTTAAGTAAACGCAAAGTTAGGAATGGACTTTACACTAAGATCGAAAAAAAAAAAAATTAAAAACTTATATTTTTTCAATTCGTAGAGCTAACGTAAATGTTTTCAACAATACAAAAGGATAAATATAGTAGGCTAATGAGAGTCGGCAACGATAAACGGCGCAGTTATTTAATGAACAATCAATAATCAGATATTGGATTGATGTTTTTTTTATTTTGGAACGTTTCGACTCTCTTTGGAGTTCTCCTCAACAAGAATGATACAAGTATAAATTAACTCACGTATCCTATTGTTGACTCTCATTAGCCTATTATATTTATCCCTTTGTATTGTTTAAAATTCAAGAGGCCTAATATAATTATTGTTATTGTAAATGTTTTCTTATTACAAAAATTTTATAGCTCGTATGGACTAAACGACGTTGTATCACCCGTCGGATTATGCGAACGATTAATACTGTGTTTATAAAATTAAAAGCTTAAAAAAAAGATTTGTGTTGTATTGATTTGCAAATTACGTGTACACGTATACTTAGCGAAGACTCGGAATGGTAAACAAAACAGTAATTGTGTCTAACAATAGGTGTTCTTGCAAGGGATGGCGTTGTAACATGTTAGATAAGGACAAATGTATGCGTTTGAGTGAGACAGAACAATAATGTGAGAAATGAATTAAAGATGTTATTATTATCGACATTTTTAATTTGGAATTAAACTGTACCTGCTATCGACATCAATCAAGTTCGACTTTAGCATTCCCTTAAGTCTTAAGCTGTAAGAAACTGACCAATTAAATATGAGAAGAATAATTTACCATGATTGGTCAATTAATTCTTCCCACATTCGATTATGATTGGTCAGTTTCTTACGGTTTAAAGGCTTAGGTAATATCTTATTGTAAAAAGCTTATAATATTCAGTATCGTTTAAATTTCTCAAAGATACAAACGCGAAATACGAATGCAGCCTTATTAAAGATCCCCTTATTAAAAGATCACCGATTAAAACAACGTCGTAAATTACGTTTGCTGTAAGCGGCAGCTATACATTTTCGACGGATATAATTTCCTCGCTTCATGAGAGCCACGTCGAGCCATGGATCGTCCAGAATAACGTTTCCATTCACTCTCGTGGCTCCGCTTTTATGAACCTAGCCGCCAGTTTTCACACGCGCAATAATCGCGCTCCATAAATCGCTCCACGATGATCACGCCGTTCGGCGATATTCAAAAACTTGGCAGCACGTCACAATAAAGTAACGTCATTTGTTGAAACGGGAGGAAAAAGGAAGACACAGACGAATCTTTTTATTATTATGCTACGTAGATCTCGAGGAGTTTTTTCGAGCATCCATTGGCAAGGCGCTCATTGAGAAACGGATCCCGTCTAATATTCCGCCGGCTTTCTTTCTCAATCACGAATCCGTTTTTGTGCTATTAAAGCGGGATTGTCCTTCGATCGGACCAAAAAATATACCAAGGTCCGAAAGAAGATCTACGGTATCCATGTACAATCACGAATACAGCCTGCCGTATATTAACGATGACATTATGCTAACAGTATCGATTTTCTCCGCAATCTATTCTATTCTAACGTATCAAATTTCAACTCACGATTAAGTCAATCGGACAGCTGAGGAGAATGGGAAATCGCAGATCGTTTTCGAGGCTTGGGACGGGTAAAGCCGCTCAGAAAATATATTTTCTGCTTTGCTCCACTGTTAGTCGCATCGTTAAATTCCAGATATGGCTTCGCTTCTCGCGATATTATCCGATCGGCTGATTCCTAGATAATAACCGGAGGATTTTGCACGGTATAACGCCATTCAGCATATCATGAATATTCATGAAAAATCCATGGATATGGTCACTGTTATATCGCGCGAACGAAATCGACACAACTACAGATAACGCGCTCGGTCTCCTAACTGTATATACATTTGTATTTTTTTTCATCGGCAATACGCCACAGCGTACATCCGATCGTCGTAAAATTGCTGGTGATATTTGTAAATTTTTTGTCCGGAAAAAAAAAAAAAAAAAACAGGTCGCGCCACGGGCCACGCAAATTTGCATCCCATCGCTCGGGATTTAATAAGATCGCTCCGAGCGATCGGGCCGATCATTTTGGGGTTCAGACTCCGTTCTCTCTTACTTTAGCGTACTTTAAATTCGCTCGTCACGGAGCAAGCGATACGCGCGATAACGTCAGAGACGACCCACGCCTAAGGAGCGATCAAGATCGGTTCGATTAATCGCTTACTCGATCGCTCGAGCCGAGCGTGGATGATTCAGGTGCGACCGCGTCCACGCCCACGCATTCTGCGAGTATGCGTGTCACGAGTATCCCGTGTTACTTGCCGAGAACAGACGACATTCCGTAATAAATTAATATGATAATCGATACCGTCGTCGCGGAGCTCAGAACTAACGACGAACCGGAAATAAATCGAGTTCGCGGCGCACCTGCGGAACATTGGCGTGCAGTTTTTTTTGTTTTCGTTTTTTTTCCTCCTCCCCCCCCTCCCCTCCCCTTTTGCGTTGTGAAAAACCGTCTCACGGAAAAAACTGACTAATTACATAACCAATACGCAATTCAATCGCGGCCGATTTATATTCATGTTGCTGCGATTGCGAACAAAGATCAAAGCCAAATGTGAAAGTCGTGGAAATCATTCTCCGATAAACAAAACAAAAAAATAAATTCAATAAAAAAAACAACGACGATACATCTTTAGAATCGTAAATATTATTCTACTAATTATGACCAATTTCTTTGTTCTCTTCACTTTCTTTGTAATTTGATTTATGTAATTCAGTTTGATTTGTATCTTATGACGACTATTAAGATGAAAGATATCATTAGTAATGTGGTAATACATTAAAACGGAAACGTTTACTCTACGGGAAGCATAATAATATGGTCAGAATCGTAGAATGTTATGCAATTGTTTGATCGTCAAATGTTTAGTTTCTTTTATTGCAATTATCGAATATAGAACGGATGAACAAATTGGTCATTGAGTTTCTCGGTTATTTATTTTCATGTTCTATTTTATACGCTTATTTATGTTCACTATCTATTTCCTATACTTATCTTGAACGGTTATTTTTAACCTACATAATAGCAAAATATCATGATTATTCCCCAAACGAAGTAAATAGGTGTAGATAAAGTAACACGGTCCGCTTATCATTATTGTCCCCTCCCCCCCCTGCATTTCTTTCCATCGGCTTTAGCGAAATATATTCCGAGGTGAGGGGAGTATATTTCCATAAAAAAAAAGAACTCCCGCGAAACGAAGCTTCTATTCTCCAGATAACGAATAATTTGCAAATGCGCGCTAGCATACGCCAGCGCAAAACTTCGTCCTCGCAAATATCTATGTTTATCTCGTGAACGGACACGGTGCGAGATCTCTCTCTCTCTCTCTCTCTCTCTTTCTCTCTCTCTCCCTTTTGCTCGTTTGTATCACACACAAAAGCGAGTACTCCAAATAATTAACCACGCCCGAAAGAGCGCGCGCAGACGCTCACACTTCGCTTTTGTACGAGACACGAAAGACACAAAGAGAGGGAGAGAGAGAGAGAGAGAGGCGAAAGAGGCGATCTCAAAGAGTCAAAAGGATTCAAAGCACCGACGGGTTCATCTGAAAGGACGACTCGTCGTGTCGTATCGTATCAGGAAGCGCGCTTTATTTCCCGGCCATTTGCCTTCGACGTCGTCGTGTCCCGTCCCGGATCCGCCGTCGGATTCAAAAGAGACGCGAAATCGAGATGCAGCGAGATTCAAGCGCGACCAGAGTCGTTACCGCGTTGATTTTATTAATGAAGAAATATCCCGGAGCGATCCTGCTGAAAATTACCGGGCGTATCTCGAGCGTTTCCGAGGCGAGGAAGGGAGTCTTCGAGCTAACGCCTGCTTCATTACCATGAGATAGTAATTAATTATTTGCCCGGAGAATTAAGACTTATTTTCGTAACGCGGATCTGTAAAGCGGCAGTTCATTACCGTCTCGTGAAAAGAAATCCTCTTGGAAAATATATTTTATAGTAAATGATGAGTTGCGTTGAAACGTGGCAAACTTAAAGCCTGATACACAATTGAAAAGTACAAGCAATAAGAATAACAGGGTATAAAACTGGAAATCGCGGAAAGAATTGAGAATGGTCAGAGAAATCAAGGTAAAATCGGGAAATGCAAAATTGTCTAAAAAAATTAAAATTCTTGACTTTAAAGAAGTTTGATGTGCGTACATTATACTTGCGCAGTTTTGGAATACTATCAACTTAATCAAAAATGCAAACAGTGTCAGCAACATTAACTATGGCTATGTTAAATTGTTCCCTTAACAAAATATGTGTGAGTTTTCAAATCGGGACGAATAAAGTACAAAAAAATTCTTAAATATCATTGAAGGTCAGAGAAAAGGTCAGAAATTTTATCTGGAAAGGAAAAAGTTATCAAATTTTAGGATAAGAAGTCTCTTTTAACGAACACATTTCTAAATACATGGTATTTCTGATCAATTGAAATCTGTTATTCCCTGTTTCTGTTGTCTGCGCTTTTCAATTGTGTCTCAGGCTTAAAGTGTAATATTTTTATTTGCACTGTTCGAAGTAAAAAATATAAGTAGAAAGGAAGTAACGAAAGATCACGGAATCTCGATGTGGATAAGATCATAATTTTTTTTTAAGATTGCCAGACTCCTTCATTGAGTGTAGCTCCAATTAGTATCGCTAATAAGAGATGATACGCTTAAATATCGCCTCGGTTGCAAAACATCCGTCACGCGTTACTTTTGCGTGGCAACCTCGTTAACCGTGAACGGCGCGCGCTCGTGTGCGATAAGCATTGTTATCGCGAATGTCGACAAGGACGAGGAGCCGCTCCGCTGAATTCCATTTTCCGTCGAAAGAGAGATTCTCTGATGGAAACTCGTTCGTCATTATCCTCGCGGTTAGCGAGGGCCAATTATCGCTCGTAACAACGACGGCGAGACGCACGCAATCTCCGCGAAATAACTCGTTAACGATTCTCGCGCGAATGACTTTCGTTAGGAGATCCATGGCACTGGGAGGATCGCAGGGACCAGTTAAGACCAGGAATACCCCAGGAATACCCCGAAAGTATCCCACGGGTAAGGAGTCGCCCCCCGTTGCTGCAGGAGCTCGCGCGCGCCTTATAATATAATCCCGATACGTGCACGAAATTCCCATGGAAAATAACGTCTCATTTCATGTCGGGCGCCCCCAGCAGCTTTCGCGTAATAACATGCAATTTCACCCCGTATCCTCCCATCCGATCAAACTCCCTCCCCCTCTCTCTCTCTCTTTCTTTCTTTCATTCTCTTTCGATCGCAAAAGGCGTTCGAGTAAGTGTACCCAGGCGAAAAATATGTGGCCTAAGAGAATGTAAGTAGAAATTCATTCCACGAAATTGAATTCCCGTTTTCGAAGAGTTCGATGTTGAAGTCAAAGCTCGACCGCGGCAGAGTCGCGAAACTCTTTGCCATTTTTATAGAACAAGATATAATTTTTCAAAAATTACTTCTCACTTATCATCTACAATATATGGCTTGGGCAGAGAATATTATATATTGTTTAAACATCGCGCATCGGCGAGAATTAATCGGCGTTGATAGAATCGGTCCTAAAATCTACCTTAAATTCTCGAAGCACGGAGAAAACGGAGGCGGACGATATACCGAGATGTGGAGCTACCGCAGAGAGCGGAGGAATCACACTATTATATGTCTGTGTCTGAGGCGAGAGGAGAGAACTACGGAGGGAACGAAACGCGGCGACGAGGAGGAAGATTGATCGCGGTGAAGCTGCATCTGCTACGATGAACTAGACAGAGAGAAAGAGAAAGAGAGATAGAGAGGGGAAGGGAAGAGAGAGAGAGAGAGAGAGAGAGAAACGACGGGAGAGAGCGACGGAGAGGCCCTTCGGGAGAGGCTCCGCCTTCAGCTGGCGTGTGCATTTGCGCAAGATGGCGCCGGTCGGTCGGTGTGTGCCGCGGTTGCACACATTTTGCACACCGGAGCAACGCGCGTGAACCGACGCTGCTGACCGACCACGTTCGTCGTACCGACTCCGCTCTTGCCCGAACAACGCTCTTCTCCTTCGTCCTCGTCGTCGTCGTCGTCGTCGTCGTCATCGTCGACGACGACGAGGGATCCGCGCATGGCGGGGAAGAGAGAGGAGCAGAAGGCGAAGAAGGGACAAGACTTAACTTACAAAAGAGATAGAAAGCGAAAGAGATAGAGAGAGAAAAGAGAGCCTCCCGCGTGGCCCCGCAATTACGTATGCACCTCTCTCAGACCCCGCGGGCTTTGCGGTTGGCTGCGCTTCCTTCCTGTCTGTGCCGCAACCACTGTATATTATGCATCCCGCTCTCCGTGCGCGTCCGCCTATCTTGTTTATTTATTTTTTTTCCCTCTTTTAACATCACTTCTCGCTGTCCCATCTTTTCCTCCCTCTCCGCTCTCTTCTCCGTTTGTTTTTTTTTTTTCTAGTCTAAACGCTATATAGCTCCGTCGGAGGGAAATATTCAGACTTTGGCGTCAAGCGCGCGTGAAAACGTCTCGCGAATGTAAGAATAGATACCCTGTTTTGTTAGCGAGAGTTCAAGTTAAGTGATTCTGAATTGTGCAAGCCTGTATATTCTTGTATATTATATTCACTCGTAAATATTATAGTTTTATCTTTAAGAAAAACAATTATTTATAAAAAAAAAAGTACACTTTTCATAAATATAAAAGTATAAGTTATTCCACTAATTTCGGATTAAATTGTCAAAACACCGTTATAAGATCGATCACTTTGAAACACTGGACGTTCATTAGCTGTCAACATTTTTCCGCCCTACTCATCAGCGGCTGTCAAAACTCGGGACACGCTTGGACGAGGTTTGAATTTTCCGACGCGATCTGAAGCGACGCAAATCAAAGGCGACCGGCCGCTCATCGAGTCAAACGGCAGATTTTTGTCGGCGGCAAGAGAAATCGCCGACGCACGGATGCTGCCGACAAGAGCAGTCAGAAGTCGCAAGAAATTCCGCGCTTTTTCCACGTCGTCTCGACATACAATCGGAGAGTAGATTTGATTCTGATTAGGGCCGTTGTTTTTTGGGGGGCCACGAGCTAACAGAGGACCGAGTATGATCCATACACGTCGGCACGAATCAGGGATATCGCCTTCCAGGGCCTCAAGATCTGGCCCGGCTGTATCGTGTTTCTTCCTCACGCACTTTTTAGCCTTTTGGCCTTCCCTCTCGTTTCTCTCTCGTCCATGTCTCCGTCATCTGTCCTCCATCTTCTCTCTTTTCCCTTCCTCTTATTTTGGGTTTTCCTCAGCGCGTTGAAGAACGTCGAATGAAACGCTGGCCTCTCGTCCTTCTTCATCTCTTTTTTTTTTCTCCTTCTTTTCTCATTCTTACGTTCTTCTATCTTACACCTACATTTTTCTACCTACGCTGTGCTTTTTCATGCTTGGCCAACAGCGAGGAACCGAAGGAGCTATAGAGATTACGTACATCTAGAATGTACACACTATCAGCCTAGCTCGCCTCTCCTCGAAAAGACTCTCTTTTTCTCTTGCGTGACGCCGTGAAATCTTTTCTCTCGTGGAATTTAAGAGCGTAGAGTTAGAAACCGAGAGGGACGATCTGCGTGTATATATCTAGTTATTGACTAAACTATACATGGAGTAATAAAAAATTTCGCTCACGCATTTAATAGCATATTGAAAGTGAAATTGAAAGTCTGGAATAAATGTTAAGTTGAAGAATAGAAATTAAAACTTGAAATAATTAAATACAGTTTCAAAGAAGGATATTACTAGCTTTTGCTTGTTTTGTTTTATTCCCGACAGTTTCATTATCATCATCATCATCATTATTATCATTATTATTTATTAAGCAATAATTATGTAAAGTAAATATGCTAAATAAAATTGTAGGCAAAAAAGCTGTTTTTCTTCATTTGCGAAATTGTTCATATAATCGTTTTTGAGACGTCACATTTTGACTTGAGACGCGATTTTCTCTCATTATAAACTTCATCCATTCTCTTTTTCACGTTTAATTATAATTTTTTATCTTCTCCCCTGTACATAACCGTGTTAGTCAAGTATTACTTCTTTTACGTTATCCCCTAGGATGATTTCCTTTTTATGGACAACTAATCACACATTTCCTGCGTTTACGCTTCTCCTTTATGTACGCCATCGCCGGTAACCACGCTAATCGTCTTTGCTTCTTGCCGCGCGTCTCTGCTTCTCACTGTCATTCACGCTAGAGAAGTAGCAAGGGTTGTGCTTGAAACGGAAAGTCATTTGCCTGGCGAGAATCGAGAGGACGTATAGGCCACGGGTGTTAAGTGTGCGGGACAGCGGCGGTGAGAAAAGACGGCGCGTGGGTATACAATAACACGCACTTGCGTGCTCGAAAGTGCAGGTTCCGAGCGCCGAGAGCGCCGAGAGCGCCGAGAGCGTCTCGAGGGCGCTTGCATTCGGGGATCTGCTCGAGATGGATTAGCGCCGCGCTAAGAAACTGCCCCAATGGCATGTTACGGTTGTCACTCTGCCCGGGCCTCCCAGCGGTACAATGTCACGCGCCTATCAGCCACGGTAGAAATTTAATTATCGAGGCAGGTATCTAGCTGAAGGGGGAGGAGCGAAATGGCGATGCATCAGGGGAGACATTCGATGTCGCTGATAGCCTCGGAGACGCCTCGTTAATTAAATATAGAAATTCTAATTAATGAGTAGTGCTCGCAAAGAGGTAACTGTTCGACGGTCGTTGACCCGACTGTATCGTGAAACACGCGAGAAGCAAACAGCGAGTACTTTTATCAGAGTTAACGTGATGTTACAATGAATGCTTTAAAGCATTCATTGATCGATCAATTGGTCAAATTCTTTCTTTTACTGCAATCAAATGTTTTTTAAAGTTTTTGTTTTGATTTAGTATGTCGTTTTTTTTTTCATAATATTTAAGCTGGTGTGTTCGAGAAGTGCGCGATCAGCGCTATTGTGTCACTCTGTCTTTATTGTTCATTAGAAACAAGGATAGAATGATGCAACAAAACGCTGATAGTGTGCTCCTCAAACGTAACCTTAAACCCTGTTCTACAATGTGCTTTTTGTTTCTTGCTTTTTGCTATTTATTGCATCTTGCCTTTTTGCTTCTTATCCCGTTTTTCGTTTTCTGTTGTTCGAGATAAACGTTAACGAACTTCAGAAGAAATAGAAAACGCATATCAAGAAATATAATTGTTGATAAAACGATCACAAAGAGAAAAAAGGCAAAAGGTAAAAAGCAAGAAACGGAAAACAAAGAGCACATTGTGCAACAGAACCACACACAACCATAACGCACGCAGAAATCGGGAGGCTTTTATTGTACACGCATTGGAATCTTTAAGATAAATTTCAATCGATAACGCTACAAAGTGGCTCGAAGATTATACGTATTATCCTCTTAATAGCCGCAAGGTATCCGCCACTAAATAAAAAAGACAAGACCCTTTCTCGAGAGTCCTCGCTTCTTTTGATTTTAACCTCGCGAAATCTTTAAAGAAAATGGCGAGCAATCGATCGTTGAACCGCGACGACGGTTGCTCAAGAAGGAAAAACAGAGAGAAAAACGAGAAGGTTCAGAAGAATAAAAGAAAAAAGAGAGAGATAAGAAGGTATAACCGGAAGGATTAAAGGAACGAGAGAATAGTGTGTGTGTATGTGGATATGTGTGTGTACTTACTGTGGGCGTAGTGGGCCGCAGCTGCGGGGTGATGCGCCGTCGGTCCGGTGTGAGGGTAGTAACCCCTGTAATCATTGCCGACCACTCCGGCCACCCCGGCACCCCCCGAAGGCGGCTCCAACCTAGGCGTCTCGTACCACGTCCTAGCGCTCGACTCGCTGCTCATGTCCATCGTGTCCAACGAGATCTCGGTACGTCGCGATCGCTCGCCGAGGAACGAGCAGGTGGAGGAATAGCAGCGGGAAGAGGAGGCGTGAGAAGGGGGAGGAGAGAGAGGGGTGGAAAGCGGAATACAGTGAGAGAACGGGCGGCAGGTCGGAGAGGGAGATTAGGAATACTGCCAAAAGCGCCTCTCTTCCTTTTCCGTCGTCCTCGCGACGCCCAGTGGGATCATAGGTAATCTTGGTCTGATTTGCTGAGCGAAAGAAACTTCCTTCCTAACCTCCGTCCTGCAAAACACAATCAAATAACATGGATTAGTTCTTCAGTTGCTCCTCGATCGGTCGTTTCTTTATTTCTCATTATACAATAATTCTTCTATTTATTCTTGCGCGGCGAAAAACGTGTCCGAGATAGTCAGTGTCAACCACAAATGATACATTTAACCTTCAACTGTAGTTGTGAAAACCTACGTCTAAGATCTAAAGCGTCCTATTTGAAGTGCAGTAAATCTCTGCTGGTGATTGCTAGAGAAAGGTTCAACAATTTTTTTACTTACTTATTTAGAACTGTACCAGATTATGTAATCGTCCTAAAAAATTTTCACTTCAAGTCTAAATAATTCGTTGCTATAGATCGAGGCTCAAGGCTCAATTTCACAATTCACGGTTAATTCTTAACTTATTTCTCATCCTTTTCCAATTGTAGCATTAGAAAGAGATGAAGAATAAGTTAAACCTCGGTTAAGAGTTAACCAAGATTTGTGAAACTGGGCCTTAGAAATCTGAACACGCGAGATTATTTTGCGCAACCTTTAGGAGTAAATCGTAACAATTGGAAGCGAGTTTAACATCGATTTATACGATACAACTGCTCTAGCAGTGAATACTATCCGTAAGATGCACGAGATATATTATATGCAAACATGAAATGAAGTTAATTGGAGTGTTTAGCCGAACGCGATCCACGCGATTCGCGCCACATGGTGGGAAAATTCCTGGTGGCTCTATTAGCAATAAATAATTTCGCGATTTTGCACGAGCTCGTTAACTGGCTAGACTAGACATACGTGGGCCGTGTAACATAATAATTAATTATAACATTCGCGGGAGCGGGTGATACGTTTCGACCAGGTTGACTTAATAAGACGCTGTCAAATCCGAAAATTATTACTGTACTAATTAATCGATCTATAACCCGATTTCACACCGAGGCTGGACAACGTCCAGCCGATATTCTACGTCCTACACGTCATTTCAATAAAGCCGTCGCTCGGTGGCCTTTCTCGAATTCTGAGCGCGATCGTGTATACCGCAATACACACGAATGTGGGTACGGGATAATGAACAATTTTGTAACGTGCACGACGACAAGCTACGCCCGTCCGTTCGCACAGCAACGCACCGGTTTACGTGCGTATCCTTACCGGCTTTCCGATATCGCCCTTGTCGCGCAAAAGGAAGAACGGCGTGTCATGAACCGGGCGGACACGCACGCAGTAAATTAATATCGAAACACGAGACGCTTCAATGATTCTTTCATCGGTTACAAGCTGCATAATGCGCCGCCTGTTTTGAGAGACGTCTTCCCTCCCCTCCCCCTCCCGCCCTCTTTTTTTTCCTCTCCTTGATCGCGAATCGGACGCGAGATGATTCGTGAACGATCGGAACGAAACCACCGCGGTCCTCCCGCTTCATCCGGCTCGAAATTGAAGGCAACTGAAGAAGAAAAGAGGACGCACCGACGTTAAATACACGCAATTAAATATAAAGCAGTTTTCTATGATTTCTAGGATTCTTTGATTTAAGCAGAACGTCATATTTTAAGATTTCAAAATTGATATATAAATTTTCAGACCTGTTTTCGTGGATGTTTCTCGTGTCGCAAGCTTTTCCGATCAAAGTGCTAGATTCTTACTTACGTAAGAAAGGAATTTTAATAGAAATCCTATTATCGTAGGTTTAATAAAAGCGGAGGAAACGGACGAAAAACTTAGACTTACCCCGATTGTTGAATCGATGCAACGCGCCGAATTTCGATAATCGAAGCGAGATCTACAGTAATTGGTCCTGATCAGCGCTTCAATACGAACATACTGAGTATCAACGATTGACGATCAAATACTCGAAATGATTTGTCAATCAGCTTATGGGCGATCAAGGTCATCGATTACGCAATCGGGACAGGTTTAATTGCCCAATCCAGATAGAGGAGATGCGAAGAAATGTGACTGGGATTCTTATCGAGAGACACATTTTCGGAAATATTAGATAATTATCTTTGCTAGATCCCCGCCAGAGAATTTTTATTGTCGCGAGAACTAAAAACATCCGCGTGCGCGCATTCGCGAGACTCCGGTGGAAAAATATTCTCGTGAAACCGGTTACGCCGGTTAACAGGTTTCATTTTCAGTCGAAGTCGCAAAATAGTGAATCTTTCGAGGCGCAAAAAAGAACAATGCGGTAGTAATAATGTTAGTTATTTCGACAAATTCGAACATAACATTATATTTCTTTCCTCTCTTGGGGCTTTGAGCGTTAAAAATCACTCTCGCCCGGAGCAAATAAAACACTCGAAAACAATGCGCGATAAGATACACGAAAAAGCGTGTATCTCGATAAGATTGATAACCTTACGGAATGCGACACGCATATCCGATTAATTTTAATTGCCAGGCCATCGAGATTCTTATGTTGTTATTATTATTATATGATATACTATATATATATATATATATATATATATATATATACATATATTATATTCTGCAAATACATTTCACGAGTTAGATAATGTTATCAACTATGCCAACGATTATATGCATAATACGAACGTGACCCTATAATTAGTTTAAATACTTTTCTTATAAATACAATATATTCAGTAATTAACATCAATCACAAGTAACCACGCAGTTCATTAATTAAATGCGCCGAAAAGTATTGACGTTCCAAATTGTCGCCCAATTTAAGCGGTTATCACGAAAAATGTCGGAAAGATAATCGCGAACTCGATCGATCATAGATATAACTAAATTTGAACAGATCAATCAAATCGTATCACTCGACACGATCGCAAGACGAACGAGCGATTACTTTTCAGAGATATCTCACGATCGGAATATTTTTTCGGCAATATAAATCACACGAGAGCCGCTTTATTTTTATCGCATCCATATAGCGGTTGTTTAAATCATTAGCTCGCTCGAATATTTAACAACTGGAAATCTATGGATATTCTCGCAGTTTTAAATAATTACTAACACGCGAAACTCGTTCTAAAAAAAAAAAAAAAACTTACTAATAATACAGAAACTTATTTTCTTTCTTCCTTTCTGCTTTTCTGAGAGGTAAAATTTAACAGTTTGTCTTTCCCGAGGCGTTATGATTGCCGGAAAAAAGAGCGAGAAGGAAATCGTCTAATCTAGTAAGAGCCACTCGACTTGAGATAATCAATCGAAATCAGACTCTTGACCGATATGCACTTTCAATCACTCGCACGTATCGTGAGTCGAATTTTTCATCGATTTGACAATCATGATAACGATTGAAAACCCCGGGCTAGATAACTAACACGAAAATATTGTGGACTTTAACCGCGCGTGAGAGATTATGATACTTGATGTACGTGAAAAAAATGAAGCTGATAAAAATACACGAATTCTTCGCAACTATATAAGACGACAAGACTATAAGCGGTTACTTCCTAAATCGACGTTTTATATATATATATATATATATATATATATATATATATATATAAATGAATATTACACACGACCGTGACGAGAACAGGTTCGAGCAAATTGGAGCACGTCCGTTGAACCGCCGACGAAATAATTACAGCTGATAAGCGTATACTATTCATACACGTTTGCTCATTCCGATAAAGATGATCTCACCGATCGTAATAGTACATCAACGTAAGGAGTTTTCACTGCGAATAAATTCTTTCCTCGCAATATCGCGGTTACATGCCTCGATTGTAACGCCAATAATTAAACGCGTGAAAAATTCTTGCCAATGTATAATATTAATAAAAAAATCATGCATTTTTCTGCGTGGCTATCTGATACGTGCCGTTAAATCCGATATTTTGCGAGTAACTAACAGGAACGAGAAATGAGTGTTTTAGAATTTCACCCGCGATTTGATTTCGCTTCTGACTTAAATTAATTGTACTTTCATTAAGTCCGCTGCGATCTAGTGGATCTTATCTACTTCGAATTATATCACTGTGTCCACTCTCGACGAAACTCCATCGGCGTCAACTCCTCGATCACGTATCACGTCGCTAATCTTATCGAAATTCGTTAATCTCTTCAAAAGCGTCAATGTTGTAATAGTGTCGGGTACTCTGAAATACACGGAACATACGCAACGTCTAAATTAACGGAGGTTTCGAAGAATCGGATACGAGGATAATAACATCGCTGTTATGAAACTCCAATCATACGGCCAATCATAGTTATTCTTCTCAAGAATGGAATGACTGTGATTGGCTAGTTTCATAACGTCGATGTTACAACTTTGTAAACATAGTCAACACTACTTCATCCACATCACAATATAAATAATATAGAATAGCAACGGAAGCCATTAATTTTGTTAGCGCATTTCTGCGCCTTCGGAATAGAGCGACTAATGTTCGTTTCTATTAATTTCTGTTTCCACAGATTTTTATCTCGGTTCAACTTATTCTTTTTCTTTCTCTAATACTTAAAACTAGAAAAAAACGAAAAGTAAGTTGAATTAAGATCTACACACATTAGAAATAATCCAGTTTTGCAGCTTCAAGATCAAGAATGTATTTTATATTTGAATATGTCGCATCTTATTCCGTTTATTTCCAAGATGGCACTCATCGTTCCAACTTCAAGATGTGTCGAACTATTTTAGTGTAAGAAAATATGAGATGATTCTCAACCATCGAAAATTCGATAAAATCTTCGCGTTACGTACACTTAAACATATTCAATCCTGCTACGTCAAGAATGAAGAAGGCAGAATTGTCTGAAATGTTTCAGCGTTTCAGTGACGCCTTAGCGTTTCACAGTGACGTGTTTGGGACATATACCGATCGCATTCACTGCAAGGCGTCGTTTGTGATAATCTGATAGGAATCCAAAACGGATACCTTTTCTCTCGCACGCCGTCGAAACGCGTCGGAGGATGAAGAATGGAACCATCGGTCCGTGACACGCACTGTCACGGCCACGAAAATAAGAGGAGAAACGTCATCGACAAGTCGCTTCGGCGAACTTTCGGCAAGTTCGAAAAGCGGATCTCGAATCGGCTCGCGGCCGACGGATCGAGAACGAAACAATCGAGAACGCGAGAGACTCGGACCGCCAAGGGATAGTAACGCGATACTTCCCCTTCGTCCCGAAAAAAAGGGAAAGAAATTTCAGTTTCGAAACTCGAAGGGACATTGGCCGATGGTGGCATTTCGTTTACCGAATGATACTCAAGGCCGAAGTTGGATTTCGAGGATGTTTTCTCAAGCGGAAGGATTCGCGCATGCAAAAGTAAGAATCATTTTGATACATTTTGTGAGAAATTTTGAGACGCAAAAAATGTGGATGTCAATTTTTATGTATACTTCTTCGCTCCTTAAAATGCAGACTAATAGGCCTATTCTGTAACTCTTAACTGTAACTATAACATTATAGTATCATTATAGTATGTGAATATGTTTTTGACAACACAAGTAAAACATTACAATAATCAAATTTTTTACTTAAACTTAAATTACTTTATTGCATCAACCAAGAATTTGTTCGCCTATAACAAAACAAGAGATTAGTCGTCAACCAATTAGGATTCTCAGTGTGTATAAGGAAGTCTTGTTATGAAGGATCCCTTCACAACAAAATAAGAGGAAAGCAAAAGTAGGAAAGATCTATCAAGTTTTAAGACAGGTGGGATTCACAAACAAATAAGTTGGAAGTATAAGTATGTTAATGCATCGCAATTTCTCTTATGTCACGTTTTGTAGACGAATACACCCAAGATAGAACGCAAAGGATTAATGTTACCATGGCTGCTACCAAAGGATTAATATTACCATTCCCGCATTTTTCTATCCTCGAGTTTAAAAATAGTAGTCGAGTTATACTAGCCAAGTATGCTATGTTTCTCTACTTCTCTTATACCGCCGGCATGTCCGTTACACCTGCAAATCGCCACTTATACTTTACGGCAAACATCTGTTTTCCCCTTTTTCAATGTCCTTCAAAAGTTATACGCCTTTTCCGTAGAAAAGAAGATATATTTTCGCGAGATGGCAGAAACCGAGAAAAATATAAGTGAATTCCATTCACATAAAAGTGTAGATGATATCAGAAATGTATAATCGCGATCATATGTATGTAGTATAAATGTCTTATAAGAAGTACAAATTATTTTTAGTTAGAAATTTAATATAATTTTAACAAAAGTATAACTCTGTGTGTTTTGTTGCAACGTCGGAAACTATCGCGTTTCCAGAAATTATTTTATATATGTATAACGAAATTTAAAAGTATATAAAATTATAAAAGTATTAAAATTATACAATTTAAATATCGACTCTTTTAATGAGTAAAAATAATTTAATTCAATATCATAATGTTTAATTTTGGAAAGTTATCAGCGATAATTAAATTAATTAGATATTAAAAATTTAAGAAAAAAAACCATTGACAGGAAATATGGAAATTAAATAAGTTTTTATGATGAATAAATTAATCGTAATGAATTCTCTCGTCTATAAATTTTATTAGCAGTTACAATGTTAGTTACAATCGGAGTTCTTTTTATAAAAGAATTTCTATAAAGAATCCTATAATGAAATTTTATAGGAGTAGTGAGTTTCTTCGGATTATATGTCTAACAAAGTTTTGCATTGATACCAACAAAGTAGTGAGGTATTGTTTATTGGAAGAAAACTACATTTTTCTATTCACATGTTAAAAATACGTCATTTTGGGTCAAATCGAAAAAGAAAGAAAAGGATAAAAATTGTTTGTTTTGAATATAGATTCATATTACATTCTTAAATGCTTTGCTGTTATTATTCGCTCATTCGTCAAATTGTTTAAATTGTAAGCACATATTTGCAATAATTCAGCATTATTGTAAATACAACATGTTTTACATACCCAAGGTGTGTAAAATATTTGTATTCTATGGCAAGCAACAAGTATTTTTAAAGGAAAAGAATCTACAGGCAATCTTTGATTTTATCTGTGTAATTTTACCCTATAACTGCATAATGATTTACTTATTACTTCAAGTCACAATGCAAACTATAGGTACACTAAGATTTTACACGGTTTAGTTATTTATAAAATCATTAAAAATCCCCGAAGATTAAATTGTTTTTCTTCAAAAATTGTTTTTCTCTCAAAAAAATTATTTAAGTTTTAAGTTCATTATACAAATGATGCTGATCACTACATGTAAAAGTATTGAAATAAATTCCCATTGTCGTTAAGTACAAGCGTTAGAAAATCGACAGACACAAATGGACTCTGCTAGTTTTAGGTTTAACCATAACTTGTTATACATAGACGCATTAGTCATTTCAACAAGAAACTATAAATGACATTCACATTGTCAAAGCTGAGGAGAAAATCGCTAGGAGATATTAATTTGACATTTTGCGAGTGTAAACCGTTGTGCTGCGACGGAGTGTCGAAAAAGGGTCCATATTATTCTTCTGTGACCGTTGCAACCTGCGTCGTTTTACCTGCGCTGTTCGGAATTCTGATTTTCGCTCTTTGGTTCTGCTTTTAGCTCGTTTTCGTGGACCAAGAATTGTGTAATCATTTGTAAGAAAAGAACTGCGAATTGTAGATATAGATATGTTGAAGACGTGGGAAAACTCGAGCAATAATAAGGTGATAAGCACATCAACTCAATCGCAATCGAGTATTCCTGAGAAGTTTGACTATCGTGAAAAATGTGTCCATCGCTGGAGTATTCACCACTTAAATATTTTCTAATATCTCTCCATTTATAGATGGGTCAAGAAAATTTCCAACTTGCTGAATCATTTAGGTCTCTCTATTTATAGGCGCTCTATTTATTTTTTACTACAGGTATCCCTTCATTTATTATAGTCATCGATTTTAAAATGTATTTTGAAACATCTCTCTCTCTCTCTCTCTCTCTCTCTGTCTCTCTCTAAGTGTAATCTTTATTTGAATATTCTTGTAATATCGAACTTTTATTTCCACCAACGCAAATTAATTTTAATTTCAGTTCAACTAACTTTTTTTACGTACCCATGTTAAATCTATATTGTCAAATTTAACTTAATTTAAGTCGTCACTACTCCTACTTAATTTATATCGTTATTTTATACTAAAACAATGAATAAATTTGACACTATAGATTTACTAGCGTAGTTTTAAGAATTAAAAAAGTTTAAGAATTAAAAAAGATTAACTATTTAAGAATGAAAAAAGTTGAACCAAGATTAAGGTTAATCTATATTGATGGAAATGAACATTACTAGTATTGTTTATTCTGCCTAAAAAATCTGTTGCGAAATGAGTAGCACATGACGTGACAGTCACTGATCATAGAGCAAATAAACTCGATGATGAATAGCGAAAACACAATAAATTATAGTTTTTAGTATCATAAATATTGATAAAATCGCGATACTTTATTCGCGTATAAACAATGCGAGATTGATTTCACCTGGCTAACCTAATTATGTATGAATCATATTTATACCCGTTTCCACCAATTTAGATTAATTTTAATCTCGGTTTAATTTACTAATTTCAAGGCTCAGTTTCACAACTCATCACGATTAACTCTTTGTCGAGGTGCAACTTACTCATTTCTTTCCAATTCTAGAATAAGAAAGAAATCAGAAACAAGTTGAACTTCGATTAAGGCTAATTCTACAATGTGCTCTTTGTTTCCTGTTTCTTGCTGTTTGTCTCTGTTTGTCTCTTGCCTTTTTGGTCAATAAAACAAGAGACAAACAGCAAGAAACAGAAAATAAAAAGCATATTGTAGAATTAGTCTAAGAATTATTTAATCGTGAGTTGTGAAACTGGGCCTAAGAACTTGAAAAGATAAAAGGGTAAGTCAAATCGAGATTAAGGTTATCTACATTAATGGAAATTGACATCAAAGTATAAGAAAACGAAAGTACGATTTAGCTATATAATATGAACTGATTTCTCTCCTCTGGCACATCCAATTGAAATGAAACATGTTACTCTCGACGACAATTTAACTTTACAGATTTCAAGACAAGTCAAGTTGCTATTCACGCGCTGCGATAAGTCAAACTTACGTATTATGATTGTGACGTTCGTGGTCGGTGGTAATGTTTTATGCCGAAGAAAAGTTGGAAAAGTGACTCGGCGGGGTGGATTCGATAAAGGCCAGCGACAATCGCGAGATATTTGCGCTGCGTTACATTGCGGTACATTACGGTGCGATGCCCCCCGTCGCGAAACAATCAACACGGATAATCAAACGACTACGATCGTCTGTCTGCCCTTACCTTATCTCCCGGCGGCAATCCCCGGTCGAGATAACAGGACTAGTTTGTTGCCGATTCCACGGTTGTTTGTAGACGCGACGGAGGAGGGGATATTGTTATCACTAAGTTAGCACCAACACACTGCACCGTACATCACACACACAGCACATCGTAGCGTTCTTGGAGTTTTGCTCGACGGATGGACGAGTAGATGGTTGAAGGGAGGGAGGAGGGGGAGGGACGCAAGGCAGATTAATCGGATCGATCGACTTTCATTGATTCTTCCGCTTCTCCCCTCTTCCGTTTCTCCTTCCGGCGGATGTTGTCTCTTGGAAAACGAGGATTCCGATAACAGGACCCACAACGTTCTCTCACTTTGCGGAGTGGAACTTTGGCGCGCGAACTCGTACCAATCGTACTCTACCTTCCACCACAAAACTCATCCCTAGTCCATCCTCCTGCCTGTTTTCTCGTCGCGTTCGTCTTATCGAGCAGATAAGGTGCGATTGTAGAGTCTTTTTCGGAATTTTTCCTCCTTTTTTTTCAAAAAAACGCACGCACGCGCGCGCGAACTCGACTCGATGCGACTGTCGTGGCACCCGGCGCGAAACTAAGCGCATGAAAACACTGCGCTGCACGAGCCCCCACGTTCCCGCACGTTCGGCAACCTTCGTTCCAGTCCGACGCCGTTCGGCCGGTTCTGGCACCGCCCCCCAGCTGGAGCCCAACCTACCAGAGGGGCGTAACTGCTCTCTTCTCCCCACCACTCCGACGCCGACGGAGAAGTGCATTCTGCTTACCCCGTATGCATTTATGCCGGCGGCCGTACCGTTTCTCCACCGATGATGTTATTGCCGCTGTTGTCAACGCCGTCGACGAGAATACGAGAAAACGACGAAAGGACAAGTGTCTCACGCTTTCATAAAATTAGTAGCGTAGTATAATAACGACAATGACGGATACAAATCCATACATGCTGAATCGGTGTCAAAGTGCACAGATACACGAGGCGACGATCAATAATGTTATTGAAATTTTTAGACCGTTGTACCGTCGTAGGACGGATTTCTATTGGCCAACTGAATATTCATGAGGGAAGGCGGTACCCGTTTAGCTTAGGCGTAATTTCTTTCGAGCATCAAGCCCGCTTCGGTCATTTATCTTGTCCGTACCGGTTTACGAAAGAGTAAAGCGTCGGGGTCTACGACATGAGTATTTCTTGAGTATGTTTCACTCGAGAAAAATGCACAAACGAGTCATACCACTTGCACTGACTATTGAAGTCAATTCAATAAATGAGGAATGCACACGCACATTGTATATATGTAGACGGTGATTTTCACACAGCTCGTTTTTCACAGAAATAATTTACGAGTCGGGAAATAGCTGGATCCAACCTAGCAACAGTATTCGAAGCGAAGTGTTCAGAATGCGATTCGGTCCACAGCGGGACGCTCGCGCGCGCGAGCGGAAAATTCAATGTTCCCAGGCGGATTTAATACAGTCCTCACCGATTGGCAGATACCGCGGCTCAACAGTGCCAAATCGTTCCATCAGGACGCACATGGACGATACATTTCTATAGTCTACTTTGAATATATTGCATCGAGTGTAACGCGAGCGATGCTATTTACGTCGGCAATTTATCAACGCGCCCGGCCAATCGAAAATCTAACGTATCATCATAGTGCAATGACGAATGAAATTATCGTAGATAATTTTTAATCTTCCTCGCAATAGAAATTTTTTTAATTGATTGAACAATCGGTAGAGGAATTTAAATTCAATGAATGGCTTGATACAGATATCTTTAAATTTTGTTTATTATTCAAAATTCCATTATCTCCAATATTTTTATCGAGCGAAAATTAATTAAATTATAAATTAATCGATTAATCTATAGATAAAAAAAGAGGAAAAATGTTTCAAGGAATATTAATTATTCGAATACTTAATACAATTTATTCCGGAGAGATTTCGATCGCAAACTCGGCTCGTTTACCCGCTTTTCGACGGAAAGGGAATCGGGCCGATCGCGTAAAACACGATTATCTAGATCGCAGCACGAGCCGGCGGGATGCTGAATAATTCCGTCGGATCAACGCGGCGCGAGGTGGCTGGGAATCCCGTGTGGTTCCCGTGATGAAAGAGAGATGCGCGCCTTCTCCACACTGATCGGTCGATCCAAATTTAGATCGGATCGAGGAAAACGAGGGCCCGAACGCGGGAGCCACGTGCCCCACGCGCGAAGAGAGATTACCGGCTAGATACGTACACACTTGCGTATATTGGTACGCACAAACACACACACACACACACATTCATGCACATGCCTCGCCTGTGCATATATCGCGTATACGACATGTAGCTCGCGCGCGCAAACGAACGAGCAGGCCGTCGATCTTGATGCCGGCGGCCTATCTAGATGAGATACCGCGATTAAGATACACACGCCCTCCGAAATCCGAAGTCTGAAATCCGAGCGAGATGCAATGACGACGACGACAATCTACCGTATTACAGGTTGCCCCAGGTCGTGCGATCCGATAGCGCGGCAAGACTTTCTGGTCTGTCCGCTGTTCTCGTATCATTTCTACGTTAATTGTAGCCGGATACCGGCAATCTTCTTGTTTACATAGCATGCTCAACATTAGGTGCGTTCTGTGTGACTCCAAACTTTTCTGAGATGATCTGTATCTTACAGATATATAATCGTTATAATACGCGATACAAAAATTCTTCCTGCTATTACAAAAATTTTGAACTTATTGACTTTCTCTCAAAATTGAATGATATTGAATTTGTTAATGGCGCAAGTTTGCATTCAATTGTAAATAAATGTTACTTTCTTAATTATCTTATAAGAAATGTAATGAACTTTATATTATAGGAAAAAGTCAATAGGAAAGTTACGTGGAAAAGTGAAAATTTTATAAGATAATGGCAAACGTGCTTTGTAGAACATTTGTTATTATTAAAACTGAATTATACAATATAAAATACAGCTTATACCTAGATAAAATAAAAAGAAGTTTTAATATGAGATAAATTTAATCCTGAGTAGGCTTAATTCTTCGACTCAATCTCTTAAACAATGACGAATCCTATTTCAGGAAATGAATTCTAATCGACAAAGCACTCTTGGCAACATGCTTTTCGCAATCGTAAGGCAAGAGTCACGTAGATCTTAGTGATTGCTAACTAGTGAATCTAATCAATCTGCTATCCAGGAGACTGTTACATAATCGACACTTGAAAGCGTCCTACTCACACGTTTTCTTCCTCTGTTTCTGTCAAATTAAAAATCCTAAAGGAGATCACGCGATAGTGTCTGTCTGGACGACGTTCGTCCTAGAGAAAGAGACAAACACGTTCGATTAAGCGGAAGCGAAATATTGCAATCAACATTTTCTGATGGCAGATAAAATGATCGCATGTAGCGCGCGAGCGAGCCGTATACGAAACGCTTGCAATTTTTCGCGAGGATTCCTCTGCTACGCGGGACTTGGCATTTTTTCCGTGTGTGTACGCACGTAAACGTATGTACGTACGTGTATGTGCGCGATGATACAGCAGAGGGGCGGGGAGGAGGGAGAGAGAGAGCACGTCACCGTCGGCAGCGGGGTAGGAGAAGCCACGGTGTGGGGTGGCCCAGCGTTGCCGGGTTGCCGGGTGGCTGGAGTACCCGGCGGTGTGTACAACCGAACAATCTGTAGAAGCTTGTCCAGGACGAGAGAAGTCCGTAGATCAGCCAATCAGATAGGCATACCCCCTCTCGTCCATTGTCACAAAATGGCGGCCCTAAATCAGCCTGACTCCGCCTATTGCGCTCCCCCACCTGGAGCGCCTCTAGCGGCGCGTCATGAAAAACTCCGCCTATCGATTCATTTTTACCGCTCTTGTTTCTCCGTCTCTCTTTCTCTCTCCTCCACTCGCTTCGTCGACTCGCTTTCCTTCCAGAGTTCCGCGCGTACCTCTTTTTCTATCTCCCGCCGCCGTCGCTCTCTCTCACTTCCTCACCTTGCCACCTCTCTTTAACAACCGGTCTCTGTTCCATCGCGCGCCATACGCAGAGCTACCGTGTCCATTCGCATGTCTCCTCGTTACCGATCTCGTTCACTTCTTCTTTGACGTCGCCCTTTTCTCTATCTTTTTCCCTTTCCTCTCCGTCCCTCGAATTGCTGGTTTATTGCGTTCCATCTTTGACAATGTTCCAAACAAAGAATAAAATTCGATAACTGTTTTAAAATAATAGATAAAGGATTGCTCTATAATAATCCTTTCCATATCTACTTTAACTTGCTTATCGAGAAATTTAAAAGGAGAATAATGTAGATATTCTATATACAATATATGTACGATAATAATATGAAGAAAATTATATAAATATGCTATCATATGTTATGTATCTATACGATTATCCGAAAAAACAGAGTAAAAATTTAGCTAAAAAAATAGATTGGGAAAGATGTTAATTATTAACTATTATTAATATTGAATATTAATATATTTGTCTTTATGATGATTAATAATTATGAAAGGAATCATATTGTGCGTATTTTAATACGTTTACACAAATATTGTCCACATACTCAATTCTACACAAAAATCTACGAAATTAAAATTATGTACATAATAATCTATAATAAAGTGAAATTAAAAATGTATCTGGAAATATCCATGTTATACTATACACATAAAAAACTTAAAAAATGTCTTGTCATGTTTGAAGAACGTATTATAGATCATGAATACAATAAAATTACTGTTGTAAATAATAATTATTGAGAATGAGTTTCAGGATATAAGTAACTATAATAACAATGAAATTATAAAAATATGAAATTACATTTTATATTCGAAAAAGAATATTTAACTGTATATTTTTTTTAATACATATATTATCTTATTCTCTATTCTCCATTTGTGTAGCAATTGATTGATGATATTAACTTATATATTCAAACAGAATTAAATAATGATACAATATCATGAAAATAAACAATTAAGTTCTTGAGACATAAAAATTACTTCTCATTTTTAATAAATTAATGTCATTATAAAAATAGTAATGTCCTCCATCAAATTATATGATTTATATTTAATTATATGTAAGGGCGCATTTGTATTTTATTTAATTCTTTAATTAATTTAATAAAATAGTAGAGATAATTTTAAAGAACAACTGAGGTAGGTCGATAAAACTTTCGAGTTGAATTTTTTACTGGTCGATAATTTTCGATTTCCCTGAATTTTTCTCTGTGATCTATTCTTATTCCGTGTCGTCTCGATGTACGATCGGTCGATGCTTTACGCAGATATTTTTCTGCCCTGATTTTTATTCGGAACCGGACTGGGGGGATGGGGGAGGACGTCGGAAAATAGTCATAAATTACATAACTACGTGAGTTTTTGAACGGCCGCGATATCGGTGCCTCGGATACTCGGCGTCGATTTATTATTCTCCGCTGAAAATACGTGCGACGAGTACGGCCGGAAAGAAGGAAACCTCTTTTGTTTTCCCTGACCCTCTCCCATCGCGGAAACGTCTTTCGGAAACGTCGATACTGCTGTGGAGAGAGAAACGATAGATATCGAAAAAAAAAGTAAAAACTGTAAATTGTACAATATAGCTGTCAAATAGCAAGCGAATGGAGGTTGAAATAATTTCGATGAAAATTATTTTATCCAAGAATTATTATCTTAACGGATTAGTTTATAAAACAGTTTTATATTTTGTAGTCATGCGAAATACCGACGCTATTCTGTATGAACATGTAACTTTAAAATAATTCTATAAAAATTTACGAAGCTTTTAAATGTCGTTAACAATAACGAATTAATATAATATTAAAATAATGAATTATAAATATATAATTAAATTATATAATATGAAATTAATTGTTATATATTAAGTTAAAATACATACGATGACTATGTATTATAGCTATATATTTTTCATGTAGTCTTCATGCAGAAAATCTCAATTCTTCCTTTATTGACTGGCGTAAATGGCGATAAGGGACTTTGGATAAAAGACTCGCGTTTAGAAAAGTAAGTGAACACGTTTGTGTGAGTGTGAGAGGGGATAGCAAGCGGCGAAAATAGAGAGAGAGAAAGAGAGAGAGAGAGAGAGAGAGAGAGAGAGAGAGAGAGAGAGAGAGAGAGAGAGAGAGAGAGAGAGAGAGAAGAGGGGAAAAAGAGCACCAAAGGAGACTGGAGCAGCAGTTCTCTAGGGTCTCCTTTCAGATAATGCGGAATGCCGTTTCCTTTTTTTTTTCGACAACACTGGCCGTCTTCCCAAAAGTCAAATTCGCGCCGATAATAACTTTTTCTTCAGATTTCCTTTTGTTGTCGCAGTTTGCCGCCCGCCTTGAATGCGTTCTCGATAAAATTTTGTTTTCAAAACTTATGAATTATACTGTCAGATTACTCAGAAATTCCGCGTGGATTAAAAAATAACGCGTGTTATAGATTATAATAAAGCTCGATTTTTATCTTTTCCGCGGATGTTGTCGATTTATAGAGTTGCTTCGTGATTGTAAATGTCTTTAGACTCTGACATTGATTTATAATTATAATTAACTTTATATGTATAGTATTAAATTACATCCAATTTGAGTTACTCAATAATCATTTCTATAAGTGCTTCTACTTGTTAGTTTAATTCAAACTATTTAACTAAAAAAATGTATTAAATTAAATTTGATTATTTACTAAGTGCATACGTTAATGTGAATGTTGTTTTCTTTGAAACTAATCACAGAAATGGATTGATGTACATTTTGACACACATGGAGATTAAAAGTAACAGAATGTTATTTTTTTAACTTAAGGAATTGGATTGCTTTTGCTTCTTTGATATTTAACCGTGTGTGAAAGAAAATAATAGATGTTATCTCTAATTTTTTTGCTATCTGTGTTAAATATTACTCAATAGATGATTTAAGAAAAAAAAGTCTGCTTGAATATTAGTAATTTGTATTCACTAACGCGAAAATAGATTGATTGGCATTTTAAACATCACCTGTACGTGAAGTAGAAGAGCGTGCTAATGATTGCTGTTAATGACTCGCAACATTATGCGACGACGGCAAAATTGTATAGGTATTTAACCGTTTGCTATTAGCGGTAGTATTATAAAAATGAATTTTTAAGAGACTGATAATATTTTAAGTTCTCTTCCTGTCAGTATTAATTTCGCGTAGGCATGTTAAACGTAAATTTTGTTCAAACAAGTATTTACATACAATGGTTCGTCTCCGAATTTTTTTTAAATTTAAAAACGTTGTTTTATTTTCAAAAGTGCTGTTTCGTTTCGAAACTTTTAAGCTAACCAACTAGCGACAGACCACATTTGTGATACAGAATAACTGTCTCTGATTGCGTCAGATATGATATCATCATTTCTTTCTCTAGATCTTTTGTAAAACAGTTTTCTAGAGCTGTCTAACTCGCACGTCATGCTTGTGTAAATGAAGGAGAGAAATGTAAAACGAGAAACATCTATACAGATAAACGACTCTATAAACGATGTAACGCAGCAATCTGTAATAGATTTAGTGACACATGAGAGAGCAGAAAAATTCAATGAGACAGCAATAGAATATTCACTTTATATTTTCACTCAGCTGAAATTACAAAGTGAAAGAGACGGCATAATTAATGAGCTGCAGCCTTCTTAATTGCGTTTCGTATTTTTGTTAAATGCATCCATTAGCCTCAAGGCTAATGCCACATTACGATGCTTATCAGTTCAAAGAAGCAAACAGGTTAATATGTTCGACGAATCACTAACGGCCGAGAAACTATGACAAGTATGTAGATATAACACATCATTTCACTAATAACGTGTTTCCCTAATGATATCGATTTAGAATAAATAGTTGTAGGGGCAATGTCGTCATATTAACCGAGTATTTTTTCTGTAATGGGGAATGTCACAGGCTTGGCGACAGGGTTTTCCACATGGATGATGTTGAGTATATTTATCACGGTTACGAGATGAATGGACATAAATTTTACGAGGATTTCGTGATTCGAGGGTAGTTAATTAAAGAAGCCAAAATCGGGCCGCTCACCCAGCTCACCCTCCTCTCTGCCAGCCCGAAGTTCCTTACGACTTCGCTCGGCGGCGAGAGAACTTTCCTACTTCTTTAGAAGTTCCTGGCAGATTTACCGTCTCCTAATAAATCGCCGGGGCGATTAGAATTAATGCCAGATTAATTCCAACGGCCTTGATAAATTCTTATCTCGTGACCGCTCTTTCCCCCAGGCTAAGAATGTAGACTTTCGAGAGGACCTCAATTTCGTGCGAAATTACTAATTTTTTTCAGAACAAATGCAATCTTCTCGCACTCTCTCTTTTTTTATTATATATGTCTATAATATTTTTTATTATATATACGTATATTGATATGTAATATATGAATACATTCTTAAATAATGTCAAATTATATTCAAATGCTTAATCATGTCTATAAGTTGCCGCCCTGATTTTTAATACGTCATTAATTTAACTGAAACAATATATGGAGTTAAATAATTGTGAAAGAAATCAAGAAAATTTATTAAATTTAATTTATTATTTACTAAGTATATACGTTGTTTATTTTTGAACTAATCACAGAAATTAATTACATTTTGACACATATTGAAAATAACAAAATTAAAAATTATTTAATATACTTTAGAGATTGGATTCTCATTATTTCTTTATATCTAATATAATCTAGGGTGATCTAATTTATACCTAACAGTATGCACTTCCTTCTTTTTTGTTACACATTCCTATATGTTTATATAGTATAGAGAAAATTATACAGTCGCAAATATATGTCACAAAAATAAATAATACATAATCTATAATAATACGTAACCTAACTTTGATTATGTCTTATTATGTTAATGATTGCAAAGAATATACGAGAAAGATAAAAAACTAATTGAAGTTGGAATCACAGATAATGGCCATTAGTATTTCAAAGTTAATTAATTAGATTACGAGAACTATTAATATCCTTCATGTAGCGATAATCGATATCTAGCTGGAGTTAATATACACGTACAAATATCCTCCAGATACACCTATATTATAAGATACAACGTTTGTGTCCTACTTCTATCAATTTTCCTAGTCGCAATGTGACTATGTAGCAACGTCGATCCGTCAGATGGTAATACGATAACGTAATACGCGCTCGATAATCAGTGATAAAGGGATTGCTTAGATATTGACCGACGCGACGTGTATTTTCGGGCAATAAAAATCGAATTCTTGCAGAGTCACAGAGCCACTTAAGCTCACCGCGTTCGTTCGCTTTCAATATTGATGGACATGGCGCACATGGGTCATCGGGAGGCGACGGTAGGTATTTTTTTTCTAGTCGCTTTGTTTTAATTGCGCACAGACACGTGTCAGGAACGTGTTGTGAACGCGCGAACGAAGCATGACGCGCGAGGTCCATCCGGAAAACGGGCGGTTTAAGAGAGATAGTAAAAAAAAAGAAAAGGAGGAAATGAGAGAGGCAGAGCAACACCTGGCATCTCTGTGATTACGTTAATGCACCGACACGACGATGCGTTTTCTACGGCCGAAAGTTTAGCACGCTCTGCGTTTCTCTCTTTCTCTCCCCTCAATCTCAGCTATCTTTCATTTTTTCATTCTCGGCCGGAATCTTGTTCGAGAATAATTTATTTTTTCTCGAAAGGCCGGGATGATACGCCCGAAGCGGAGATGTCCGGATTATCGTTACTTTGTATGTACGTACTCCACCAAAGAGCTCGTAACAGTTAATGAACTACCTTTTTGCTTGTGCAATGAAGAGCGCGCAGTCCGCCGTAATTTGTTGTACATAATGGCTCGTTTCGCTTTCCCGTTCGTAACGCAGGACCCTCAAGAATTCCAGTAAAGCTGATGTCGCGAGCGAAGTAATCGAAGCACGATGTATTCCAAAATAGTGTATACAAATTTTAATGTAGACCATATTTTTTATTCGATACGATCCATATGATTCTGCCTTTCTATACTTTCGATGCAAATGGGACAATTTTAGTTAGGCTCTGCGGGTATCTTCCGCAAACGTGTAGCGAAAATATTTACATCGTCAACAGATCATCTCACGTACGGTCACCACTTTAACTTATCAGGAGCATCTCGCGCGACAATGGAACAGTTTCACCGGCAATTGTGTGCGCGCGCGTATGTAGAAGAATAGGAGGAAAAGAACGGTGGAAGAGCAGTGTCGTCCTGACAGGTTTCGAGCGTGGATCAACGATCCGCGAAGTTTCTACAATGTGTTCTTTGCACTTATCCAGCGTGTTAGAGAGAGGGAGGGAGGAGGAAGAGAGAGAGAGAGAGAAACGAAAGGAGCTCACTTCTCGCATCTCGAAGAGACCAAAACATAAACCACGCGCAGCATCCGTACAATATGTCCTACTACCCACCTCGTCCTTCCGTCTCACTGCTCTCAATCCACCTCCACCACTGCTTGCAACGTTCTCTTGGAAGAGACACAAAGCCAGGCCGGAGAGTTATCTTGATGAACCCTAAGTACTACAAGACCTATTTGGAGGAGAGATAGATTTTAGTGGGGGTAAGAGGTGGACGGCGGGACACGAAGAAAAAAAGAAGAAATAAGAAAGAAAGAAAGAGAAGGAGGGGTCTATCCACCTTGGAAAAGAGATCTTTCACGGTTGTCGATGCTACCGTGATAAGAAACGGCATTCTCCGTTGCTACTCTTACTACTACCATTCCTACGTCGCTGCAGCCAGTGATCGGTGACAAACCACTTCGCGAAATGCCTTTCGTTTGACATCAATGACAGGGAGTGCGTAGCTCGAGAAACATAGTCCAACCTATGTCTGATCGCTGCGAACTCATCGTCCTAAATGGACGTTAAATAGATGATGATAAAGCATATCTTCGAAGACGCGCCATACATTCTATGCACGATTCGGACATTTGCTTTTAATCATACACATATAAATAAAATTGAAAGGACGGAAAAAGAAAGCTTACATGTGGAGGACATGTGAGAATTTAAAATTGCAAGTATTTAATTCTCTTCAATAGAAAGATAATCAAGATATTGAATAAGTATAGAATTGTTCTTGAAATCTTGAATTTGATGAACGATAATTCTTTTTCTCTTTTATATTATGTCACAAAAAAACAACGCAGTCTAGATACAAGCAATCGACGACTTTAAGTTCAAGATTTTAAGGTCAAAGAACTGCCGACTATTGTCGCTGAGAGGCGTGATGTCGGTGCAGTGATCATGGTGGTCACTTTGTTTAGAAAGGACAGTAGGAAGGTAATCACGCAGAGAGATGTTATTTTATCTGCATTGTCGTATCGTTGATTTATATCTTGTTTCATCGATCTGTCATTATGAATTATTCAATCAATTATAGAATAAATGTGCGTTAAAAAATTTTGTTTTCTGCATTTTCAATTAATTGCAAATGAACTGTTTATTGCATATACCTTGTGTTTTGTTTTATCGCGAATGATTCGCGTAGCTTGAGATAATAATTCTCTTTAATAATAATAATATTAATTAACTCAATTCTGAATATTTTAGAATAAAAATAATGTTATTTAAATCATAATTCGCTTATATAGCAATTTAATTGATAGACATATAAATATATATTACAAACAATAAATTTTGTTATTATACGCATTATTTCTTATTCCCTTTTTTAATAGCAATTAAAATAAATGAATAATTTAATTATTATTCTATTAAAAAATAATCTAAAGTTTATCTAAAGAATAAAATATATTTTCGGTTTGATGAGAAAATATTTTTGTAAATTAATTAATTATTAGAACTATATTTCAAGATCGATAAATAATCGGTACACAGTTAGCTTGAACTTATAAGTTATAATAAATAATTAATATAAATAATTTACAATTATTATAGATATAAATCGCCTTGATTGAATGTGGCATTTTCATCCATATGTTTAATTTTCGGTCGATTTTTATTTAAATATTAAAACTATCTACGATGCTTTAACATATAAGAAATTTGGACAAGGAACACCCACATATAATTCTAGATTTATAATCTTGTTTTAAGAGACTGTAAGTCATAAAGTTATAAGAAAATGTTATGACCGATCACAATCGATTATTTTTTTCATATTCAATTGTAATTTGTCAATTTCTTACGACTTTACAGCTTGCGATTTCTTAAAGCAAGGTTGTGGAGACTAATGATGTGGAGATGTCACGCGTTAGTGCTTTATGCGATCCGATACGGTGATATTTTTAAATTCTGATGAACACACATGCCTCATTCTAGTCTAGTCTCTTTAGTTGCCGCTCTATTTTCGAGTCTGGGTGCCGCCGTCATGGATTTTTAGAAATCTGGAATTCTGTCGTTTGCATGAATATTTTATACATATATATATATATATATATATATATATATATATATACACACAATATATATATATATATACAATATATATATATATATATATATATATATATATATATATATCTTTATTTTTAAATCTAAACGACTGTTGAGCACGTCTCTATTAATTCTAAAAATAAACAAATAAATTAATAATAAATAATAAGAAGCATCAAAACTCATGCAGGGTCTTTTTTGCGAATTATTATATTAGGTCATTTAAAAAGTATTCGCGGTTTTTTGTTCAATTTTTGAATGAAAAAACCGCGGATACTTTTTAAATGACCCAATATTTAATTTTTCTTATAAAAATGTATCATAAAAGTTTCGGTTTAGGTCACCTTCAGTATATTAATGTGCTATTTTACATAAAATTAGTCAGCGTTCTAAAAATCAATTTAAAAATATAATTTTGATTATTCGTTAGTATCTTGGCACGAATATCTTATGTTTCTCGGATCTTTCTTGGAGTTAGAACTCTGTTCGAACGCGTGTATCTAGAAACACGATCTGCGTCTACGCTCGTCGTTTGTTGGACGCGACAACCGCCTATTGTTACGAAGGATTACAATAGTTTCAAACAACGTGAGGGAATGGAGAGGGGAAGGAAGGGGATCGCGAGTACAATTATGCAATTACCGTTTGTAAATTAAATGGAGCACCGCGGATGTGTAAACAGGTAGCAGACGCTTCGTGCCATATGATAGTCGATGCGAAGTGGATTTCCCGGCAGCTCTTTCCCGGAGAAACACGCGGTGAATGAACACGATTATCTGCCTCGTCGGCGGATAGTCGAGCCCTGCCCCTCTCTCCTTCCGTATCCGAAGGAGATGGCCTAAACGGCCACTTATCTCGTTGCTGGTCCCGGCCACAGATAAGAGCTACTACATCGTGGTTTTACATCGTGTCGGGGCGTGTCGAGGATACATCCGGCCCGGTTCTTTCCTCGTTTGTTCAAAATTGAAGTTTATCGATGAGTACGTTGCCTTATCTTCGGCTTGAGGCGTGGTCATTCGTTCACTCACCCCCTCTCTCTCTCTCTCTCTCTCTCTCTCTCTCTCTCTCTCTGTCTCTCTCTCTCTGCTTTCGTTGCTCCTTCTATTTCATTTTTTTGCAGATGACGCGAAAGAAAATCAGCCCTCGTTATTTATTTTACTCGCATTTCATAATATTGTCTTTAAAAACAAATACAATATTAAATGACTGTATCTTTTAATTAATAATAATTGTACAGAATTTAAATAATAAAGAATGTAAGAAACAATTTTTAGAAAATTATTCCTTTATCTCCGTATATCTCAACTTTTTTCAAATATTTTATTATTTATCCTTAATTTTTATTGCTTAAAAAATTTTAGTTACTGCTGAAATTTAGCAGTAAAAAATATATCAGATGATTTATTATTATAATATAATCGCTTTTTTAATTCATACTAAACATTTAACATGTTTCTATACAGCGCTGTATGTATTAAAGATCTACTCTACAGATATTTCAAGATGTAAGAAAGAAGATCGTTATAAATTAGACAGTTAACAATATCTAAATATTCGTGTACAAGAGTTGTTATATTGTAGTATAATATGTTTTTAATTGCGTCATTACATATGTTAAAAACGTAGTTTGTTGTGAAAATATTGCAAAAAAATTCAGCTAAACCGAGAACCAAACGCTTTTTCTTCTTGCTAATATTAGGTTTTAGTAAGCATTGAGCCTCTTACCTTAATTCTCCGATAGAGACCCTTCTGTCCACTTACCTTACGCGATTTGATATGTTAGTTCAGCGCGCGACCCTAATACCTAATTTCAAAAGTTTCAGGCGAGATGTATCCGGCTTAGGGATGCAGGTATTCGAAATAATCTTGCTTTCCTTTACACTACAAGTGTTTTTGAAGCCTATGAAAATGTCGCAATGTCTTACGTATCCCATGTTCGTCTCGTGTCATGAATTTCCTAATAGAGGAAACTGAAGGGGGCGCCAGGCACCCTGCCTGCGCACGTTTGGAACTCGACTGGGATACTCTTAGAAGACGGTAACTCCAGATACACTCCCGCATACCCTTGCGCGAATACTACGGTTTTATGGTCGCCCTGCTTGATTTATGGGACGGTACCAATCCTGTAGAATATAAAAAGCATCTCGTGCACATAAGCCCCCTTCTTAGCCCCTCATCACCGAACTCCTTTCTTGCGCTCCCGAGGGGTTAACGAACAGGATTGGAATTTTTGAGACATATCTTTTCAGTCAGATCGTTCTACGTTTTTATGATTCTTTCTCTTTTTCAATAAAAATATTTCAATTATGATTACTTTTAAATGTGTGTTGTGTGAATACGTGATTAAATGATTGTAAGGTTTAAAAGAAACAAACAGTGATTCTCTTAAGAATAATGTAAGAGATGTGTAAGATAATAAAATAAAATTTTCAATAAAATATAAAGTATAAATAATTGTTAGTAACAATAATTATATGTCTTATTATAACGTCGTCGAAGACTAGCTTTATTGTTTGTAGCTAAATTTAGAACAACTTCGTCATGAATTTCAAAGAATTTAATTTTCGTATATTAAAAAATTGACATGAATTATTATATTATTAATAATTTTTTTCATGTTTCATCTGAAAAGATAAATTATTATTATATTATTATTGATTTGTCGAAGATTCTCCAAACTTTCGACGATTTGTGGCTACTGGTAGCGCGTTTCGTTCTAACAATTCGGATACTTGAGAAACTCCCCGGAAGTCTATCCTAATTTCTATCATTATGGTTCAATATTTCTCTTGTTCACGCCGAAAAAGCAAACTGATTCATGTTTCTAATTTCATTTATCCTTTCCGTGTCAATTCTGACATAAATCTAACATATATCCTAACAGGTAACTGTTAATATAAAGTAGTCAATTCAATAGTTTTTAATAAATTATTGTTTCTTTATTGAGAAGTTGAAAGTAATTATTTTATTGAAGACAAATATTACCAAAATACACGTAATGCTAATAACATTAAACTTTCCGAGAGATATTTCGTTTTATTTATCATAATAATAAAATATAATTAAAAGCAATTAATATGATATTCTAATCTCTTATGTATAGTTACACTTTTATGTATAATGTTTATTCCGAGTGTTATTCAAGATATTCAAGATATTCTTGATGATAGTTATCTGAAGTTTTTTGGAATCTAGACTTTATTTTATGAAAAACGATTGTTCAACAGCAGGCGAGAAGAGAAAATTTTCTGCTCTGGATAGTAACATGTGCAACAATGGCAACCACATATTAGACAGTCGTAAAATAGAATCTAGACAAGGAGCTCGTGCTCGATAACGAGGTAGGCGTGACCCCGTTTCCCGTTAGCATGGAGCCGAAAAGTCGAAGTCTACGAAAATCGCCTACTTCGAAAGGGATTTGTGTCCTTCCTACTATTTTCCGCCTCTCTTGTGCCCAATGAACATTTTGCGGAATCACGATGTCTAGAAAGCGTAGAATGAATCATTATCTTCAGCTCCTTACTGACACATATTTGTATCGTCTACTCATCCAAAAAATTTTTAGGGCATGAAAAACTAAACTGATGAAGAGCGACAAGAAGAAATATTTCAATTTACGTTTGTTAGATTCTATGAATTTACGCGAATCTATCTCGAGTTTTGGAATTAATACGTTCCTCGTAATCGACAGAAAACAAAGGAATAAGAAATAAATTAAATTTCTAACTCAAATCTATTCTCGCGAGATCGTCAAGTTCGATCTTGTAATATTGAGACGTCAATTTGTGCGAAACGAAGTTGACTAATGCTCTATTGATCAATCGTGCATGTGGCCTTTGCGTAAACGATAACATAAGGCAGGGCACTCATCGATGCGATTGTTTAAGAAGTGGCCCGCATTAGATGCTTTAGCCCTCTCGGTTGTATATAGATGTCGATAGGGCAGATCGTAGTTCTTCTTAAGGTACCGCCACTCGAGGGTGAAAAAGGTAACTCGAGTTTCGCAGCACGTCGTCGAGTAGCGCCTTTTCACCGCGCCAGACCTGCGAACAACTTTCGAACTTTTCTCATTGTCAGGTCACGAAACGCGATGACGTTTCTATCCAGGAGAATTTGCTATTATCAGAGGTGCACGAACTGGTTAGAATCACCCAAGATAGATATTTCATCCGTTTTGATTAAGTGTCGCGCAGTCCAACTAGAACTTTGTTTCTGTAAAAGTTTCTTCAAATCTAATTTCTATACATCTAATTTCTATATACAACGATTTCTTGTATTTCTTGTAAAATATAATGTAAAATATAATATTTGTAGCTTTGATAAACTAAAACAAAGATGGATAAATTTAGAATAATACAATGTCAAGTTAAAAAATGTAATACCTGAAAATACGAATAAAACGCTTTCGATTGATTTAAATCTGTATTACACGCCATAAAAGTTTTCAATTCTTTTTCTTAAACATATCGTGTATTGTTCTGAAAGTTATTAGTGCCTATGCAGAAATATGTGTGCAAAATCCTTTCTCTCTCAACAAATATTTGGTATTGGAAATTTGTGACTTGATTAGAGATCTCGTTCAATCCGTTTCTGTTATGAAATGAGAATTCGTTGACACAGATAAACGAGCGCAACGAGTTCATTCACGGAGATTCCAGGTGCTGATGTAAAACCGGTGACGGAGAAGCTGTTAAAACGAAGCGTTCATTACGACACACACACACACACACACACACACACACACGCACGCACGCACACACACGCACACACACACCAGCCCGCCGATAAGATCCACTCCGTGCGATAGACGTGAATTTCGAAACTCGTGGACTTGGCGGATGGATCTCGCAGAGATTCACGTTGGTGAAAATTAATTGGCGAACGGCGTATTTATGCGTGCATTATGCAATGCGGAGGATAAGACTTTCGGACGGGGCCCGCTGCCGAGCGGCTAATTGAAACGCCACTGCGCACGAGATAAGCCCCATTGCGACGGAGAGTTATGAGACAATATTATGAGGCGCCGTACGTCAAGCCCAAAATTAATTTCGGCCATCGCTTTGCGCCGGACCACAGATAGTGGTGAGTGCCACTCTCTACGTCATTACGACGAAGCCGCTATCGTCCGCTTGTCGGATGCCTATGTCTCTTTCTCGATGTTATCCGCCGTTATTGAATTCAATACTCGCTCGCTCGTCTCGGCGACATAATTTTCGATGAGATAATGGAATGACAGGAGGCATAATCATATTTATGTAAAATGTTATCTTTAAGAAAATGCGTTTATTTTCATTTAATTCTTGCCACGAGCGAAAGTGTCATGAATCCTTTCTTGAACTAGTAATATTCTGAATAAAATCTCTTTTTATCTCTTATCACGACTAACATTTTTTATTTTATGTATTCACTATTGATTTTTATTTAAAATGATCTGCATGATTTTATCTCAAATTTTCCTGTGAATATCGATTCTCTGTTAACTGTTTTTTATTTATTACATTTATAACGAAATTCTTGCACCTCACTTTGGATTATTCAATCCATTAATAGCTGCTTATGATAAAATGAGAGACGTATATATCTTTAGAAGAGTATTGTATCGCTGATGATGACTCTAAAAAGAGTCGAAACGTTCGAACTACTAAAGTCTAAAATCTAAGTATTAAAAATTTAATTGCGCTCTAATACTTGCATTTTGCTCTTATTTACCTTAATTTTACTAATTAATATCGACAGCCTGAGACGGAAAGTTTCTTGTCCTTTACTATTTTTTTTTTAATAAAAAAATTCTAATGAAGTATTACATATTTAATACTTAGTGTACACGAAAAGAACAATTCCACTAAAGTACCTAAAAATTTAGCTAGATTCAGATTAAGATAATTTTGCTGGATTATCAAAATAATTATGTAGAACGCTTGAGCTGGTTGCTAGATTATCAAAACTTTTTGCAACATTGCTCGTTATGTTTGAATTTCCTAGATATAAATATTTTGATAGTTCAGCGAAATTATTTTCAGATCTGTATCTAAATTTTTAAATACTTCAGCAAAATGTTTTCCATGTATACCGCCTTTCATTCTTTGAAGAAAAGAAATTTGCAAGCTATTGACGGATTTGTGAGAAGTGAATATATCCTAAAAAGTATTCTCCCAATGGAAATGAGGAGAATCATACGCTAGAAATGTTTGCGGCATATATATATAGGAAAGCCGTTAGTACAGTCATTAATGCAACGTATGGAGGACGCCGCATTAAGTGGCATTTTCGCTCGTTAGGCTGATTTGTCGCTTTATTAGATCTTAGTTTGCGCCCGCGCCAACAAGGATTGGCGACATTATACGACCGCGCGACATCGGCCGGGCCGGATTTGCAATTTGCGTAAATTAGACGATTGCACATCGACCTCCTCGTCCTCTTACTCTCGCATCCTCCTGCCTTCCCACCGTCATTCTCGCTCTCTACCCTGCCTATCTTCGCTTCTCCTCTCCCTTAGTCGAGCTTCGTTCCGTTGGTACTCGTGGCAGCATACCTCTAATGGTACGTGTAATCGCCCGATAATTTGCACCGCGCACTTTGACTTGGCGTTAATTGACCTCCCTCCGTACTAATTAACGAGACGCTCGGAATTTATGACGCGGGAATTCTTGTTACTCGAAATATAGGTGCGTCGATGCGGGCTACTTGATCGACGTTGATCAGATTAGATCTGCCATCGTGCAGGTAAATTCCTACTGTCGCTAAACGATACTTTTTTAGAATAGTCTTGCAAGTAATTCATGGTAATAACTATCTAAACTCCAATTTTTATTTAACTTTTATAAACTCTAACATATTTAATTCAAATTTAACCATCAATCTTAACAAAAATATATTCAATAACATTTTTTATATTTACCTATACCCCCATAATAATATTACCCTTATAATATTACCCCGTAATTCTCCATGAGGCATTAATATCGCTATATAAATTGGATAACTTTCATCATGATTTTTCTATGACGATGGAAATGAATTTTAAGGTTGTGAATTTTGTTTTATCTGAGGATGACTCAATCTAAGAGCCGAAATATATAATGTAATGTGTTTTACTATGTATTATTTATAGAATTTTTTTTATATACATATTACAGTTCTTGCATTTATAATTAATTACGTTGACTCTCATATACCCTATACTTGTTCGTATTGTCTTTTAGAACTTGTTCGTATTGTCTGTTATTCCCCTTAAAAATAATCTCTTTTTCTATCTTTTCAGACATCTTCACGCTGTAGAGAAAAACACCCCAAGTCGACAATCTGTAAGTACTTTTTCTTGTTTTATTTTATCATTAGAAAAGCCAACGATCGGCCGTCACGAAAACTGTAGACGGGTTTTACGACGGGTGTCACGTCCACCTATATCCGCATGCGATCAATGATTGTAAATTTAGCGGGTGACAGCGCAATGGGCCGAAAAGCACGCAGCCGGTGCGCGCGACGTGCGTAACCATTGCGTAGTTGTTGGCGGCGCGATATCACGCGATTACGGCGCGGTTAAGAGTCGGGGACCCGGCCTTCCCGCGGCGCGCATTAAAGATCGATTTCACCCCGTCGCGACGGGGAGGACCACCCGCTGGGGCCAATTGGCCGAATCAAATGTCCGTCGCCCATCTGTTCGTCAAGTGTAGAATCGAGATGAAGCTACCGTCTACGTAAACATAGCGCGAACGGAGCGAGATCACCGCCCCGTCGCGACGAAGCCGCGCGGTGTTGACATCGCAATTATTTCGTAAGATCTCCCGAGGGAACGCCCTGATACGAGTGCGCGACCATCTGTTAGACGAGCAACGTTGTGCATAATATACACGCGGGGTGGCAAAATTACGGAAGATACGTAAATACAACAGGGGGAAATGGATGAAGAAAATCTAAGAATGATCAATTGCTTTATGTTGCAATTATAGTATGGAATTTTTTTTTAATTATCTATAATAGAGAATCACACGCATATATAAAAGTTTCTGGTGTACACTGAACAAAATATAAGCAAATATTTACTAAATGCCTAAATATAAATATATGTTTATTTAACAAAGCCATTAATTTGATTTAAATATCATTTTTTTTATTGATTAAATATTTACTTACAATTAGTACTATTTAAAGAAATATGTCAAAAATTAGTAAACTTTATTCAGCGTAAATTAAAAGAATTATGAAAAGAATTATGCAAAAAGCACAGCAAAGTCAAATCAGGTCGGATTTTATGGAAGACGAAACTGACGACATTGTCCTTATAGTTGATCCTATATTTACTTCAGCATTAAATGCTGTTGCATTATAAAGTGCCTCAAGTACTAAGCATCTGAAGTATGGGCAGAGACAAAGTCCTTGACTTAGGAAATAAAGACTCCGAGTTACATTGTACCGCTTCGAATACCTACCTACTATATCGCGAAGGCGTGGATACGAAAAAGTCGATACATTGTTGGAAGGAGGAGAAATGGGACAGGGATGGGAAGTTTGCGAGATAAAGTGTAGAGCGTACGAGACAAAATTCATCCCCCTCGTGCGGCGGAACAGGGGGAGGCGAGCGCCGGGAGAGGTTTCAGGAGGACGTCGGGACGCGGGGAAGAGGGAAGCGAGCGAACGGTGGCAGAAGAGGCATAAATCAGACGGGCACCCGAAGGTACCGCGGAATACAAAACAGAAGAAGGATCGCGCCCGTGCTGGCGTCGCGACGCTAGAAAGAGGATCTCAGAGCGGCCGACTATTTTCCAATAATTTACCCCGCCGGCGGGAATGGCGGGTGGCGGTGGCGGGAGGAGGGAGGGAGGGAGTCCGTTGGGTGGCGGTTTTCCGGTAGCGGCGTAGGAGGAGGAGGAGGAGGAGGCGGTGGAGGAGGTGGAGGGTGCATAAGGGGGGCAACGGTGGTTGGGTGCCTACTGCTGCTAGAGAGCGGGCGGCGAGCGCACACGACTGACACTATCGCGGCCATAAATACTAGGGAGCAGCCTCTGACGTCACCCACCGGGGGCCCGATATTATACTTTATCTCGAAACTAATTCCCCGCGAGCAGATTTATTGCAAGAAAGGGGTGAAAAAATACATCTTCTCGGCCCACGGGCCACCCGCTCGTTCCCTCCTCCCCTTCGACCTGCCATTCTATTCACCTGACTTATCGTGCTAATGCAAAGTCAGTTAATACTGATGTAAAGGAGTTCTCGAGGAATCTTGGTTTCGTCTTCTAAAAGACGGTCTAGTCTAATTTGACAACTTTGTTTCTACTTTGCATCAAATAGTTTTAATTTATACCAGAAACTTTCACATATCAGCTTCTATTAAACAATAAACATAAATAATATCTTGAAAACTAACGTGGTTATAATATTAAAACATATAAAAAATAAGAGCATAAAAAACCACAGCACAGGTTACAGTTTATGATATTTAATTATTATTACATTAATTAAAACATTTTTTTATGCTCTTATTTTTTATATGTTTTAATAAACATAAATAAATTATTGGCGATTTAATTTTAAGGGCTTTTAATTTGATTAATTATAGCGTTTATATCATCCTCCTAACTTTTCTGGCTTTGCTTCTAAACAAAGTTAGCAATCTATATGCGTAATAAATTAGCAGATATTTTCAACGATCGTGCTTTATTTTTATAATCATAATTTCATTTTTTTCCTAGAAATTTTTCAAATTAATTTTTTTTTAACTTTACATTTTCTGAGTGAGATTAGTAATGGAATATTTTTCCAATTGTACAAATATATGGTGGAAAATGGAGTATATACCGTGTAGAACGCGCATATGGAGGCAACAATATATATATCAGAGATATCGGCGTTATCTTTAAAAGATATATTGTACAGTAACTCGTATACTTTGGCATACAGGTATGCACGCGAAAACGGACATTTTTATGAGAAACTCGCGCATAGCGTACGAATGCAGATCTAGGCGATATTGTACCGAACCACGAAAACGTCGTCCTTCTCGCGCTTTCATTGGCGTTTCCACTATGGAATTATTTTCGCGTTCATTCGTGCTTGCTCCCGCTCGTCTTTAATCGTTCACATCTTTACGACGGGTCGATTATCGTCACCGATCGCAGGCATAATTAAAGAAAGGCGAACGCGGTTGTGTTTTGGGAAAAGAGAACTTTTTTAACCATCAAGAGATCCACCGACCCTGATATCCTTATTCCATTGCGTTTCCTCGCGTAACAGGTAAGCTTCGTGTGCAATGAAACTGTTTAATAACTGCGGGGCCACCAATAGAAAACGCCGGGCGAGACCCGCGAAACGAGACAGGTCCAGAAATATGAAAACTTCTGGAAAAGCTCCTGGATGTGCATCTACATGTGTAAGCGGTGACGGTGATGCGCGCGCGAACCTATCTACGTGGAACGCACAAGAGGTCACTCGTATTCCGCATAACCACACATACGGGCCGCATCTTCACATACGTCGGAGGAAGCCCGAGGCGAATCGCGTTTTACATTTTTATTCTGCTCTCTCCTTTTTTTCCCTCCCTCGCGGCTACCGTTTCCCGCGTTTGGTAGCGCTCTCGAGCCGGTGAACGAACGAGCACACAATCAGCCATCCCTGCCACACAGCCGCCCTTTCCCTCTGCTCTCTTCTCTTGTACCTCCACCGGCACCCTTGCTGGAGACGGTATTTCACATTCAAAACGTTCCCTGCGCATCGCGGTCTCCTACCCGATTTACAGACCCCTTGCTTTTCGACCAACCCCCGCGCATCCGCGACTCCTGAGCGAGCGTCCTGGCGTATCTCTGGAAGGAATATAAAACATAGATTGTGCGCGGAACTGCATACACTGCTGTGTATGGTACACGCTACGTGTGTTGGGTACGCGCGAGTGTGCCGGCTTTAATTTAAAAAATAATTAAACCGCAAAATTAAACGAACCTACCCCCTGTCTATATTTTTGTTTCTCATCGTGTTTTTCGGCCGGCTCGCACGTATCAAAGGATAAAAGGGATACCAAGCTGATAGGAGAGAGAAGCCGATTTTCTTTCGTTCTTTTTTCCATTTTTGTTTCTCCTCTCTTCTCTCTCTCTCTCTCTCTCTCTCTCTCTCTTCTTTCTGTCCATCTCTTTCTTGTATAATTTTCTCGATTTTTTCTCATTTCTCGTCTTTCGCTTACGAGGCAACGGAGAGAATAGAATATCCAGATTCGCGTGCCAAGTGTTGCGTACGTGACTATGCTTTAGGGAAGTTATAATTGGAAGCACAAAGAGAATAGACACGGATAACCAATGTCTCCATTAAGTGTATCGATTGTGGTTTGCACACTAGACTACAATCCCTTCCGCGCTTCGTCTATCGAAAAGAATAAAGGATTTCTCAGAGTATGAGAGACGCTCGATTGACAGTAACCATAGAACTCTTAATAATCATTGTCTCCAGGAACGGTCTCGCGATGTGAATTTAAATTTTAACTTTCTCATCCGTTTGATATCTTCAATAAGCGCAGATTTGCACATTTTTACAATTTTGTATCGAAAATTGCGTGTTTTACGAACAACGAATTCATGTACCACGTGCCAGTTCAAGTTTTCTTTATGCTTGATGAAAAACTTGATTTTGTCGATTTTGTCGCTTAAAGGTCATTGCTTCACATAGCGATGTTATCTGAGATTGTGTTCGAGATCTTGTTAGAATGTTACAATCTTTTATGACAAATCTTTTGGATTGTGTCGCATAAGGCTAACAGATATATTAGATATATTGTTTCGAATATGGGCCTAGCAAGGGCACAAAGGACAAAGCTTGTTTTCCAACAGCACAAAGCTTGCAGCAATATTGCTGCAAGTTCCGTGCTATTGTGGTATCGTTTATAGGTATTAGTATTTATTATTTTTCACAAATTATCCATGAATTTTTTGTACTTTGTAAAATATTTTTATTATATTTTCATTATACTGTATTTATTTTTAAACATCAAAAGACGCATTTATCGTGAAGAAATGGGTTTTAGCATCGTTGTATATTAAGATCCACGCACATGTAAGCATTAGTAAAACAAGTCGTTTTCCTTTTGTTGTGAAGTACATATCTGTGACGACAGACAGAAAACAGATACCAAAAATTGTAAAACGCTTCTATGGCGCCATATGATACTATTATCTTGATGTAAAATCACGAAATCCTCAAGGAGGGTCAACGCGATTACTGTCGCATCGCTGCAAAATCCGAGAAATGCCCCCAAAACTGGAATGGCACATTGTCTCAGGTATTGTCGACCGTGGAGTGGGCGACTATATTTTTCCGCACCCGAAATCAAAAGATTCTTCTAAGCCTACCTCCATCGACCACTCTGGACCATAAAGCTGGGGTTTCCAGGTGGGACTACCCGCTGCGACGGAGTGCCCTTAATCCACGTGAACAAAAAGAGTTGCACTAGTATAATGAGAGGCTCGTAATGCGAGACTATTGTTGCGAGACAATGTTCAGCCGCGTTAAGCTCTGTAAACAGTAATGCCTTTGACAATCCACTTGAATTTTTTCTCAGTTTCCCGATGTAGCGTAAATTACACCATACATATCGAGTAATTGGTTCTAAGTACGATTTTTAATTCTCCAACAGAGTATATCTCCGCGATTTTTGTGATTTTTTTTTAGAACTCACTATGTTGTTATATCGCGTGTACACATGCGATGCGTTATTTAATGTAATTATTATTCAATATATGCATGACCAGCAGAATTATATTGGCTTCTTGAAGAAACCAGTAATTTACATATTTGGAATTCATAAGCGTTTCTCATGGGGAAAGGCAGGTCGTCGTTTAATTAATGTAATTATGTTGACTTATTATATCATATAATTATATTGACTTCAGTTTATCTTGTAATATTTTAATTACCTTTAATAATGGATCGCGATGAAGCTTCTCGCAAAACGAAGACGCGGAAATAAATCGCGTTGTTAGATCAAACGAGCAATGATAATTTAATCTCTTGAATTAAATTTTAAAACATTTAATTTAAACATTTTGTTATATATTTTTATAACCTCCATATACATCAAAATATAAATCCGTTTCTATATGGTAGATTTCAAGCAATAACGTCCATATTAACATATACTTAGCAAATAATTGTTTTACTTAAATTAACATTTTGAACAGGAGCAGATCTATAGAAATGATTAAAAATAACTCTATTTGAATATAATTTGACATGAATTCAACAGTGTACTCATCCACAATTTTTAGCAGCAGCTTCTCCTACGACTTTTCATTCGATGTTAAAAAGAATCAGAAATCGCCGCGTTAGCAAATCGTTACCAAATTTGCATTCGATCAGACGCCACGTTGATAAGTCCAGTCGAGACATCCGCCTCGATTAAATGCTGGTCTCAGGTGTCTCGCACCTGCACGACAAATATCACTGCGATCATCGATGTACGCACGTCTACATTTGATATTGTCACCTGCAGCAACTGACATCGGGAGCTATTTAATATAGCAACGACACCAATATGCAGATTCCATGAATTTCAAACGTTTACATAAATGGATACGCACTGCGAACATCAGTTTTAGCACATCTTATTCGTCTCATTATTACGAAAGCGGTAATATGCGTTAAGTTTATTTCGATTTACAGTTACAAAGCTAAGTTTTTAGATAGTGTGCCATTTTATCAATGATTTTCTCAAATTCTTAAAAATTCTTGCTCGACACATGTATTACGACGATGATACTTTTACAGTTTTCTATATAATGCCTAAATATAAATATAAACTGTCAGTGCCGTAAAATTACAATTTTTTTATACCCGGTAGCAATTTAAAGAAATTATCGATGTAATGATGCACTTCTCAGACATGTAATTTCATTAGAATTCTAATTAGGTATTTTAATTGTAACAGTGACTTGGTAATTTTAGGGCATTTTTTTGATCGATAAAATAACTTGGATTCATGCTGTAAAACGATTGTGAAAAAAAAAAAAAAACTTAATTCGCATTCGTCCCGGCGCGCGCACAGTCACGCTTTCTGGACGAGGAGAAAAATATGCGCACATCGTTGAGACGTCAATAAACGTGCGAGTTGCGCGAGACGTGATAAGATGGAAGAAAACGAGAAGAGACGGAGTGCATCGAGGGTGCATCTACGGTACGAATCTGCTGGTTTACGGACCGTGCGCGTCTATATAATTATTCTCGATGCAGGATACACATATCTTTATAAGGAAGGGTTCACGTATATACCGCTGGTATCCGCTACGGTATCTTTATGGCTTATTGCAACGCTTTAGGCAATTTCGTGATCAACGTGAGGAACGGGAAGGAGAGGAAAACCATGATCGCTCCTCTGCTCAAAGCGTTTCGCTGTTCTATCAGATTTTGTTCGAGGTACATAATTGTTTAACATTATTGCATATGAAGAAAATATGAGATTAAAGATTTAAAGTCTTAAAGGCGTTAAACTAAGCAATTTTAGCTGCGGATGGGAGAAACGTATCATTACAAAACGTTAATAACATGTTAAATTAACGAGCGAAGTGTTAAAGATTTAAGACAAGTCGGTTAATAGTTGGAGATCCGCAGAAATATAATGATAGTAATAACAAAGTAAGGAATCAATCGCAAACAAAGTTAACGTTTCATCTTAATTCGAGAGAAATCGGGTTTGTAGGAAACACTTGTTAAGAGAAGCAAAAACGAAAATAACGAATAATTAAGGAAAGACCGTATCTATTAGATTATTCTCTTTATCTTCCTGTTATCCTCTCGATACAATGTATCGTCGACGAAGAATCGAGAATTATTCGCGGAACGCGACACGCAGACTCCCGCATACGTGGCCGGTCCATGTATGTCTCTGGTTCACCTTACGGAGATGAAGGGGGACAAGAACTCAGATGGAGAGATAAACAGATTGAGCGCGGGAAGCAGCAAGAGGGAGAGGGAGAAAGAGAGAGAGAGAGAGAGAGAGAGAGAGAGAGAGAGAGAGAGAGAGAGAGAGAGAGAGTGTACTGGTTCGAGGGACCAACAATGCCCTCATTCAGGCTTCGTATACACGGGCGCATTATTGAATTCAGTCGCTTTAAACAGACAGAGAGAGAGAGAGAGAGAGAGAGAGAGAGAGAGAGAGAGAGAGAGAGAGAGAGAGAGAGAGAGAGAGAGAGAGAGAGAGAAAGGGTTACGCGGACGGGTGAGATGCGAGAGGTACGGGCTGAATGCTATCTATATTATCCGAGCATAGTCGCTCACGCTGTTTGGCGTAGATCGAGATTATCTTCCACAGTATCTGAAGCCGCAGCCGCGCGCCGCCGAAAAGCAAAGTGCTCGCTCCAGGCGAAAGGAAGAAAGGGTAAGCGGAGAGGGTACGCGAGGGGGGTGTGCGAGATCGCCGCGAGATACGTTTGTGCTGGTACACGTCTAGCCTCCAAATCTAATGTGACGTCTGTGTCACGTACCTCCTTCCATACTGCTCCATGTCGCGCGCATAAACGGAATGTGTCTCTCTCTCTCATCCTCTTTGTCTTGCTCGCCACAAAGAACGCGCCCCTATATGCACGCATCGCTGGCGATATCTATATTTCTGTCTTTAGACAAACGATACTGAAATTTGCATACATGTTACTTTGAAAAAATTAAGAGTTTCGAAATTTTAATTTTATTTTTTTTCAATGAACGAAATGATTTATCTTATTATTTTGTTGTAAATATTAAATTAATATAATATTTTAACTTCAAAAATAATACGTCTCAGAAGTTTGTAGTTCCTCTTTATTTTAATTCTGAATTTATCGGGAAACAATTAATTGATAATTTGCGAATAACACTATTTAAGGTGATTCTTTAGTAAATCCAGTTATTGTAGGAATGTCTAACTTTTTATATAATAAATTTGTCAAATTATTTATCTCCTAATTTAAAACATGCAATTGAGTAATTTATACAGTTAAGATATGAATAGTAATACTTTTTTATTTAAAAAATTTATTGTAATATTTTTAAAAATAAATTCATTTAAAATTCATTTATAAGTGCAATTTTTATAATACATATTTTTTTAAAATAGGCAGCGATTATGAAATTTTATAATAAATAATGTAATTATAAAACCGCCAGATATGAAGCGCGTCTTCTTATCATTTTAATGCCATGGTAGAAGAATACAAGTGAAACAAATGTGTATAACGGCAATTCAGAGCAATTCAGCAAATCAAATTATTTATCTTAAATTCGATTCTATCCAATCTAATTTTGTCCTATTGCTTTCGCATTCTTTAGGACAAATTCTGATTGACTATAATTAAATCGGCTATTGCGCATCGAAAATTTTTACCTATCTTCGTCCACTATCTTATATTAACTATCTTATATTAACGTTCGACTTGCAGGACATTCACAGGACACTGGACGATCTCCGAATATAGACAGAGACTTTCTTATGGAGAGTACGAAGCTTTTCACATTCAGAGCTTCTGTGGATTGAATTCCACATCCAGAAGTCAGGGTATTTAAAAAATTAATGTTAATTTTTGACAAATTTAAATAAATTTAGTGATTAAAAAAAATAGTACTTGACTAGCACAATTTATTGGCGAAATATTGGTTAAACAAATTGACATACATTGGAGATATGTTGGACCAATGTTGCGCCAATAAATTATGCTACTAGGATAGAGTGTATATGTATAGAAATATGTTTCGTACATACAACAAAAGAGATATTTGTGTTATTTTGAAATCCTCTTCTTATTCAGATGAGATCCACATCCAGAAAAGTCAAGAGTCTCTGTCCCTGGCTCCGGATCAAATAGTATCGTCGTATTGGTAAGCGAAACTTGTTATTGTTTAAATTAATTTTAAAACGCGTATTTTGCAATATTTGTCCAATCGAAAATATAATCGTGCGAATAATTGGCAAAGTGACGATGATATTATGAGTGGTGCAGATATCTATAATTCGAAATGCGCAAACTTATTCTAAAAAATTCGAAAATTTTTTGATATCGAAAAATTGTCAATAAATTCGGGGAATATTTAAAAATTCTGATTAAAATTAGAAGTTTGATATTTTCTCTTCTTTCTATATGAAAAAATATATGAATGATCAAAGAAAGGATTATATGATTATGGAAATGGAAATATTGATGTACAATTTAAGTTTGTCTAACTGCTAGATCGTACAGCTTATGTGTTATTATTTGAATTAAACACTCCAAAACTTATATTAAAACACAGGCAATATTCGCATATCATAATTTCAAAAAGCAAAACTGTAAATGTATCAATTGTAAATATTAATATCAGTAATTTAAACTTGGGATACTTGTTTTAAAAATACAGATATTTTTTAAAAAATATTTCTATTAGAGCAAAAATATTTCTATTAGAGCAATGATTTTTTTGTTGCTCGATCGTTTTTCTTCTTTGTTTTTATACGATTTAATAGTAATTTTATTGAGTTTCTCTTGTATTTGCGGTTGCTTGAAATTTAACTTTCGTCGAGCGTTATGGAAATGTTCAGGAGCGTTGATAACAATGCGAATTTCATCATTGTAAACATTAGATTGTTCATCAATACGTTTGAGATATTCTTCCTCAGATGGCGATGTGGTTTCCAACATGTTATCGATGGCAGCGTTCAACGATTCTTTATTCTCATAGAAAATATATACGATACTTTTGTACTTAAATGGTCATCCGATTTGAGAGATTTGTTATCCGAAAATTCTTTAAATATTCTCACATGCAGCATTTTCTCATAAACGATGTCGGTGTTCAAATCGACGCTTTCTTCTCCTGGACTGTCAACTTCACCGCCGGTATCAATGACGTTATTTGCTCCTTCACGTCATTAGGCACTTCAGAAACGTTAACGAGATGCTCGAACAGTGCTTTCAAGTACGAGCCTCTTGTCGCATAGGCCATGTGATCGAAACCTATAGCATGCAGATTATCGTACTTATGTTCGAAAAAAATCGAAAACCTTCACCGCGTCAGTCTCGTTTATCTTCGTATAATCATAGCCCGCATCACGTCATACAAGTCCACGTCCATATTGAAATCGTGCGCATACGTCTTCAATTCGATCGGCTGTGCACCGGGACCAGTGGTGATTATTTTATCTCTGAAGTACTCGAGAGCCTCCTGTTGCACGGGATCCTGCTGCACACTTTCCAGTTCCTGGCCCAAGTCCATAATAGTCTGCAAAAGTCGATCTTTTGTCACGTACTCGAATGGATCTCTTGATAACTTCAGTTTACGCAGTAAATCAGGAATGGAGAAGAACTTGATGATACCACGAATGATTCTTTCGTTTCTCGTCTTCGGTAGCGCGAAAAAGAGCGATTGCACATTGATATCGTCCATCGTTCTCGATGTTGCAGGCTCAATCTTAATCTCATTGTGCAGAGTACGACGAACGTGATGGAGATGTTCCAGTCATCGACGTTCGTTTATGCGTACGAATCAAGAATTTTATCCTGCAGTATTTTGTTATGAGACAACAGTTGTCGTACCAGATACACAAAATGAGCAATCGAAAGTTTTAATTGGCAATGGCGATCCATGATATTATCGATAGCAAATTTCAATGTTTCGGAAAGCTTCGACTCTGTATTTTTCAAGCCTACGGTTTGTAATATAAGCATAAGTTTTTTCATCGGCGTGTGCACATCAGCCAGACTGAAAGTCGATAACAAATAATTTTTGTATCTTCAAGAATATTTTCAGATACCGTGGATCGCTATCGATATACGGCAGATATTTTATTTAGTACAATTGCAAATCCTTTGATATATAAATTGATTAGTGGTTCTTCAAGATAATTGCGTTCTGGAGAGCCCTGGATAAAGGTTCGTCGGATTTAACTGAAGGAAGTGTCAGCGCTCTTTTCAGCATGGCTAGTAATAAGCTCCTCGGTGTTTCGTATTCAAACTTGTTGAACTCGAAGCCAAGAATATTGAGAATGGTTGGCTCGGACAGAAAATTTATCATAGGAGCGAATTTTTCACTTCTGAAGATATTCAGTATGAGCCTCAACAAAGAAAAGAAGTCGATCTCAACATCCATTGAATCATCCCTTTGAAAGATGATGTCAGAATTATAGAGCAGCTCTCGTTTAAGGGTTAAACCGTTGATGCGTCCTTTGTAAATGAAATTATCGATAACATTCGTCTTGTTTAGCGGGACATTTTTTAATTGGATTAGCGGGGTTCAAGATTAATTCCCAGGGATCACTATTTGCTCGTCTATCCTCGAAGGCGTAGGTCCATGGCAGATCCTCGGATAAATAGGGACGTAACATTTTCATTGCGTCGCTAATGTTCTGCAGACACGGCGTATCAAAGGAATCTAAATAGTCGTTAACCTCATAAAAGTTAATTGGCACTGTATAGTGATAATTGGCATCGTTCGCCAATTTTTGCGAGACGAAAGATATCAGCAAGGACAAAGGTTTCCTTAAATGTCGCAGATATGATTTTTTACGGAGACAAGACTAGTAAAAGAGCATCACCTCATCACCTGTTTTATAGAAACCAATATCGAGATCTTGAAAATGCGAATTGTCAAGATGATCAAAGAGATGTTTAGCTACAGCGACGACGTTATCGGAGTAATAATTGTTCGTTATCATCAAGAGCTTCTTTAAGCTATCTTTGCTCTTGAGAATGGGCGGATAAGGCTCTATCGAAATTCTGAAGTAATAATGAAGTTGTCTCCCTAATTGCCTCGGATGACAACTCGTCTGTTTCCAGTCTTTTAAGCACAGTTTTCAAAAAATTCGTTGTGTTCTCTAGATTCGGTCCCATATATTGCAGTAGAGCATCCTCCGAACTCGATGGCTCCTTCAATCGTTGCGCGATAAATTTGATGGCGTTGTGGACTTCTAGATCATCCGTCAGATCAAATGTTGGATAATTTAATAATATCGCTGACACTGTACGCAGATTAAGAATCTGATCGCCATTGCGAGCTGCTTGTAACAGAAAGTCAATGCCTTTCATCAAAGATGGAAACACCACGCCGGCCCTTCGCTTATCGCGCGAGATCACTTTCTGGTCTATGTTGAGCAACATATCGGTGAGCGGCACCTGCTCTAAAGCGGTGTGAACGTCGGAAAAGATGTTTATACAGAGCGATGCGTAATCGGGAATGAAGCGGTTATCAACCCTCTCCAACACTTGTATAGTTGTTGCCTCAGTGGCTTATTTTTCAGTGCCGGCAGAACTTGAATTCGTAGACCGCGACTCGACGATTTCGTACGGCATCGTGAATCAGCTCGAAGGGTATTCTCACGTTGTCGTTGAGACAAAGCAGGAGTGTGCGACCTAACGTCGTCACCAGATTGTCACGCAAAACTGCAGCAGCCTCCAAATGCGATTAAACGTCTTGCGGCGTGAGAGCCGGATGTTCAGCAACGCTTTGTAAAGTCTAGGTACCATAGATGTTCGCGCGTTACAATGCCGATTATAATGCTTCTTTCCGTGCGAATTCTATCGAGTGGAAAGCAAATGTTATTTTATTTTTCTTTTTTTATCTTTTCTTCTTACTGTAATGTAGTGTAAGGAAGTATGTAAATGTGATATTCGATATATTACTTATGTTTACCGATACTTGTCGTTCAGTAACAGATTCTATAAATTGACAAATCGATATTGACACTATTATGATCAATATTACAGTCCAGTTTATTCGAAACGGGATTCGGAAATTTGCAGCGTTATATCGATGTTTGAATGTTTTGAATCGATGATTGAACTGTTCTTTTATCTTCTGTGATGCAGCCTTTAGGATAATTGAAAGCTGTATATTTTCTATTAGCCATCTAGAGAAATATTTTAAATTATATTTTAATTGTAGATTTTAATCTGAATATTTATTTGTGAAAATTTGATCAGCAAGAAGTATACTTTTTCTATATACATTATACAAAAATTTAAATATTTTTCAAAATTTTATGTGCCGCGCTGTTATAGTTTCCTTATCACTGATTGTGCATAAAAATCTATCTACATTTTCAGTGTGATATTATTCTCTTGAATTTTTATGTCTGCACTTTATCACAACAATGCGCTTGCTATGACAGCATAAAATTACAATACACATTGATAAGAAATTAATATGCACACCACTAAGACACATTATTTTTATATCGTGAAAGATTTATCGTTTAGCGTAAACTCTGTTAATCGTTTAACTGCAATATATATATTTCAAATTTGTCATTTTAAAGTAATTAAAACTGATAAATAAATTTCACAAACATATGCGCAAATATAAATTTAAAGAATAATAAACTAGTAAATAAAAAAAGGATGATTAAAAAAATAAAATTGTATAAAAATATAAATATGCAGGAGTATACTGTATACGAGTAAATTTATTATCCAAAATATACTATAAAAATATTATTTTAAACATTTTTTGTTAAATCAATTAGTTCATAAATAAATACACGAATATGTTATAAATTAGAAAGAATCTACTATATATAATTTTAAAATTTTTACTTGTCATTTTTTTTATAGACTGTAAACTTTTATTAAATCATTATTATAAATAAAGTATATAAATTAGCATCAATCGAATATTTGACACGCATAATTAAACAATGAAAACATTGGTAAATTATAAAAAGCCATACACAGAAAAAGCGAAACTAATCATTGATAATTCTATCGATTTTCACGAATTCATTGTATCAGGAAGCTTATCCAAAAATTTCGAATACTCAACCTAAATATGCAGATAATTAATCTGTTTTAAACTAATTACATCATTTTCTGTGACAATATTAAAGACTATACACCAAATGCAAAGCACGTATTCCTTAATAAAACAATTTCCTTTTGCGAGCGGTTTAACTTGAAGCTCGTTTGCTGATTGGCGACAATGAACTCGTCGAAGACGACAATGTCAGGACGACGAACCTATCTGCGTCCACCGGTCAGTGCCAATGCTGTTGCCAAATCGATTAAATCTCGAGAGTGTTTGCGGTGGCGAATTACTAATCGATTTCGAAGCCTTCTCTGTTTATTTGACACAGTGCAAATTATGTTCGCAATGTGTACCGCAGTCGAATAAGGCAATGCACTCATATCGTGCATCGTGAGACGATAATGCGAGACGTATCGAATGCATACGAAAATAAATGGCGCGAACTAATTCTATGAAATTATTTCTATACATACTTTTGCGGGTGACTAATCTAACGATTATAAATCAACAGAAATATTTGTATCGACCTTAGTGGTAATTCATTCTTTTGATTGTGTTAACAAATAATTATTAAATGAAACAAGTTTGATAATATAAAAGTATTTAATAAATACGTCCTATATGTATTTATAAAAATTTGTAATTCACATAAGAATAGAAGAACTTCTAATTTGTAAGATCTACTCTTTATACAGCATTTTATTTATTAATGCAAATCACTAAAGATAATAAACAATTGCAACTATTTATCTCTATTATCAATGCTCTCGTTAACGACATAATAGACTTCTGTCTGTAAAGAGAAAACGGAAACGTTCACGAACTTTCTATTTGTTCGGATACGTCTCGACGCACTGACGCCAGAATGAAATGGATACTGAAATTCGTGTCCGCGGTTAAACTCGAGTTTCTATATATGGATGTTATTACAATTTCAAACTTATATATATTCCATAGAATACTGCTATATCATCGCTGTTCCACGATATCATATTTGAATATTCGAATATATACTTCATAACTGTATTTCTTTAACCACTTCTTTCGTCCAAGTTTCTCATTAGTAAAACAATTATTATTTTTTTAAATACTAAATGAAATTATCTTATATTATTGTATCATTAAATGATACATTTATTAAATCCCAAACACAATGCAAGGAATCGTGTTATTCCTATCGCTATTTCCTCGTATTGTGGAGCTTTATCATTTTTATTTTTATATTATATATTCTAAAATTTTATGTACATTTTCTGTATACATAACTAACAAACTTTTAATCATTTTGCTGTATGAGTTAATTACAATAATCGTAAACGAAATAAATAATTTAAACATTACTGCACATTTATGAGGATGAAGTTTTGCTATACAGAAAGATTATTTTGTTGAAGTCTAAAAATTTAACTTAGATACACATCTGAAAATAATTTTATTGAATTATCAAAATAATTATGTATCAATAAAAAGAGATTTTTCATGAAAAGAACGATCTTGCTAGAATATCAAAATATTTTGCTCGATGCTGAAAATAATTTTATTATAAATATCAAATAATTATGTAGGACGTTCAATCACAATGAGCAATGTTACTTAAAAAATTTTTACTAACTATAATTTTGAGTAATTATAATTTTGTAGTAACTATAAGCTTCAACATAATTATTTTGACGGTCTAATTAAATTATTTTCAGATGTATATCTAGCAACATTTTTAGATACTCTAGCAAAACTGTTCTTTTCGTGTAAAACCCCTTCCCCTTTTTACCAAGTACTTCACGGTGGCATCTGTATATAGTATAATATATGTCGGCGGGAATTTACCGAACTCTTCGACAATAATAAAAGCGTTGCATCGTGTTTTCCGAGAACATTTTTTTGCGACTAAAGGGAGTATCTTTCTGCACCGTGTGCTCGCCGACGCGTGCATAACGAGGCTATCCTAAGAAATCTGAAAAAAATGCTCCAAGAGAAAGAGAAAGAGCAAAGAAGATGCTTTAAGAGTCGCTCAGCTTCTCAACGCGCAATTGACATCGACCGAGGCGGAAAGAATCGCTGACAGGACCACGATGAATTATCGTGTTTCGGTACGTGGTAATTAATTATCGTGCTTAACTCTCTCCTCTCACGATCATCATCGTTGTGGGTCTGCACGAACGTTCGTCCGAAATCGCGTAGATTATCAACACCATTCACTGACGCGAGATTAAACAATTTCAATTCATCGAACGACAAATTAAATGAACGATCGACCGAACGAAAAGTGCCGATTAACGCGAAATATTTCATCGTGTTATCTCGCATTCGCGAGCGTTAAAGAGCAGATTATATGAAAGCCATTAAAAATTTAATAACAGCCCTTGGAGAAATCGCAAGAGTTGGATGTATCTCGCGATAGATGACGCGGACCTGATAAACTTTTTTGGTCTCATCCGTTGGACGTTTTCCAAAAATACATTTTTCCATACTTCGACCTCGCAATCACCGCAATCTCGAATTAACGTGAGTTATAAATCAGCATTATTTCTCGCAGAGAAAACATTTCGATATACCGATCGAAAAAAAGAGAGCCAATCGAGATTAATCCTGTTCGCTTGTTCGACGACAATCGAGTTTTTATAAGCGGCTGCATAATGCCGATAGCTTATCGCATTCACATCAGAACGGTGTCTGTCTACATATATTTTATAAACTGCTGCGCGGTAGAAAGGAGACATTATTTTCAAAATGCATGCAATCGAATGGATATCTCCCCGAGTACATTTTTCTATAGACAATAATCACACATTTGTATGCAATATTAGAAAAATAGTACAAATTATAAATACCTTTTATGCTTTCCTTTTTTTTCTTTGGATTTTTAGAATATTAGAAAATTGAAAATAAAATATTCTAAATTTTACAAGACATGCGGAGCACATTTTTGACTGTTTTAATATCATAATAATTGTTTTCCGATGTAGATTCACGCGAGTGAAAGAATGTTTTAATTATCATTCAAAATCGTTTCTACTAAAGTCAGTTTTATGACGTACTCGAAAAATGTCCTAACGTAATATGAGAAGTACATCAGAATGTGAGCGCAATCTCGTCAAGCGACGTCCCATCAACCGACATCGGATTGCAGCAATCCGCGATCCTGTCACAACAGAGACGACACGCACCTCAACTTTGTCGACGAGCCTCGTCGGCAAATTTTCCACATGATGCGACCACCTTAATAAAGACATCTCGGCGCGACGATTCAATTGTGGGCCGAGATGCTCGCGCAATCTCGACATCTAAATTCGCGTCGGATGATGTTTGACCGGAAGACTTCTTCGCGTGCTTCCAGGGTGGACAGGGCTATATTTCTCTAATTCTCTGGGGCAGTGGTACACGCTCGTAGACACGTACTTATGTAGGCGCAGAAAGAACGAGAGAGGCGGACGGTCCGATGCAGATGAGATAGTATCGCACACCCAGTAATCGTCAGATCTCAGGAGCGGTACAATACCGGTCGTTCTCCACTGTTCGGGAACACTCAACATCGCGCGACAATGGCACCGAATGGGCGACAGCTGCTTAACGCTCGCCCTCGCGCCTATACGATTCTCTATCGTTCGCTATCGGAGAGTTTTTAACTACGGATTTTCGGTACGCAAAAAATGGATCCGGGGAATGCGAAACTCACATCCGTTGCGCGAGGAAGATGTATATACTGCAAACTATAAGACGATCTTCAGAAAGAAAGCGACCTCATCTTTTTCTGTCGACGGTCTAGACTGATTTTGCATTTGGGTTCTCATTTCCTATAGTAAGATAAATATATTCAAACTTTGAACCGATTAAAGGCGATATGTAAAAAAGGATAACAAATAAACTTGTTGATTTAACTACTGGATTCAAACGACCAGATTTAAACAAAATTAGATTCAATCTTACTAGTTACTTTGTTCAGATTTATTTCCAAAATATAATTTATTTTCCTACTAATAGCTTGTTTAGAAACTTTTTCTCTAGGTCCATTTGATCTATTTGGTAACTTCATCTGTGAATGTAAGATCTTTTTTCTGTATAACTTTTTTATTTTTTAGAGCTTTTTTACAAAATTGACCCAAATAATATGATTGTATAATAAACTTTTTTTGAACAAATCAGCAGAGTTAAACAAATAATTTTGCAGTATCAATGAACACGACAATTTTGGAAGAAGTGAGTTTCAATTGTTGTTTCGAATGTAATACAGGTTTTCGAAGTGTAACACATGTTTGCTGAAAACGCAAGTACAGAGAAATGCTGAGTAACATTAACGGTAAAAAGCGAAGTGATGTCGAGTACGAGAGGAGTGAGACGTTAGTTCTCATCCTTTCTTTCTCTTTTTTTCCCATCCCCTCGTGCCTTCCGTAAAAACCGAAAATCCGCAGATCGGTGATCGGCGATAACCGAAAATACAGCTGCAGTTTGCGGTCACCCGATGCACGGTGGCCGTAGATGGTCGATCGCGATTACCAAAACGGAGAACGGGCCCCGAGTAGAAACGAGATGGAGACCGGGAGGGTGACAGAGTATGTACGAGAAAAAGAGACAGAGAGAGAAAGAGAGGAGAAGAGCCCGTAGAAAACGTATTTTGACTGGAACAGCCGTAATTTGGCGAGCATTGTGTACTACCATTGTCAAGCGGCGTGCCGAGAAGAGGAAGACTCGCGACGACGTACGGTTTCACGAGAATATTCTTCTATAAGTCTCTATATAATACGAAGGAAAACGCGACAAGCGTTTTCCCCTGGCTCGTCTCGGGTCCTCAAGAAATTTGTTTGCGTTTATTGGTACCGTTGAGTGTCAGAGTGCCCGAAGGGAGTCTCCATCAACACGGGCTATTGTGGTCAACCGATCGTAGCCACATCCGAGACGATTGCGCATGATAAATTACACACAGCGCAGCTTGTGCTGTAATTTCAATGAATATCGAATTTATAGAATATTTCTGAATCATTGTAATATAAGATATATAGTTATTTAAGAATAATGGCGTACTAATTACAAATGTAAGAGAAAAGACCATTAAATTAAATAACCGTAGTCTATAGTTGCTTAAAATAATATTATATATTTTAAAATAGTATCGTAAAACGGAAAAAAGAACGTTCTTTTTTATTGTATTTTTTATCAAGCTAGGTAAGAAATTCTAACAAATTCCAAGAAATGATTGAATCAAAGAGGAAATGATCTAAACAACCCTTAGATATGAAAACGAATAACTTCGTGACATCTTGCATCAGATTCCTGGTGTAACTAATATATTATATTCATTCCAAAATATAGACCCATATCCTGGGGGATTTACTGGCGGAAAGAAGAAGGGAAGGAAAGAGGATAGCACGATAGATGACTGTAGGAGGTCTTGTAACGTTCTGGGGGTTCTAAAACCAACAAGTAACAGGATATCAATCTCGCCACCATTGAATTTGATTTTGCCTAAAATCACGCACAAGTCACTCTCTACTTTATTATATTCCAATGTCTATATTTGCGCTCGTAGAGATAAGTTCCGCTTAGAGAGAAATATAATGAAATCTGAGAAAATTTTGAGAAAAGTAACATTCGTTCTCTAAACACTAGTTCTATTTTTAAAACGATCTTATAATTCTACAAATTCACAAGTCTTATAATAAAAATATTTCTTGATTGATTCTTTTGATTTTCGCATAAATTTCAATATTTTGCGTATATTTTTTTCTTTCTTTTATTTTTTTCTAAACGCATGTTTTTTTTTATCATGGCTGTAAATCCAATTATGGTTGAAATGATCAGCCATCGAGTCGCATTGAGTTAGTTAAGTCATTCGTTAGAACCATAAGGATGTTCTTCGATGTCGTTGTAGAACATCGCGGTGTCAGTGACAAACGAGCGGTATCGTCGCGGTCGAACCCTTGTCACATAAGGCCAGCTTCCTAAATGCGAACATGACCTGCTTGATTTTGGGAACGGAATTTTTTAATAGGGTGCAATCAGATCCGACAAAAATCATTTATAAAAAAAATAATCGCAATTATATTTTCATCTAAAATAATTAGATTATCAAAGATCATTGACATTATCGCAAACAATATCTGTACCTTGAATTATTTTTACTTTCTTTATTTTTCAAATTCTTTAAATAATGAATACATATAATTTAAAATCCTATTTTCTTGATATACACATATCAATAAAATAATTTAACGTATTTATATTGTTTATAAAAGATATGATTTTGTAAATATTTAGAGAAGGAGTAAGAGAGGAAATGTATTAATAGAAAAATGTGTTATTGACATCTTCAAGAATTTTCCTTGATGATACACCTTGATGATGTAAGAAAAGGGTGTGGCACATAGTAGTCAAATAAGAGGAGCATTTCGAAGATCGTAGAATTGACGATGGATCCGGTTCGAGAAAGGTACTGGAGTTAAGTATGTTCCCCGGGGATAACAGGATGTCTTTTGATTGCTCTCTTGTCCGCGAGATTACTGCTGGCGAGCCAACGTATTTCGGATTTCGTGGCATATATTTGCATTTCTAATATCTCCGACGGTAGCACTGGTCGAGATTTGAATATTGTTACGATTACGAAGAATAATCTGACGCGTTGGTGTTGAGCGCGGATGCGTCGTAATCTTAAAATACATCGAGAAGTTCCGAGAAATTATTTCACTTACTGTTATTCAACGAGCGACAATTCCGACGAATGAGAACGTTAACGAGACCGCGGACGTGAAAAGAAAAGCTGAAATTTATTTCAATCTGTCACATTTCTTTGTTCTGGTTTTTTTAAGTTTACAAAGTTTTTAGATAAGAGTGTCTTATTTCTTTTCTGATTTCTAATACGTGCAAATTTTTAATTTATCATATTCTCTCAAGAAATTTATTAAATTTTTATAATAAAGTAATTTTCTTAAACTTTTACATACTAATCTCTACTTTTTGAAAAACTGATGTTGTATTGAAATACAATAAACTGTACTGAAGTACATTTAAACGGCATAATTTCGTATGCATATTTTGCGAGAGTATAAGAAGAGATTTTGACAATCGCGAAATGGCGTACTTTGTTCTTCCGTTCCTATTTGAAAAATTGGGATGTGCTAGAAGGGGAAAGAGAAAGAAAGAAGAGTTTAGATGGAGGTGACGAGGAGGGTTGGTCTTCTTCGCATCTACGATGCGAGGCGAGAGCACCCGTCTCCCACATCTATGCAGATACACCGTGCTGATACGTTTCATCTCCCGGTCTAGCCCCCACAGATAGAGCCGATATTATTCAGCTAGCCTCCTCACTAATTCCATTCATTCGAATAGAGGGAAGCTGAAGTTTCAGTCTCTCAACGCAGCGTCGCGAACGCCCGCTATCGTCAGAATCCTCGTAAATGAAACGCTTCGCCGAATTCCTAATATCATATATAATTCAACATATTCTTAATATTTTCCATAAAATCCGCTCTATAAAAAGTAATTTAGTATTTTATATTTTAAATGGTACATTATTGAATTAAAAAAGTCATATTTATATGAAGATATTTTTGAATACAGGAATTTCGAGAGAGAGAGAGAGAGATAGAGAGAGAGAATTAGTCCGAAGTATTTATAATAAATTTTTATTAAAGAAAGAGAAAAAGAAATTTAAAGCAGTTTACTTGCTTAAAAAAAACGATTTCTTACTAACTTTGATTATTTTATTAATTATTCTATTACCAGCTTAAATTATCAACTTTTTATTCAGTAAATATTAATTAGCAGTAACATAATATTGTTACTACGTACTATTATATTGTTATTACATACAACATATATTATTATATTGTTATCATTATATTGTGAAATTACAACATTAATGTTATTGTTGATTGATACTTACTGGGTATTCTACATATATTTATCTAAAATCTATCGATGCAAATGAGGGATTAATGTTTCAAGCGGAAATGGCCATATGTACCAATCTGAGATGTCTCAATTACATTCGTCTTTCACTTTAGTGTCTATATATTCTCACAGGAGCATATATTTTTACAGGGGAACAGCCCGAATAAATCCTGTCGATCAGAAGTATCAGGACCTACGCTTTCCTAAGAGACTGGCAGATGCGCAGCGCGAATTATACGGTGGATAGTAACGACAGGATCGCCGCGGGATATCCGCATTACGTTCTGGCCACGTAACCCTCGTTAAGGGGCTTCTTAATGGGGGACAGAAACGGCCACCCCGTATTGCTCGCCGATAGTTTACCAAAGACTATTAACTAACCAAGCACGACAACCTGCTACCGCAAGCTAATCCGGTTAGTATAATCTCGATAGCGAGAACGTACACCGCGATTACTCCTGGCAAAATCGTCGACTAAAAAAAGGGTTACTGATACAAACACTATCGACATGCTTTTTATAACGCTTGATTGCAAGCAGTTCACGATAACTACATTATTGGATTTATTATAATAAAATCAAAAGATATTCTATGACTTGTAAATTTTTAACATAAATCTTTATTAAATAAATATTTATTATATACTACATTATTGGAGATTAAATTATGAAAAAAAAACTCTGCGTATTTTCATTGTAAAAAAAAATATGTATATGTATAATATTAGTTCCTGTAAACGACTTTGTCTCATATTTTTAATTTCTTGTATAAATCTAAACGCTTTCCTGAAATTTTTTTATATCTCATCGGTCGAATTGATAAATTGCAATAAAAAATTCAAGAAAAACATTCACATTTATATAAGAATTTCAAAATGTAAGATAAGGTAATTAAAAAGAGATTTATGGAGATTTAGATTAAAGAATTATTATTTTTTGCTTAAAAATAACATTATATGATTTTTTTGCCGAATTCTGTATTAAATACAGAGACAGAAATTAAATTATTTTATATTTATTTTATATTTAAAAAATTCTGCTTAATTTTTCACTTCTCTATTTTTGTGCAGCTTTTCAATGCCGGTAATTAATTGCCTGTATCCAGTCTTTATGAAAGCAATTTTCAGTAGCTTTTATAAATCCGGGAGTCTTCGGGAATCAACTAACATGATGTAACGGTAATTGGTCAATCATGGAGTGCTGTTGAAACAATGCTGCGCTCTAATAATAGAGGACGATCGGATAACTATGCCGCGTCATCATCTTCATCTTCCTCTGTGGTTATCGCGGTTACAAAGGTGAGGCAAGGTCACACGTTAATGCATTCAGATTTTGTGAATGGGCGTTTATCGAATAAAGTGCTGGGCGTCCACCTTTGGCGGTCAAAATTCTTAGCACATTCGCATCCTCTTTCGGCCCTTCACATTTATTTAATTTAAGATGCAATTAGTAATAATTAAATCATAATAAAATCAAAAGATATTCTATGACTTGTAAATTAGTATTTTTAACATATAAATCTTTTACATCAAATAAATATTTATTATATCTAATGTCTACGTTCTATTAACACTAATTAATTTTTGCAAATTGTAAATTATGTCGTTCACATTATTTTAAACATCAGTTAATAATAAAAAGTTATTCTATTATTTGTTTATATTTAATACGTACACTTTTTTATCGCTAATTCAAATTTTTTAAAATCCAAATTAATTATAAGATAAAATAATTTTCAATTGAAACATGTATTACACGAGAAAATTGGCCGATAATCCAAGTTAGAACAGCGTATCTAATTGGCGGACTTATCGAGTAACGGTATACCTAAGGTCGAAGTAAATCTAAAACATATTCGGCAGTTAAACGAAGCGGAAGGTATATGTTTAGTCGATTTAGCCTCATCCCCGGGAGGGATTGTGGAGAGGCACGCGTACAACCCCTCGCAGTTCGTCGCGCGCGAATTTCGTCCCTTCCGGTCGTCTGCCTCAGCACAACCCCTACTTTTAGTCACACCAAACGCTACTAGTTATTTAGACGCACGTCGTTCAACTCTGAACTTTATGCGTGATCATCAATATTCAGTACCGTATCGTGGAATCTTATTAGAAATATTCTCAAACTAAAATATATATTAAAATTCTCATATAACGCAGAACTTTTTCTTTTATTTTTCAACACATTATTCGATGATATATTTACCTTTCTTTTTTCCTTTTAATTTTTTCAATCTTCCTTTAAATATATTAAACGTACAGCAATATATCGCTACATAAAATTAAATATCATTATATAAAATAATATAGTAAAATAAAATTTAACAATTTCAATAACATAAAAAAAACCGTGTTCGAGGAGAATTGTCCATTTTCTTGGACAAATTTAATTTTATATTAAAACTTTTATAGATTATTGTTCTAATGTGAAAAATAACTTTATAACTTTAGAAATTTTCGGATGATACGCAGCGATCGATCTTTCACGACTTCCAGTCGCGCATAAGCACAGCCCTGAACTCGACGTTCTTCCCCGTCCAAAAATCGGTAAGAATACTGCTTCGTCGAGATAAGAGTTATCTGTTGGCCTCCGATACGATATAGCCCTCGGGTAATAGGCGCACGTACGTATCCACATGCGTGCACACATGAATGTACACAGTGCGTGCGACTGTGAGGGACGCTCTTACCCTCTTTTCAGGAACGACGCACAGACGTACACACGTAAGACACAAACACACAAACACATAAATACGTACGCACATCTCGTTGGAGGTCATCGGGGTGGTTTTTCTTCGACGAGGGTGTTATGAGCCATTGTTGGTCATGATGCATCGCCTCGTAAATATTGTATCGGGGTGGAAAGTAGCTTGGCGGTTGGGCGATAAACTTTCTTTCGTTTTCCTTGCAGATCTTACCGAGATTTCGCGCCCTTCTAATATGAAGAAGGATGGTATCATCTGCACGAAATGATCTTAGTGCGAACATTAATCTGCGATCTGCGATGAAGCGGTCTAAGATGTATGATTTTCGCACTGATATTTCAGTAGGATCAAAGAAGTTTAGATATCATCTAGAAAAATGAAAATCTCCCTTTCTTGTTTATTGTATTACATAAAAACCAACCAGTGTCCTATTGTAATGAAATTACATTGAATGACTTATTTCGAAATAGCCTGAATTTAATAAACGATAACAAAAAGCAATTATTTTTCTTCAAAATTCAATTAACAACTTTAAGTGAAGTTAAAACTTTAGATGCGTAATACTTATTTAAGATAATTGCGAGAGATTAACGTGTGTTACAATTTCATTTAGATAGAACTAAAAATAGAGAATAGTATGTTAATCTACTCATTTTCCTTATCGTAATCTAATCGTTCGTTATCGTAATATAATCATATAATTAATAGAAAAATAATAAGCTAATCTAATTATTCGTTAATGAGCCTCTCATGATAATATATATTTTAATACTAAACTTATATTATAAACAGCGCGACAGTTTCTTTTTAGAAATTTAACATGTGTCTTGTATCATGCTTTCTTCTCGCATATTCCCGTTTTCTTAGACCGTAAAGTGAATGCACTCTAATGCTCGCGGCTCGATAAGTATAAAGATGCTCTACAACGGTTTGTCCTGTACGGAGAGTAGCCGGCGTAATCTTTGTCGATGCTATCTGCCCGCGTCCGGACTATAATTATATCAGATCCCGGAGCCACCGCGTATATTATTATTAATATACTTGTAGCGACCGCTATATGTGTTTCATGTGTGCGCGTTACGTGTATGTACACGACAGTACGTGAGTAACGTTTCGTGTATTTGTGTGCACGCGCAAGTATGCAACAACGGACAATGGGCGCCCGAGGACGGGGGTGGAGCTCGAGGAACGAACAGAAAGAGAAGCCTTATTTGCATACGGAACCACCCTATATAATATGGAACGGTTATTTCGCTATCTATAGGGTGTTCGTAATCGTATCAAAAGTTTTTCTAAGCATCTATTTGCTGCGTTGGTGTACAATGCAGTATTTACAGTTAAATGGACTGATGGTCAAGAACGATCGTTTAACTAAATCTACTTTAACGATCGAAAGCATAATGATAATCTTATTTCATGTTTACAAAAAATTCATTGTTAGACATTATAAGAATTTATTATAAAATGTTTTAGTTATATGTATTATTATAATCAAGGAATGCAGTTGGATATCCTGCAGCATACAATTGTATTCCTTGAGTATCACAAATTTAAGATTAAACAGTTTTAATATTTAACAGATGTTTCTGATTTTTTTTTAATTCAGTACATCAGAATAGATAATTAAATCATATAATTGAAACTTAGGGTACTTTCAGAAACAGTTAACTCGCTATAAGTATAATCCTCATGACATGCAGTCTTTTTCTAGTTATAAATAAATAACACTAACGAATACTTTATCAAATTCCATAATTAACTCAATATTAAATTTCATGACACACACCAAGGAATATAATTGATATAATGCAAAATCCAACATTATAATAATATACATATAATTAAAAATTTTACAATAAATTCTAGTAACATTTAATCTTGATTATACGAACTTTTGCAATGCCCTGATAATGTTATCAATCCCACATCATGATATGCGACTTAGATTATGTTGGGAAACGAATATATGATAAATAAGAAATTCGCTGCTTAGATTATTTTGCCATTAAGGAAATAATCTGGAAATTTATCTGTCGGAGATTTATCATATAATGCGTTATATCAAAGTCTTAGGTCGACAACGGCTCGCGAAAATAGGAAAGTAAATCCGAGCGAGAAACCAGCGAAAGGAGAGATCAGCGAAGCTTTCTCTCGTGGTTTGGAAGGTTGAAGTCAGGAAGAAGATAGCCGCGAGAGCAGAGTGACAGTTTCATTTTCGGGTTCTCCTCGTCTACAACTTCGTCTACGTTAGCGAAAGGATCTCTCCGTCGTTTGGGATAAAAGCATACCGAAAAGGACGAGAGCAGACGTCGTCGTCGCGACGCGGTGCGGCGCAGTGTCGATTGAACTGACTTTTATTTTCGTTCCCGCAGACGTCTCGATTGCCTCCGAATGGAATTTTTGCAGTCGTAAGAACGCGCCTCGCGCGAATCGACTCTCTCTCGATCCGTAGATCCCCTTCGATCACGGAGAGAGAGAAGACATATTTTCCAATATCCCGAAATACGTGTCAGAGAAGAAATTGATGCCGTCGAGCAAATCTGCGGATTTAATATCTGATGTATATACGATGCTACAGCGGTCGTGTTGTAAGTCGCGCTGTAAGTCACGGAATTCCATTATAGCAGCCCGCAGAGTTATCGCGTTCCGTTGCGTTCTTGACCAACAATGGCACTGTGATTTAAACTGTGTACTTAGCAGAAATATCGCACGAAAGTTGAAAGTTATTAAGTTGAAATATACGTACGAAAGTTGTTAGATGAAAATATATAATAACGAGAAAACGTTATTTCCCAGGTGATCGATACGTCAATCGCTGCAATATATATTTTAAAGTTTTGCGTTTTTTCAACAATCTATTGAGTAACTAAATAAAATTATGATATACACGATGATTATAACGATAAAAAAATTGTACGAGATATTTTCTTCCTTAAGAGAATCTGATGTTTGTACTTAGTTTTTTTTCTGGTAGAAATTACAAGTAGCACATTTCATCGGTTCAGCTTGTCGATCCAAGTACCAAAATGTGACTTTTGTATGTGAAAAGCGCAAGCAAATGGAAGGATAAAGAACTTCGTCGATGGATGATGCATTTACGCTGTTTTCTCGGTCTTTGACAAAAACGCTAGTCGGTATATTTGAGGGATCGTCTCGAGATTCGATCCGCGCCTACCTTCCTCCATCTCGACGAACGTTTTGACATTTTTTCGACATATTTTGATGCATCATTCTTCTTTTCGAATTTCGAATTCTCGACGGGTGTCCGAGTGGTGCCTCTTTTTTCCTATTCGCCCTTCGCTTCACACCGCGTTTACTAAAGATGACAGGCATCAACCATTAAAATCGCGGTAAATACCGATACGTGATGATTCTTCGAAATGACAGACACTACAGCTATTTCGATGGATTAAGTCGAGCGTTGGTGTAATAAATTCTTCACAGTGTTTTTAAAGATGCTTATTAACATCAATAATATTAAATTATTTGTCAATTTAATTTGCGATATTACTCCAACTTCAGTTTAGAATTGCATTGTGTTCAAGATCGATAAATAATTAACGCGGAGTTTGCGCGATTTCTTTCAACTGGAAATTGTAGAAAAATTATATAAAAATATAGACCAAGACTCGCCTTGACCGCGTGGCTCTTTTCATTCATTTGTGTTGTAATAATTTTATTACGTATGAATTAAATATTTTGAAAGGAAACACATTCGTTTTTCATACTGAGAATAAGATACAAAAATATTTTTAGAATTAATCGATTCGCGGTAGAAGGGATCACGCATCTACAGACACATATGATCAAGCAATCTATCATTCGCTGTTTTAATTGGGGTCTATTTGTTGAACATAGCCATGCTCAAATTGATTGCTATCAAAAGTAGTGAGCAACGCGAATGAATATGCGACGCGCCGTCTCGGAGAAGAGATGTAGATCAACGATGAGGAAAGAAACCACAGTGAGAGGACCACCGCGATCTCGCTTACTACCTTGACAGGGATTCCCCTCGCTCTCGTAGTTTCGAAACTCGAAACAAAAAGCGAAGCCGGACTGTTAATAGCGATCGATCGCGCGGCTCGAATGGACGCAAGAGGAATCTGATGTTCATCGTTCCACCTCTTTCCCATTCTCTCATCTGGAAGCATTTTCACGGACAACGTGTCAGGAATCACTTAGAGCCTCACGTGGCTAACAATGACACACGTTCGTTCCTCCGCAAGTTTTCTCGGGGTCCCTCTTGCACGCAAGTGTGTGCGTGCGTACATCCACGTGTGCCTGTTTTATGTATACATGAGATGCTCGGAGCTTACGCGTATTCAAGCCTACCATTCGCCCATAGACATTGACGGCGAATGGTGGGTCACAATGCGGAGACTAATCGAGTCCCGCGTCGAATATATATATGTATACACGAGCAAGCGATCCGGTATGCATGCTTATCGATTAGTATCGATATATACTCGGCCCGGGGTCTCCGATCCACCAGCCGAGAAGGGATCGACCCCATTGTCCGTTTGACGAACATTGTGCTCCTGAGGCCTGCCTTCGAAAGACCGGCGTCTTCTCTCACTTACTCGCCTCTCTCGTTTTACTTATTTGCTTGTGTTTCTGTCATTTTCTCTCTTTTTTTTTTCGAACGTCGCTTGATCGACAGGTCCAAGGAGGACGCGAAGAGAAGAAAAGTGACGAGAATTTCGGGACTAAGTGGGCTACTCCAGCATTTCACTCGTTACACAATCGGTATGATTCGGTAAGTTATTTGATTGTGTATAATGGGAATTTATTCCGTTCCTCTCATTTGTTGATAAAAATTGTAAACGTAATTTAAGCAAGAAAGAAACATAACAATGCAGGAAATGAAATAATTATGTGCATTAATATCTAAATGAGAGAAAGAGATTTCCGATCATTTGCACTGTGCATGAATCTTCCATTTTTACCGATAATATTAATCATTTTTTAAAGTTAAGGTATTTCAAATTCAATTTTTGATAATTGATAATGATTATTCAACTTATTCATACGGTAATAATTCGAAACTCATATTTTTAAGTTGTGTCACTCTTCAAGTAAGAAAGTAATAATGTAGAACTACAATTTTCCTCCTTATCTATTAACACAGAAATTAAGCTCAACAATGAAAACAGCTCTATCCTCGCCGACATACGTGCACTTCGCAGGTTCGTAGAACCTCCGAAGGATCTCGCTGAACTCCGGGTCGCGATTGCGCGTGTCCCAAGGGTCCGAAATGAGAGCCGGCATCGGACTTAACTGCATCAAGCGAACTAGGGGATGAAAAGTTCAAATGAACTGCGGGGCGGAGTACGGAGCCAGCGTGACAACATTGGGTCACGCTTGTTTTATACACGGATTCGTCACGATCAATATAATGGCTATTTAACGGCGCGCTCGAGCTCGCCTTCCTATTCCATGCCACCAATAAAATTATTCAAGGTACGACATTATGTGACGCGGTCGCATCCGATTTTCGGCGTCCGATATCCATGCGCGATGCACGAACTCGGATGCAGAAGGGAGTCGGCGAGTGTCGCGCAGCTTCGGACATGTGTCCTTTTGATTGTCGTGACGGCAGGCATATCACGGATTATTTCAATTATCTGTTAGTATCGGCTGCAGTTCGAGACGCATCGACGGCGACCGCGACAACGATAACGACGACGGCGTATGGGAAGCATATAATATAACGTGTAAGGGGACGTAGCTTTTCTCTCTCTTTGAATCGAGAAGGCGTGTGAACCAGCGCGTAAACGTCGCTTCGTATCAATTGCGTCGTATCTTCTCACCATAAAAAAATGTAACTTTATGACTCGACTACTGGTAATCTAGATCATCCATGCGAACAGGTGGCCCCTGCGAAAACATTTCGCTAAAATGGTCGTTAATGCACACTGAAAGATAAATCGCATTTTGTCGATGAACGAAAAAACGTCCACGATAAATATGTCGAACATTACGCAATATCGCATTATTTTTCCTACAATTGATAAATCAAGATACGATTTCGTGAGGATAATTGCTGCTTCGCGAATAATTAAATATAAACGCCGTAGGTATTTCTGTGCAAAAAACTTATCGCGCATCTGCGCAATTTCGAATTAATTGCGATGAAAATCGAGGAAGTCGACCGAGGCGGCGGGTTGATTAACATCTCGCAAAAATAATTAACCTTAATTAATTCGTTGATTATTACATGTCTGTGTGTGTCGCATAATTCGCGGCTTCTCACCACTTAGAGAATATGACCTATCGACGACATCGCTTGTCTAATATTCTGTCTAATATTGTGCTTAATAATTTAAAGATGCTCGTTAGATCCTCAAGAAATTTCGAAGATTATAAAATTTTACAAACGTGACTTTGCTTTGACACTGCGAACATTATGCCTTATAAGAAATGTGCTCTAGTTTTATCGGTTCGTCAATCTTAATTTAATTTATTGTATTTTATTGTGCAGTTATGGAAAGTAGCTCTTTGTAGTAGCTCGCATTTAGTTAAACAGCTAACTGACAGTTACACACTTCAGATTTGGTAATCGACATGCTGCACTCGATTACTTTGATGTACGATTATCTGATGTTTATTAAAAATTTTTATTGTGCTGAAGATGGCTCGAATTGAGCCGAAACATTCGATTTTTATATTTGTTTTTATATTATATGTAAGATTGAAATATGTATTAATAATTTAATCGCACCAATTACCACGAATTAAGGATTTAATTATTTGTTTTTCTTCATTTATTATTTGATTATAAGATTGTCTAAGAACTTTATAATAATTGAACAATGATCTGACTTCTTATCATAATGAAAAGCTTGATTTAATGATTAATAGTTAGTATGAAATTAGCAATGAAGTATGAAGTTAGTATGAAGTTTGCAACACTAAAGTATTTTTTAAAAAAATCTCTTTTTAAAAAAATCTCTTTTTATATTCAGGATTGGAAAAGTTACTTTAAAAGTTATTTTATAAGTTACTTTTTTAGATTTAAGATTACCTTATACCGTGTTTGTTATAGAAATTTTTTCACCCACATAAGCTTATATTGTATGCATTTTTTCTAAAGAGTATGAAAGAAATGATTTTGCTAGAATATCTAAAAATTTTGATAAATTTAGAAAATAATTTTCTTGGATTATTAAAATAATTATGTAGAAAACTCGAACATGTTGAAAAAAGTTGTAACATTCTAAATATCGGTTTGAGTATCTTACATAATTATTTTGACAACGCCCAATAAAATTCTTTTTGAATCTGTATCTAACTAAATTTTTAGGTACTTCAGCAAAATCGTTCTTTTCGTGAGTTCAACGCACTTTCTCATTTTCATGTTCAAAATTCGACGCACTCGTATCCAAACCTCGTGACGAGTTCTTAATATCGTCGCATTGTGCTGGCCAGAAAGTCAAGTGCAGTGTTTTCACAAAAGCGCGAGGTAACGCGAGTAAAGCCTGCGTGCGATGTACGAACACATTCATGGTGTCGCCTTGGAAATAATGTCCTTTCCAACCCTGTAGAGCAGGACGGGGCGGGGGCGGGGACGGCGGGGGATGCACAATGCGCGACAATAGCGCAATCCATAGTTAAGGGGAACAATGAGTGCGAAGCGCGAAAGAATTACACGTTTATATCTGCCAGATTGTTCGTGGGGCCCCCGCTGTCAGGAGGCACGAAGGACTCTATCTGTTTCTTCCCTACGAAATACGTGTCGGAGGGATCGGTGCGTCCCTCCTGAATGCGTTCCGGTGCATCATGAAAAGCCATGGGTGGGCCAACCTGCCCATGGGAACCCGTGGAGAAGTCCTCATCAAACACCCCCGTGGCTACGCGCATCTTACGGATCTTCCTCCTCTTCTTCATCATTCACTCTCCTTCCTCTTTCTTTCTCTCTTTTCGTCATTTTTTTCTCATATTCTTACTCGGCGTTTTCTCATCTTTCGCAATGGAAAGCCCTTAAGGGTTTTGATTGATTTCATTCCGTGGAAATCTCTCGAGTTGGACGGCTTGAAGCAAAATCGTAACGATGTCTAACAATAAGGATACTTTGGTGTTCATTAAGAAAACGTAAATCTTGTAACAATTCCAGAATAATGCTTTGAGACTTCCACGAATATTTTTTTAGAGAAACTATACTACTTGTGGATTATCTTAGTATCTTGATATATCATTAAATGCGAATGTTTCGTGAACATTGTAGTTTATTTTATCAAAACGAAAAGCAATTCGATACAATAGGATAGGAGGTATTGAAAGCCTTTAATTAACTATGTCCATATCTCATTAAAATATGTAAATTTAATTTGCTACTAAAAAATTAATTTAAATTATTCGTCATAAAAGTAACTTTTAACCACTTTAATTTCTTACTAAATAAAATTACTTTTAATCACTTCTTATTAAATAAAACAGATTCAAATTTACATCAATCAATTAGCTAAATTACAATTATGTTTCACAAGCTGATATGGGATTCGTTTTCGTAAATAACTAAATAAAATTGGTTCGATAAGATTTTTACACAAGCGAGAGATAATCAACGTGCCAGAAGCCAAACTGACCAATTAATGACGGAGTCCCTTAATCCAGCTATTTAGTTCGCGAACGACTTTTCATCCCCTTGGCATAATTCGATCTGCGTTGTCGACCCCGGGGGTTTTACTCGGTCGAACGGCCTAAGTGAGGGTGTTACTGCGACCCCTCGAGAGAGCGTTTTAACCCACGGCTGAAACATCGCCGTTCCCCATACTAAAGGCATCAGCCACTTATCTGACACGCGCATCGGATTGCGTTTCTTATCGCAACGCTGCACTACTTTCACTACGATCTCTCTCGCCCCTTGATGACTGCCAGAACGATGGAAAGTGAACGGGGCCCGCGCGCGTCGTAAAGGAAAAAAAAATATGAATTACCCGGCTTATAGCGCGTTCTCAGTTTCAAGGACGTTACGTTATATGAGCTCTTTTGTATAAAGTCGTGGTATAGTGATTAATAATAGTTTAAAAAATGACAACTTTCTACCTAAATATATTCAATTTATACCTGCATGTGGAAGTGAAAGTTTTAAAAAATTTAAAAAGAACCTATAAAAATTTATTTTCAAATATCATTTAGCCTGTAACATTTTTTTTATGCTAAAAGAACATCATTTCTTGGGAAATCACTAAAATATTTATTAGTTTTATTTTTAAAAAAATTTTTTAACTGTAAAGAGTAAGATTGTGAAACATAAAATTATTCCAAATCATTACCTATTTTTTTTTTAATTATCAAAAAATCCGGGTCACCAAGACCTATATGTTCCAGTTACGAGCTATTAGAATACATTTAATGTAAAATCACATATACGGAAAATATAATATGGTTCTCTATTCAAGAGTTTCTTATTATTTTCCGAAGAAATTTATCCAGAGCTCGGAAAATGTATATGATAAATGGACAGCTTCATAAAAGCTCGACAGAAACGTAAGCAATCCTGTATAGATTCATCTTTAAACGCCATAATCCGTAACAGATTCTTTATATAAAAGTATGGTTACAAAACACACACACCGTCGTATATTATATCGCGATCATAGCGTGTGTACGGGGCTCCTCCATGTGTCAACGTCTTATTCTTATTCTTAAGGGGGTCCATAGAGAACCATGGGAAAAAGGTTTGGCGCGACACATTATACTCCGAGTCCATTATACTGGGGGAGTGCATTAAATTGTTGATAAATAGATTATAGTGCGCTTCGAAAAATTCTATAAAGAATCTATGATATTCAAAGGTTTTAATCCGTTTTGCTCCGAGATTTATATATCCTGTCGATAAATTGATTTTAGAAAAATAAATCATTAATCGTTATTATTAAACAAAATAAAAATTTCAAAATTGTAAAGACCCATATATAGCTTACAGCAACATTGTTGCAACGTTTACAATGTTACTGCGATATATTGGAATGTTGCTGTAATATTACTGGAATCTGTGTTGGAAGACTTTATAAAAGACTTAACTTCGCTTGGCAAAAATATTAATAAATCAATAAAGACGTAGCGATGAATTTAGACTACTCTGTCCTCATTTTCTTGAGATTTATTTCTTCACAAATATTTTCTTAATGCTTCTCGAAAAATGAGTAAGCTGAGTCGGTGGAGAATCGTATGGGTGTGCCTAACTGTTTCAACCGCGACGTAATGGACGACGGATCAGGTGAAGGTCCAAATGAAAAAAAGGAGAAGCGAGCCGCACATAAGTCAGACCGCGTGTCAACGGTGCGACCATAAGTCACGATGTTTATGGCTGGTTGCTTTGGAAATCGCTGGAAAATTATGCAGAATCCGTTTCCGTGGAAAGAGGCCCCCACAGGTATTCTGATTAATGCGCCTAGAACAGTTTCCGTTTTGACATTCCGGCAATACACGAGGGTCCTATACCTGTAACTTCTATGTAACTTAATAGCCAACGACGTGGCTAAACGAGTTTTCTCGTAATAAAAAATGGACGCGGAAAAGCCTATCTATTCGGCCAGAAATGCTCGTACGATGAATATCGAGCACGTAATAATTCATTACCGCGTGGAGGCGAGAAAGTGCACGATAGTCGAAATCGAGGCGAACGTGTTAATGCATCGCAGTCACGGAAATGCAATTGATGATTTACTATTTTACAATTTAGCACGCGATAGCGACCGCCGCCGCGTTATACACACTTCAATGATCGTTTCATTTTCGCCTTCAAATTGCCGATTATCTTAGCCACGAAAATAACAATAATAAAATAAATGTATAAATTAGAAAACAAATGTAGTACAAATTAAATATAAATAAATGTAATATTATAAATATTATTATATCTCTCTCTCTCTCTCTCTCTCCCTTTCTCTCTAACGAACGTTCGTGCCAATTAATGTTAAAAGATAAATAGATTTGAATTTTTGGCGTATGAATTACCGCGCAGAAATTTGTACTCCCACTTATTTCATTGTTTGTTGTTATTATACTTATACAATATGCTGTGTTAGATAGAAAGTTTCCAAATTTACATGGCGGGAAAACCAATTTTGTTGAAGTTTAAAAATTTAACTAGATACAGATCTGAAAATAATTTTGTTTGGCCAAAATTATTATGTAGAACACTTGCCTGCTATTAGAATGTTGTAACTTTTTGTAACATCATCGTCAACATTTAAGTGTCCTACATAATTATTTTAATGATTCAACAAAATCATTTTTCAAATCTATATATCTATCTAAATTTGTTAATACTTGAACAAAACCGTCCTTTCCGTGTATAATTAATTTTTATAATGATTCCATTTGTTTATCCCACTCTTTGCGGATTCAAACTTCACTTTGTACGTCTACTTAGATAAACGAGGAGGCATGAGGTTTCCGAGAAGAGGCAGCGACCTGTTCATGCAATACTTGGAAGCAACTGACTGAATGATCAATGAAATAGACCGCGAGCGTGTTGGTGGCTGGGCCTGATCTTTCAGAAGCCTGCTCGCACTCACTCACGCACGCATTAAGCATGCATACGATGTGCGCGCGCGCGCGCGAAGGGCTCGGTCTCACATCCAATCTCTCTCTCATAATTGATAGACTGAGACGCCGGCATAATACCGGATAATTTGTCCGCTCGCCCGAACACAATCGGACTTATTGCCGTCGCGAACGGACGGGCCGCATCTGTAATCCTTTTCGTGCGCGAGCCCGTCCACCCGCCCCGCGCTCGCTCGCTCACCCACACGCACGGATCTTTGGAAAAGAGAGTGTCCTGTTACTCGGCGATATTAATCCCGCCCATTAAAAACTGGACGAGTGAAAAATAGTCGCGCGGAACCGGCGTCGGAGAGATCGCTCGCGGGAGGACAGGCTACCTGTTTTGGGACCTGCGGACGGATGCGTACTGCTGGCTACATCTCTCCCTCGTGCTTCTTCTCTCCTAACGAGAAGATCAACCGAGGATCTCTCGTTTCGCTCGCTTTTCGCCTCTCAATCTCCTCCTCCCTTCTAGCTTCGACATGATCGATCGACTTGCGAGTTATCGTGTACATTGTAGCGACGTTGAGTTTGGGATCGTAACGATAAATCTTCGAACTGAAATAATTAAAGTCTTCTCATCCTTTCGCGCGTAAAGTCATGTGTTATTTAACACATGTTATACCTAAAATGAGCAGAGAAAATTTGGTCAATTAAAAACTTTCGGCTTTAAGCCAAGAGTGTGTTTCAATCATTGAACATTTTAACTCTTGAGATTCCTAGAGATATTCAAGTAGAAGGTCATCTATGGGAGTAATATGAAGTAAATTGTGAACCATAAGGAATAGATTAATCAAATATCAGGAGAATAATCGAATATGATTGGTCAATTTCTTAAAGCTTAGGGCTTACACGCAATATTATTTTCATTATAATCGACCCATAAGAAATTGGACGTCATACATTGCTCTGCCATATTTTTCAGGACCGTACATCTCATTCTATCTCAAGCATCGTCCTGAATATAGTGAACCAATGAAAAGTCGCCTAAATAGTATCCAATCTGTTACTTGAATATTTCTACATTTTCCGAAGAGTGTTAAATTCGTACCAACTTTCACATTTAAATACGTAAAAAAACTTAATATTATCGCAATGGAAAATGATGAGATATACCGAGCGAGACGCGCGGTGAATGAGCCGCAGGGGTCTAAGTTTCTTCTAACCAGCAGTAGACACCTAACGCCGAGCGCGCATAATGTCCTCATTCGTCATAAGCACGCCTCTTTATAACGCAAGGTATGTGTGTAAGGTACGCATATTGGTGCGTGCTTGTATGGATACGCAGAATTCACCGGACCCGAGCTTCGATGAGACCTTCGGAGCCACGGAGGCGCGTTAGGGTGGTCTCCGACCTCGGGAGGGAAGACATCACGCTGTGAGAGACGAGAACTACCTAATTGAAACGTTCTCTTTCATTTATTATTCGGTAAGCAGGAGATGTCATCTTGCCGCGAGGGCAGAGGCGCGGCTGGTCCACTCTGAGGAAATCGGTTTCGAGGATGCGCGCGAGAAGTGCAACGTCCTCCTCGGTGCGCATCCTGTTGCATTCATCGAGGAGCTCTCGTATTCGATCGCAGCTGCGTGGCCGATGATTGAATTACGTGAAGCTCCATAACTTGCGAGACTTTTAAGAATGTACGTAAAAAATATATTTATCATAAAAATGTATAAAAGATTAAATTTGTATACGAAAAGTACAATTTTGCGTGAAGAGTTAACATTTTGATACGAATACAGATATGAAAATAATTATGTCGCAAAAAATGAGCAATGCTGCAAAAAATATAATATTCTACCGACCAATTTGAGTGTTCGACAAAATTATTTTGATAGTCCAGAATTATTTTCTGATCTGTTTCTCCAGTAAAATTTGAGATATCTCAGCAAACTCATTCTTTCCGTGTATAACAAATTGGAAATAAAGAACAGATAGACAGACGATTGCAAGAATAAAATTAGCAAGAATAAATTAGAAAATTATCGAAGCGATCGTATGCTATATGTTATCGTATAATTAAGTAAAATTAAATAATGAAATTGGCTTCTTCATTATGCAACGTTAAGTCATTCTATTACGGACGTGTAACACGAAACGAAATGTAGTCATTGCTGCTGATATGGAACCCAGGACGCGTGTTACACACGTATCATCATATTATCTTTGCGAGCTTATCTTAACAATATATACGACAAAGGGATGCATGTGGCAGCAAAGTGAACCAACAAATATCACAATGATACGCATATCTACTTCATGTAAACGCGGGCGTTCCGATGTAGACCTGCAGGAACGTCATCTATTATCGTTCTAAATTTGTCTATCCACGGAATATCATAGTGATCAATATCCGATTAACGTTATCATGATAAAAAAGAAGAAAGATGATCTAATATAAACTAGATTTTAATATATGAAAAGATTTTAGCAGGGATGGCATCAAAACGTAAATTTGAATACTTCAACGTCTATCATTAACTTTTATAGAATGAGAAAGTTACTATAATGGCGTCCAATTAGTCGTCAGTTATTGTATTTTGAGACAATACAATGAAGTAATGAATTATAACAAATTTTATTCAAGAAAAAGCTGTAAGATTTAAAAAATAGATCACTGCTCTCTAAATGTCCGCTATTAGATGTAGAGAAAATCAAGAGCCTTGCCCGCAGATATCCTCGGCAAAAGAGCAATCTAGCGATCCCTCGAGAGGAGAATCAGTTAGCTGCCAGCGATGTACACGCCAGTGTGGGACAGTGGCGATTCAATCTATGCGCGATACCCGCGATGTCATACGGCACAGTTCGGTATCAACGTCACGGATTTTCCGGTAGCGGACGGGACGAGCGTAAGAGAAGAAGCCATGGCACTTGCAGTTAACGGATAAGATCTGTTCATCCCCCAACGAGATCACGAAGGACAGCAGGGAGGGACACATCACGCGGCTTCAACGTCATTCCCATTCTCTGTAGTCCCGCTTCACCTCGGCTGGACGAGAAAACCCTTCTCTCATCCCCATGGCTTTTATACATCGGTCGTTTCGTTTTACTGCCTAGTTCGGTTATATGGCGTAAGATCTGCTACGAGAAGCTTCGTTCCGATTTTTTTTTACACCAGCGTTCTCACTCTTCGCGTTCTTGCGTTTCGTTAACACGCTCTATTAATTGACATTTTTAAGGATGTATCACGCATATTTTTTAAATAAAATGAAAAAGTTATGAAAAAATTTCAAATCTTTCCATGTTGTATTTGAAAGTAATACAAAAAGTTTGGCAGTGATTTAAAATCGGAATCAGAAATGATTTCGATATGAAGTAGATATGTCTTTAAAAAATAATTAAAATAAAGTAAGAAAAGTTTTATAGACTAAAATTGTATTGTTAAATGTAGATATTGAATTTATTGAACTGTTTCATAGGTATTTAACATTATTCATTTTTATACAAAAAGTATAAATTTTCAATTCCAGTCATTTCTTTTTGCAGTGACTATACGTCTGATACATCGGATAGGTGCTTAAAACAATAGTTAAAAAAAGAAGAATAATATATCGAAAACTTAAAGAAACTCTCAAGAACCAGATTTCTTAGCGATTCGTTTTTAGCCTATAAACTCTTTTTAGGTCTTTATTAAAATAATATCTCGTGAATTTTGTAAGGAGAGTAAGATCTACAATACAAATATGAAAATCGAGGCCGTGAATAATTCGTGAAAAATCGATGAATTTATTGTATTAGGTGAATATCTTAAGTAGAAAAAACAACGCGCGCATCTATTACATTGTGACGTATCCTGGACTCGCGCGAAACAGGCAATTACAACGGACGGCTTTTCATTTTGAAGTTTCCTCTAAAATCCGGGAGTTATAAGCTCAGGTAACAGATATTGCGAGATTAACGACGGTACCTGGACAGGCGAGCGCGGGCGGCCGTCATTCTGGAAACGGAAGCTTCTCGCATTTTATTATTCCTCTTCCTGCTGAGGTAACGCGACGCGGACGGTCACCATAAAAATTCTAATTTCGCGAACAGTTTCCGTAGTTACGTAGCTACGCTCGTATATATCCGAGGACTTTTTATCTGCTTTTATACATCGCGCTTTACACTTTGCATTCTTTTTCCGCGAGCGCGAAATGATCGCGCGAGACCCGCGAAATTGTTCTTTGTCCATTCTTTTAACCCTCGTTACCAACCGCGGGCGTTACGAAAATAATGGATCTTCGTATCTCTCGTGGCGCGGATATTCCAGTCGCGAATTCCTGCGAAAATCCACCGTGAAATCCCGCAGTCTCGTGCACTCTTCTCCCGGGAAGGCCGGAAGAGATCGCGGCCGGAATACGGCCATATATCTAGCGGGCGCCTGCACGGAAAAAATATGCGCGACGGCCTCGTTAATTTCCAGACAAAGGTCTGGCGGAGAGTTCGTTCAGTTTGGCCGCTCGTTTCGCATGTGTATCTATATATGCACGGCACCGACTCCATTTACCGCACTCTGATTGCCTCAAATATTTATTTACTTCGTCCGCTCGCGGTGGCGCGATACGATCGCGCGCCTCTAATTATCGCGCGCGTGCAAACGCGCGATTCTACTTGGCGTTTTACGATCGCGCGCTTTTAATCCAGCGACGACCCTTACATACTCGGGTACTCGCGGTACACGCGGTACGCATACGTACCCATATCTCTCGTACACGAGGACCAATGATGTTTACCACCGAAAAGGCGGTATCCCGGTCGTTACAAGCCCGTGGCTCATCCGCACTCTCATCCTCGCGCTCGGCAGTCGGCTCATCCGCCCGCCGAGAGACGTGACCGTAAAAATTCTAATTTCGCGTGCGCCGCCGATAAGACGGCGAGCTCGTATATCTAGACGACTGCCTGCCTCGTCGGGTTTTACGAGGCGAGATCTAGGGGTTACACAGTTTTAAGCGAAGGATTTCCATAATTTATCAATCTCTCTCAGAGCTGTAACAGCGTACTTCGTATATACCTACTTCTCCCTTTCTTTTCCTTTCTTGGCTTCGTGTCATCGAGTTATCAATGAGATCAACTATTGCTGTAATTTCAGCAGCTGCATTATCGTTACAATGAAATGGAACTCAAGACATTGCAGTAAAAACTGTATGATGAGAAGTATATAATTCAGAATCTATCAAAAGTAAAAATTAATTTTAACCTGTAATTGGAATATATGGGTCCTAATGATTGGAATATTTTCCTAATTTTTAACCCTTTATGTACACGATTGAGTCATCTGTGTTCTGGGCATTTCTTTTCTTTGAAATATCAAGAGTACCAAGTAATTAATTATAATTATTGCGTAATAACTCAGCTGTGCGGATAATTTTCGTCAAATTTATTAATATTTTACATTGAAAGTGACCTCGTCGGAGGTGGAAACGTTTGTTTAGTAATTATTTACATAATTGACATTGGCTCGTAATTCCTTTAATTTTATTTGTGTTTTAAAAATGTTGAGCTGCTTCTTTACAATTTTAATTTTATAATCATACATATATATATATAGATTTTTAAATACAAAAACTTTACAAGTACTTTCTAAAAATATTAAAGCATGTATAAAAGTTATGTAATAATTTTTGTATATTTGTAAAAGTGATAAAAGCTAACTTGATAGTTAATATGAACGATTCATCATGCATATTAAGAGTCAAGCAATGATTTGAAATATTTGTATTTCTTCACGATCTTATTTTCTATATAGTTTTTGTTCTATTGATGTAGATGAATTATCGTACTATCTATGTTAAGTTCAAATGTTGCAATTTTTAAACAAAAACAAATTATTATAAGTTTCAAGAACTCAATGTTTCTTTAACATCACAAAAACATATTTCTGTTACGGATTCTTGAAGAAGTTTTTATTACTTTTACGTCTCTGTCCATCAAACATGCTTTTATTAAATGTTTATTTCATCAGCGTGATTTTTCGAAAGTGATCCATTTTATAACGCGCTCAAGTAGATTATATATATATATGTTTAAGATGACACGCGCATAAATAATTGTCGCTCTTAGCCGATAGCCTGCAGTATCTCGCTTTTTATTGTTTCGCTTCCTCGCGGCGAGGTCACCGTAAAAATTCTAATTTCGCCGGCCCTTTTTCGCGTGTGCCACCGCAAGCGGTAACTGCGGCGCGGCCACAGTATATCTAGGGTGCTCCCTTATCGGGCTTTATGGTCTTATATATACGTTATACTTTATATTTTATAGCGTATACATCTCCCTCGCCGCCTGCCCGTACTTCGCCTCCTACGGTACTAACTCCGTGCCCACGTTTCCTCTTCGCTGCACGACGCGGTTGCATGCAGAACGCGCGCGCCGCTCGTTTCTCCGAGAGCGCAGATATTATGCCGTTGGCGTACTCGCTCTGCTTCCGACCTGGCCTCGCCTCGCCTCGCCTCGCCTCTTTCGACTCGGACACACTCGGCTCTCCGTTCCATGCTTTTTCTCCATTTTTCTCTCTTTCCCTCCTTTCCCGCCTACCTGCGATCACCTTCGTCTCCCTCTCTCTCTCTTTTTTTCTCTCTATCGCGCGCTCGCTCGCTGCTTCCGCACCCCTTTCTTTCTTTCTTTCTTTCTTTCTCTCCCATCGCTACCACCCCCGCGCTTTCGTAGGAGAAACATTTTTCCGGAGCATTACTTTTATCGGTCGACCGCCGTTCGTACGTGCGCCAGGTCCGCGATGCTATCCGCTAATTAATTACGACGAAAAAAATATATAAAATGAGTCCGGACGTGTGTGCGCACCGGCGAAAAATTCAAATCGCGGGGAGGAATCAGTTTTTAGAGACGTGCATGCGTGTACCTGGACGATCGTCGACGAGCTTCGTGTCTAATGGCAGTTTCGGCCGGTGCACTGGCGAACGTGACAGAACCGCTGGTAATGACAGGTCGGCCCTCGTTTAGCGACAGCGAGCGAGCGCATAGCGAAGTGCTATTTTTTTATTGCATGCAAGCGACGCGGTCGTAACTCGATCGCCGCAAGTTTGTGATCCGGGCAAACTTGTTTCTCTGCTACACAAATCGATGCTTTCGTTCGTGTCGCCACCTCGCTTCGTCAAGTTTCTCTGTACGTTGCTTCTTTAATTTAAAATAATATATAATAATATATAATTGAATTGAAGATTGCAAGTTGTATTAAGTTGATCCTTTTAGAAAATAAAAATTATAACTTTTTCAAGAAAGAATTTTATGCATTTTAGCATTATTGTTAGAAAAAGATTTGATTTTTTTTTTTTATAACATTAGTACAAAGATTAAAGGGTAAGTTGAGAGCCAGTTGCAATGCACTGTTTTACAATATTATTTTCAAAGTAAAAAAAATGAGGTAAGCACTACGATAAGTGCTACAACAGTTTGCTAACGATATTTCCACCAGCCCACGTGGAAAGGTTGATATATTTTAAATTGTATTGAATTCATTTCTGTTTAAATTGTTCAATTCGTTATTATTTAAATTGTATTGAAATTCATTAATCTAATTAGATTTATTTCCTATATCATAAGGGTGTCTGCGATGATTACAAGAATTTGCCTTTATTACTTTCTACCGCTTATCAAACTATCGACAGTCTTTTATAGAAGAGAACGTCAGTATTAAAAAAATTTAAAACTTATCGCGTATCCTTCGCGCAGAAAATATCGAGTGCGTTGCACGCGAACAAAGTTGTAATAGCAAAGTTGCAAAATGCTTCGTGCCTAATAGCTATTTCAACGCCGCGACTACGAACGTGACGGAACTTTCAATAATTACAACTTGATCAAGTTTCAAAGCGACAGCTTGCATTGTCGTCATATTGCTGACAATAATATGATATAAAATTATTATTTCGCTCTTGTTGACAAATGTTTTTATAGTTAGAAAAATATATATATATATATAAACATCTCGAGAAATCGATGCTTACAAGAGAAAACCGATTGTCAATGGATAACATCTCGACGAACCTCACGTTGGATAGCTTTCTCGCGGAAATGGATCGACGTAGACGAAGGTGAAATCGCGAACGATCGATGGATCGTGACATTCGTGGACTGCTCCGAATAACGATCATTTGAATGGTGATGAAACTCGAATAAAGAATACCTATTCGTGGGCGTTCAGGCTTTCAGTTAGAGGAGGGAGACAAAAAATTTATCTCACAAAGTTTATTAATCTTAATCGGTACTCGTTCCGAAATTTGCTTAACTGGTAAGTATTCGCGTTCACTTACTTACTTTACTTTAAATTAATGTATCTTTGCAGTAATTGAATGATTTTTTTTATTTTGCAAGTCACAATCTGAGAATTAAAATTATGTAAAATTAAAATTGTATAATGTTGTGAAAAACATTTGTTATAAATAAAACAACGTAGTTGAAGAAAATGTCCGCGTCCATTGAATCCGCGAGTAGGATTAAAAAACTTATGTTAAAGTCAATCTTTGAGGATTTTCAGCGAACTTTCTTATGAATAATGCGTAAACTATATATAATGCGTAAACTATATATAATGCGCTTTAGTCTATGCATGAGCGTTTAACTTTTCGTTGTAAAAATGACTTTCATAATTTAATTCCTCCTTGCCAAAATTTAAGGAAAGCCCCCACCCCTCCTCCCTCCCCCTCCTTTCTTTTCCCTGACGCTTACGCCATTGTTGTCAAGCACGTTTCTGAATGAAATAACCATTCGAGAATAATTAAGAGCAAAATCGCGACAAACAAGTCTCCTGCTTGAATTATCATCAATATCGCATGTCTGTTATGAGAGCAGCGCGTACGAGAGCAACAAGTCCGCAGTCTTTTACGTGCTGAACTTCACTCTCGAGATAGATAACATTCAAAAGTCTCACGATTATCGCTCTCTCGTCGCTGGCAGCCACGCTTCCAGCGGCTGGTAGTCGGTGCGCCAGTGTCATCTCGATATCGCGTTATCGTATCAGATACGTACGTCCATAACCCGCAAGGTATTACGATTCACTTTACTACAATGGATATTGTTGCCAGCTGACGTGTGACTGACAGCCGCGGCTTTTGTGAATGCGGCTCTCAGAACTCCGCTCTCGTTCGCTCGCCGGCGTTATCGACGCGCCGTGCGAAGGATATGGATTTCAGGATTGATTCAATGTGGATTTAACGAACACCACCATTGGAGTTACGACGCGTGCTGCGTTGTGCGCGGCACGCTTACAGAAAATTTCTCCCGCACACGGATTATATCCTTATTTACGAGCTTTTATCCACGTTACACCCGTCGACCAATCCTTAAATATTGTTGGAAAATCTATATTTTCCAATATTCGATAGTCAGCGCGTTTGTTCACGAAACATGGTCGCGTATAAATACTAATACGGACGCAACTGACAGTTAAACGTAATACAACATATTTGAGGAATTTTCTCAGTTCATCGAGCTAAAGACGGTAACCCAGATTGCAGATGACGTCAGTGGCGTCTACAAACACTTTTAATTCCTGAAGGATAATTCGTACCCGCCACGTGAGTGCGAGATATTTAAGAGTCACGCGGATAACGAAGCGCGAGGCCCGCTAATGAAAGACCCTGGCGCAATAGGACCGCTAATTAACAGCTTCTCGGGGAGTTAATTTGAATACAAGCTGGCCAGGCAGCTTACACGTCGCTCCTGTGTGCACGCCTCCTCGTCCCGCGTCCCGGTTACGTGTCACGATACGTGCGTGTGTTCCTATACATGTATAAGCGTGTAGCCCTGTGGTTCTCCTGGTACCCGGAGTGCTTCCTCCAGCTATCGGGTTCTGCCAACCGTAGAAGCGACTAATTTAAATACACATGTCGATGCGTGCGAAGATTGCACCTATACCGCGTATCTGGCTGAACCAACCTCTCGATGCCAAACCAATACACATAATACCGCGCGATTCGCTCCGCTCTTGAGTATGCTGTGCTTGCCCAAGTCATGTATGTAATATGTCGGCAGTTACGTCCACCTCGAAGCTATCGGACGCGAATCGAGAATCGTAATCGTGATAGGCATCGTCCACCGACCGGCTTCCGCCGTATAATCGCAGATGTATCGACTAATGCGATGTCATTTTCTAATATGGAAACGGAATTTTTTTCGAAAACGAGATTAAAATATGCTTTCATCTGATTTATTTGGAATTTCTTTGAATTATAGATTTCTATAAAAGCGAAAGGATTCCGCATTAATTATGTATATTTATATGAAAAATTGGGTCTCGGTGAAATGAGTTAGTTCTTAGATAAATGTAATATAGTTTATATTCTTACAGAAATCTAATGCTGGTCAATGCTGAAAAGCAGTATAATTAATTACTTGTTTTAAGTATCAAAAGCACTGTTTAGTACTTTTGGTACTTCAAATAAGTAATTAATTACTGACTTTCTGTAATAAATTGGCCTTTATTAAATTTTTCTAAGGATAACATGATGAATAAAAGATGTCATAAACACAAGGTTTAATAATAAATAATTTTTGAGCAATGATGCATCAAATAAAATTTGTGCTCATAAAGCATCTTCGATACATTATTGCTAAAAACTATCCATTATTGAACTTGCATTTACGTTTTTTTACATCACTACATAAATTACATTATATATAGAAATTAATTCATTTCCTCAGGACTCACTTTTCCATATAATTAGTACGGAGTCCTTTGCATTAAATTAAATTATTGATATCTTTTTTTTTCACTCGAGATAATATAACATCCAGAGATTCCAGATAGTTGAATAAAATTCATCATGTATTCTTTGAACATCAATAAACTACAATGATAAAATGAAATTTTCGTGAACGGTTCTACTCTCTATATTGAAGAATGGAAAAATAAAGAATCGATAATCAATGTAGATACAACTGGAAAGTTTTCTTTATCCTAGCCCGTCTCTTTTACTGATACTAATGTCTCGTTTAGTCAGTAGCAGACGATGAGTAGCCGAGGAATGTCAGTTCGCGTCAAAGTGGCGGTATGAAGATACGGCCTGCCGGATGGGCAGGATGGAGGTTTGCATACGTCCGGTTAGTCATATCGCTCAGGTGGCATTGAATCCGTTGAATCGTTAATGAGACTACCAATCGACAGACGGCTGCAAGAAAAAAAAAGCGACCAACTCTTGCAACCAGCCAGGCCGGTTTCACTACATACTGCTATTCTGCTGCTTATCTGGTTCGTCCAAACTTCTTCAACATCTACCAACTGCCAATTATAAAGCACGTGACCGTATATTATCGAAAATTCTACATCGTGATACTAGATTTTCTCACGAATATTGATATCCTGGGCGAGGCTGATTTTCATAAGCCGCGCGCGATATAAATATCGTGTGTGCATGAAACTCTTACGCGTATGCTGTGTCTCATTATTCTGATATATTATTCTGTACACTTTCCTCGGCGAACACGCAAACGTAGCGTCACGCGAGCGTTTAAGGAAGGACTTACGCGTCGCGTCGCTAGATGATATTTCCCGATTACATTTCCCCCGACCGCCATTTTAGCGACGACACATTTACCGTAAGTTGGTGGCTTGAACGGGGCAGGATCGAAAATATGATATCACCTTGAATTAAACGGGTGTGTCTAAAAAACAGCTGTCGCTACGTAGCGGCTATCTATCCTGATCGGATAAGACGATTAATTTCAAACATACATGTATATTTTTTCGTTCTTTTTCTCATTGTCCTCAGAAACACCTTTCTGAATGTCATTAATAATGTAGTTAGCACATTAACATCAACTAATTATCGAGCACACGTATCAGATGCGGCGCGAAAGAATTATTTACACTATAAAAAATGTCGATGTGGATTTAACATCTCTGGTGTGGATTTAATATCCATACGGTGTCTATATAATTCTCACTATGTTAATTTAACACCAACATGGTGGATTTAAAACTCCTGGTATTTATATCAACATCATGATGTAGATTTAACACCATGAATGTGTAGATTTAAAATTCACGAAGTTAAATCTACATCATGTTAATTTATTTTGTTTAAGTGAGAATTATATAGACACCGCATAGTGTTAAGTTTACATCACTCATATTTTCTAGAATGTAAAAATTGATCTGAAAATAATTTTGTCGAATCAAAATAATTATGTAGCAAACAGAAGGCATGATGAGCAATGCTGCAAAAATTTTAACATTCTAATAATTTGAGCGTCCTACATAATTATTTGATGATTTAACAAAATAATTTTCAGATCTTTATCTAGCTAAAATTATTAAATGCTTTAGTAAAACCATTCTTTCCGTATATTGATGAGCTAAAGATTGAAATAGTTTTCGTAAGGCGAAGCCATATTGGTTTGCAAGTAGTCACGCCTATGATCTTCCCGGCGAGACGCCACGACGAATCAAACTTAAATCCTCGAAAGTAACAACCCCGTCAACAGAGGGTAGATGCTGTCCGCGGCAACGGAGATGCGATCAATATTATACTCTTCTCTCACTCTTCCTCTGTCCCTCTCTCTTCTTCTACCCTTCATGCGCCCACTGTTCCGCTCCTCGATCTTTCTCTCTTTCCCTCTCTCGCTACTCTTCCCTCCCTTCCCTAGTTTGCTCCTGTCTTTCTCGCGCCTTCACTTGTTCCTCCCTTCGTGGATTCTCTTCGTCTCCTTTCTCTCTTGGACTTCGCGTCTCTTTCATCCCTAGCTACTCTCACTTCCATCGCAGACTCTTCCTCTTCCTTTCCCCTTCCCTTATACGTCCCTATTACCTTTCTCTCTCCGTCGATGCTCCCGTTTTCCATCCCTATCACTCTCCTCTTTCCGTTTACGTTTCCATCTGATTTTTCCTCTCTTACCAACATCATGGTTTAGCCATCTCTTTCTCTCTCTCTCTCTCTCTCTCTCTCTCTCTCTCTCTCTCTCTCTCTACCTCATCATCCCTGTTCGCCTTTTCGCCTTCCCTATTCGTGTCTCTCTCCAGCCACCCTCCTCATCGCCGCTCCGCCTCAACCGAGCCGTGACGTCACTATCGTGGGACGCCATCTTGCCATCAGACAACCGAGGTCCTCCGTTATCGTCCCTCTATACAGCCGCATCCCCGCCCGGCTTTTCCGACCCTCCGGCAGAATCCCCGCAAGGATCTCCGGCAAGGATTCTCCTGCCTCTCGCGCACTGCTGGCGACGAGCGAATTCGCCGGCACGCAAATTAACGAGATTACTCGGGGTTTTCGACCCTACCCACTTTGACACCCTCCGCGCGCCTCCCTTTTGCCAGATCGCCGCTTCCTTTGTCAACGTGAATGTCGTTACGGCGCGAGAGACAACGGTTCAACGAAAATTGCGGTGAATATCCAGTCGATTTTCGGAAGAGTGAAGTTTAGATGTAAGATTACAGAAAAATAGGAAACAGAGATTGTATTTCGATCAATAACTAAATCATGAATTTTACTCCGATATTCTTATAATTGATAAAAAGTATTATGTAGCCATATCTTTAATATAATATTTTTATTACGAAGCGAGTTAATTAACGCTGAATAAAAAAATATCAGCTTGTAGTGGAATCTTTATACATATATAATTGACGAATAAGAATAAAATTTAAGTTATTTAGAAACTTGATTGAGGAAGCTCGTTGAAATCTGTGAAAGTATCTTGCACAATATTATTCCAGATATTTATGAAGATCAGATGAATTAACGAGCATTATACCCACGTCATTGTATAACAATATATGAATGTAGAGAAGAGATGTTTGAATTCGATTCAAGATTAAATATTTTTTTATCGTCTTAAACGAGTTTTCATTTTTGTTATTTCGCTTTATTTAAATCGAGCACGTACACCATTAAATTCGTAATATCAATTATAACCAATTTAAGTAATTTTTAATTATTTTTATAGGTCGTTACTCAATGTTAACTTCTACTCAATGTTAATTTAATTAAAATAATGAAGTTGAACAATGGATTTTAATTTGAGAAAATATATTAAATTTGACTTAAATTTAGTTTATTATTTACTAACATAAGTATAACACGTTTTAATATGGATTTTAAAATGGATCAAATGATTTACATTTTGACACACATAAAAGTTAAAAATAACAAAATGTTATTTAACTCAAGGGATCGGGTTATCATTGATCCTTTGATATCCTTTGATGTAACAATCCTTTGATGTATATAATTTGCTTTTGTTTCTTGTGTTATTTCTTATCCCTATTTTTATTATCATTAAATTTTATTATCATTTTTTTTCCCCTAAAATATTCATTCACAAAAATGTACATGATATATAAATCGAAATATATCCGCAGCATATATATTGAGCTTAAATTGCCGGCTTTGATTTTCCGTAACAGTAACAAGCGTTCTCGTTCTCAAACTTACCTACCGCAGCTATCGTCTATGTATGACGGGGGCGCGTGTACCCACAAAGCGTACTTCGGGATGACTCGAGTGTCGAAGAGTTGCACGTTAGTAGTTGAGCCTTATTGTTTCAATTTACACAGCGGCTCTCTGTATGGAGGATCGCCAGAGAAACGGAAGAAAGGGGTCCGCGGAGAAAAGGACGGCGTGGACCACCACGGTGCTCTCGATATATTTTATATCCCCTTAAACCTCTTGTTCATCTATCGGCCAATAACGCTGGATTGGACGTCCGTATTGTATATCGTCATGTTACAATAGTGGTAGAAACGGATTTGCAGCTAGACAACAGCTTGAATTCGCGGTTCGTAATTAAGCGAGCCACGCCCGGAATGAAACATCTATCGTGTCGTGAATATCGTGGAAATATTATAATCGCGCGAGAGAATATGTATAGGATTTAAAAAATCAGGGACTTAAACATAATAAACCTTATAATATATTCTGCCATATATCTAAGTCCGGAAGTTTTTCGAATTCCATGGGAAAAAGAGCGATGATAAGATAACGCGCTCGCAGTTAGATGCAATAATGCGTTGCAAATGCTTGCGTCAGTTGAATTATTTAAATCACTTAAAACAAAGCAAGATACTTCGCGCTTTTTAAAAACGCGATATACAAAAGATACAATTCCTCGCGAATTCTTCTAATAATTATGGGAATCCTAGATTCTTCACACGATTCTCAATACGTTTCGTAATCATTCACGTTTCCAGCTTTTTCACAGATCTTCGTATCTTCCCTGCCTCGCGCTCGAGATGTAACAACAGACAAATTCTTTCGCTTCTCGAGAGAGGAAGTTCCGCTTAAATCGTTTCGAATTTTCACGCGAGCGTATTACATCGTCGGACAATTGGCCGGATATATGTAAGTTTTGCAACTATAATATATATAAGATTCGCAGCATATGCGATGCACTCGAGGGAAGTGCCATGCGGCATCTGTAGTGCTAGCGCGTGCCTGACAATGCGCACTTTCGCGTCGAGTGTTCTCTCGGAGCATTCTTCGGTTTTATATTATCGACCCCACGCCTGGACCACACCGCACAATGTAAGCCGCGCGTTAACGAGTAACTGACGTAATAAGCCACCCCGAAGACAGCGGCTGCACGGGAGCTTTCGTTTCGTTATACTCGCGAGCTGCAGGAGACTCTGCAATGTTCGTTATATATGTATATAGCATTAATAGTGTTGCGATAAATTATAATGCTTACGCATAATTTTCATCTTTGTTGAAATTTCTTAATGTTTAATTTCTTCGATAAACAAACATATTTATATATGAAATTAAATTAAATTCAATACTGATATGTTAAATTATAGCGTAGTACAAAAATTTATGTTACTGTATTCAAATGATTAATCTTTACAGGAAAATCGCTATAGTAGCGCTGAAAGTGGAATTAACAAATGTTAACAATGTATAATACTTAACGAAAAGTTGTAAGATTTTAAAACTAAACTCCTGCCCTCTCTCTTTAAACGATAAAAAAAAGAGTAAAAAAAGGAAAGAGATTCTTTCTAACAGTATTGAAAACTGAGACTTCATTTTCACTCAGATAGAGAAGATATAATGTGAAGATAAAAGATGCAAGATGCAAGATGCAAGCTGCTTCGAGTTAATAGACTTAATATTAAGGCTTTAACAACTTTAAAAGATTCGATTTATAACGTTGCTCAATACGGACAATGTAATCGATAACCGCGGCGGGTATTGGCAGGCACGAGCCAATTTTGGCAATTAAGAATCCGGATCGAGATGTGGCCGGATGCGTGCGCGCGCGTAGCCGATGAACGTCGTTGCCGATTCATCGTGTGACGAGTATCGCGTCGACCTATCTTCACCGGGCCATAAATCTGAGACGATATTGCGCGGTTTGCGCAGATTTGACCCGTCTCTCGCCGCCCCATCCCTAGCGCACGCCGTTAGTGAGATTATGCCGCGGCGTACGTGTGTCACAACGCTTGAGGAATTTATGCTTAAGCCGATATCTGCTGCTCACGTTTTGCATACTCCCCTCGTAGGCGCACGTGTATGCGCAGCCCGGTAAGATCGCGCAATGCGATTGCCAGCGAAATTTATAATGCCCCTCCCCCTAACGCGGATAATTGCGGATCGAACCAGATATTAACGTAAAAAACTGTTGGAGAAAATCGCTTGCAAAATCTTTCGACTTTAAATTCGGGACAGAAAGTCATACGCGATTTTAATAATTTCAGATTTCGTTTTACGTAAATGGAAACAAATTATATACGGAAAAAATGATTCTTTTAAATCTCAAAAATTCTGAAAATAATTTATGAGACCGTCAAAATATTTATGTAGGAAACTCAAGCATGATGAGCAATGTTGCAAAGAGTTTTGACATTCTACAATCAGCTTGAACGTCCTAGTAAGTCAACATATTATAGTATTCCAACATAATTATTTTTAGATCTGTATCTACCTGAATTTTTGAATACTTTAACAAATTTTTTTTTTCGTGTATATTTAGAGTGACGAAAACACACAATATTTAACATTAGATCCTCTCTCGCGAATTTTTTCTATTTATCGATTTATTTATTTTCCTACTTTATCCTTTGAATTTCTTATTATTTTTATTTTTGATCTCGTTAGCTATTAAAACATTTTATAAAGTAAACTTAAGCCATTATTATTATATTCATAGTCGGATCTTATATTTAAGATTGTCTCAAGTATAATCTTAAAATGTCATTATTAGAGCATTGTACCTTAAAATATTGTTTAAGACGCTCTTGAAATAAGAACGGACTATGAATACCGGAAATTTGTAATGTTCTCTACGTGCTAGGCAGCCTAAACTCTCGATAAACGTCTCGTTCGTAAACGATATTTGTACGTAATTTATTAGATGTCTCCTCTTCGGATACTGATCGGCAAAATGGCGATATAAAACAGGCAAAAAGGGGGATAGAATGAAAATGGTAGCTGAGAATATTATCACCAGTCACGAGAACACCGGTCCGTGTGCGTGCGCGGGGGCGTTCACGATCTTTGTTGGAAAGTCGAACCAATGAGAGCGGCGAGCACGTCGCGTGACACGGCGCGATCTTTTTCACGCTCCGGAACACGCTCCACCCGTGGAAGTGGAACTTCGGGAGGCCACGAATTATATATCGTCGCCGTCATCGTCATTCCTATACTATATATACCCGCGATCATCGTATAATGTAACAGCATATTCTTAATTTTATTAATTAATGTCAGAATTCCTAATAACGAAGACTTGTATAGCAAGTCTCTCTCTCTCTCTCTCTCTCTCTCTCTCTCTCTCTCTCTCTCTCTTTCTTTCTCTCTGTTGCATAGAATACTAAACATGTTCTCTAAAATCTTTGGAATGGAATTTAATTCTAAAGAATAACAAAAAGCGAGTGACAATTGAGTAAGTGTTGCAAAAGATGTCTCTCAATTGTAAATTTTTTTAAAATAAAATTACATTTTTCAAGTTAGAATCCACCCCAAAGATTTTAGAGAATAATTAGTAAATGATCAAACCAATGCGTTGATAACAAGTTCTATTTGTACAATATTTTACGTATAAATTTTTGAATGCAAATTCTTGTGGAATAATTCGATGAGATAGTTATATATAAGTTAGAGAATTAAATTTTTGTGCAAAAAGATAAAAAAAGATAACTTGACACTCACCGATACGATGCGCAACGGCGAAGTATTGACTACTTTGACCTATAAAATAAAAATGAAATCCAAATTATATATCGCAAAAGATAATATAAAATTAATACAAGTATTTAATTTGATCTTTAGCTCTCAGATTCGTTAAAATTAATTATGAAGTGAAATGAGGACAATTGAGAGCAAACTCAGTTAATTATAGCGTATATCTATTAACACATATTATTACATAAAAGTAATTATTTTATACATAAATTCTGATTTGAACATTGAGAACATTGAGAAAAATTCCTTAACATATTTATTTATCATTGGTAAAGATGAGATTCACTCGACTTAAATTTATGATACTATACTAGAACCATTTCTAACATATTTTATAAATAAATATGAATGTTAATCATAATTTATTAATCTTTTTGGTATGCGACAAGTCTTCACTTGTGTAGTTTGACCTTAACAGCTTCGTAACTGGTTAAGAAGTTTTTTCTCAATGTTCAAATCGTACAATTAACTCTGAATCACCAAGAATCCATGATCTCAATTTACTCTCATCATGACTTCAATTTACTATTGTATGCGCTGACGATGGCTTAAATATAATTCTAATTGTTAACCAAGAAACTATGTATAAAATAATTAGTTTTATGTAATAATATATGTTAATAGATATACGCTATAGTTAACTGCGTTTGCTCTCAATTGCTCTCATTTCACTTCATAATTAATTTTAGATGATTAATATTTTTAAAAATAATATTTTAAAATAATATTTTAAAAAGTAATAATTAGTACGCATCTTTAAGTATACATTATTTATTTTTTCGGCTGCTGTCAAATAAAATTCATGTAGAGAATTATAACAATGTTTTAAAGTTATTTTAATCATAATAATTTAATAATTTTAATTTAATTATTTAATTATAAAATTAATAATATTAATTTAATTAATTATTGATTTAATAATTGAGAGAATGGGTAGAATAAAGGTATAATTCTTAGGCCCTTTTTCCAGAGATTAGTTTTTTTATATAATATTGATCGTAATAGAGAAATATTGTAACATATAATTTTTTAAAGATATTACATAAATTCATTTGATACTGTACTTATTTGTATATAATAAAAAAGTAGCAAGTTATTTTAATTTATATTAAAACTCAAGTTTTAATAGGCTTTTATTCCATCCCTCAATAAAAAGAATATAATTGAAACGATTTGTTATTAAAATTTATTAATTTTATCAAAAGAGATATTTATACATCTAAGAAATAAGTTTCTTTCGAGAGACTTTAATAATACTCTATAAATGAAGATTCTGATTTTTTCATATAATAAATAATTCAAGGTAATGAATTTTAAATATGTGGAAAATATTATATACATTTAATTTCACTGCAGTAATGCAAGATGGCGAAACGCAACGTGCAGTTTTCAACGTCACGAGACTAAAGATTAAATAATTAATTCCAAGGACAATTCTTAATTAAGCATTAAGAAATAAGCATACAAGAAAATTATTTACCTCGTGGGTGCTCCGCCGTCGCCCGACGCCTACCAGATCTCCTCCTCCTCCTCCTCTTCCCTTGTTCCCTCATTGCTCCTCGTCTATGGCACTCGCACGCGAAAACGCGGTTAAATTACGATCGCGCGCGCACTGATAATCCAAACATGACGATCGCGCGATACTTTGCTCGGCACTCCCGTACGCGGTTAACCGCGACGTATACCTCGTTGCATTGCGGCCAACGAGCAGCAACAAATGAAAATAAGATGTACAAACTGTGCTATGAAGAGCACAGTTTTCTTACGACATATCGCGAACTGACGCGACCGATGATGAGCGAATGTAGCGGGGGAAATTCGAAATTTGGCTAACTTCACGCGTCGTGACGCTGCACCTGTTGCTCCTATCTGCACTTTCGTGCACTTTTCTCCGCGCAACTTTGAACAAATAATGTAAGTCCATGTTTTTGTATGCCTTAAGGTGCGTTCAGTGAGACACTATTAGCGCTATTTGTATATTTCTATCTTTGTTTTATGTCTAATAAATAATAAAGATAGAATGATACAAGTAACGCCAGTAGTGTCTCATCGAATTCAAGCTTTTAAGATTTAAAAAATAGGTGTTCTGATCAAAACAACAAAAAAGTTTAACAAGAATAGTATTTTAGTGAAATCAAACAGAATTTCTGGTTGTGTCGTAATCAGAAATCTTATTTAGTCTCACTAAAATGCCATTCTTGCTGGATCTTTTTGTTACTTTAATCAAAATATTGTTCTCACAATCAGTACAATAATAGCAAAAGTAGGTAGGGACGTGGCATCATTATTAGAGCAATTATCCTAGTGAAAATAAGAATTGAAATGTAATCAAATGTAATCAAATGTAGAAACAGAAGCTTCTAGAAAGCGAATTGAAATAAGAAAATGTAAACATTTTTTTTTACATTTTGTTGTTTCAATTTTAACCTCATAGAAAGAGTGATCGAAAAAAACGTTTTTTTGCCTGTTTTTGGGTCTTCAATTTTTGGATTCAACTGTGTGCCAAATAATACTCTACAATGAGATATTAGTTACAAAAAAGTTTCAAGTTAAGGTAATAATTGTTATCATAGCCGAAGAGGGGAAGGGGAGGAGGTCACGTATTATGTCTATGAAAAAATCCGTTTTTTTTACATTCAAAATAAATTGATTTACAAAATTATCAGAATAAGTGATGTTGAATTGATCTTGTCTGCATCGACTGGATCTTGCAATTATTGGATGGATCGGGAGCGGTGCACTTGCACAGTTCAATTGCATACATTACTCATATCGACCGGTTCTTAATGATTTTTAACTGCTTTATCGATGAGATATTATTTTAAATTAGCTAATTAGCAATGTGGGTAATTGATATACACTCGACTGGATCAACCTTTTTAAAATACCGGATCTTGCAGACCTATAATGGACTTTGATTCCACTCCCTTCTCCAATTCTGATAACAATTGTCATCTCAACTTGAATCAATTATTCTCTGTGATTAATATCTCATTATAAAGTAAAATTTGGCACACAGTTCAGTCTCAAAAACGGGCAATTTTTTTATTTACAAACGGTCATTCTTTTATTTACACTTCATTCGACTTACGCTTTTTATTTTCATCAAGGTATCGTTTCTCATGTCGTAAAACGGTTAGAAAGAGAATTGTTAAAGTGAGGATTGCTACTATTATACTATATAAATAAATTAAAGATTATTTAATTATTGATATTATAAATAATAAATGAATTTCTCGCCATTATCTCGTCGATTACTCGCGCAATGGATTTTGATTCCGCGGCAAATCTCATGAAATACGCGTTTTAGCGATCCACCGAATTTATGCTGCGTGATTGACGAATTTACGCCATGTAATTGATCACAATCGTTACCACCGAACGCGCGGCGACGCCACGTCCTGTTTGCTTTTGCTATTATCGCACTGATTGTGAGAAAAATGATAAAATTAAAATAAAGCCTAAGAATGACATTTTGATTTTTCGAGTAATTATCAAACAACCATTTTTCGAATAAACACACTGAGAAAAAAATACTTAAAAATTTGTAAGAAATATATTTATTTCCCTGAAATAAATATTTGCTTAAGTCGAAATAAAATTTTATTCTTAGCAAATACATCATTTATTTTATTTTTTTTTACAATTAAAATATAGAGAAATATATTTCAGAGAAATATATTTTTCATCATTACAAGTAAATTTTTTCAACTAATAAATATCGTAAGTAACATTTACTTTGCAACACTTCAACATTTTTCTCTCAGTCATGATGCATGAATATTCAAAGAGAAGCACACGTCTTAAATATGTCCCGATATTCCGGCTCAAATGACTAGGCATTTCTGTCCTTGAATTTAGAAACGATGAACAAATTATATCCAAAAAAGCAAGAAATTGTAAGTGCGGAATATCTGTTTCTCTAAATACAGCTTCGATATTCTCGCGAGTCTTTAAGTGAGAAAGTTAGATGATTACGTTAGTAACAGATCTTCAATAATTAATCATAAGAAACGATCTCGTCTTTCAGAAAATTTGCATAGCAAGGGATAACGCACATGGAACGATACGCACTACTACCTGCTCGCTCGAGCATCGCTACGCAAATGATAGCAGAATTGAACGCGTGGGTGACCTTGTTTACGGTACAACAAGCTACGTCATACTCAGCGTAAAAACGAACGTCGCATTCCGCACGCCAACGATCCGCCGCGCCATGATGAAGCATTTAATTTACGGAAATTTAAAAAAATATCATCCCTTTATACTTTAAACTAGTATCTTAATTAAAGGATTATCTATTTTACGCCTTGTTGTGGACTCGTTGAGTCATTTAAGGTAATTAATCTCGTTCGAGATTAAGAACGATACGTGTAGATATTTTAACACGTATTATAAAATATTTGTATATACAATGAGAGCAAAAGGTATTCGTAAGGAAATTTTTTATAAAAGTTTTATTTGTAGAAAATAAATATTAATTAACAATTTTATACAATACGTTTTGTTCTAACATAAGCAAACGAGCTTCGTATTTCTGATTTTAGAAACTAAATTTATTACTAATTTCTTGATTGTATGAATATTTTTTGAGCATCCAAACAATACAATTTTTAATTTTTTCGCTTATTTTTTAGATATATTTTCTGTAATTAATGTATATCTTTTTGGTATATATAATTTTAAGAAACATACAGTCTATTTTATTCTTTATGAATAAATTGTTAATTACTCAAGAAATGATTGTCAATTAAACGTCGAATCGATAAACGTCAAATTGATGTTGAAATCATCGTATTGATGTCAATTCGACAACAATTACTCATTTCTCGGTGGATATTTACTTTTTAAAAATAAAATTTTTTAAAAAATATTTTCTCTATGAATACTTTTTACATTCATTGTAAATGTATTAACCCTTGATACATACAATAATTTCCAGTTCTTCAATACGGTAGGTTATTAGTGTCTTGAATTAATTTTCATCACTGTTAAGTATATATGTTTAAAAAAATTATTAAGTGATTCTTATATATTCTTATATATTTTAAAGTCTGGCTATGAGATGACAAATTTTTGATTGGCCGGTCGTTTTTGTCAACTTCAGTAAATTAGAATGAATAAGATAGTAAAGTTAGAATGACATAGCATATACATATAAAAAAAAGATAGTATAATATATTAAATATACCTTATATTTTCTCTTATTTTGTCAAAATTACTCATAGCCGGACTGATATAGGGTCTCTAAATTTAATGTATTTTTTAGAAGTATTTGTAAAGTTATGTGTATTTAAAAAAAGAAAAGAATGGAGATTATTATTTAGCTAGGTACTTCTATTAGTATTTCCAAGGAAAGAAACCAAAGCACGAATAACTCAATCGTACATACTAAGGGTTAAAATATTCATGTATATATATATATATATATATATATATATATTTGTGTGTGTGTATGTGTGTGTGTACATATTGAATTAGAATTTTAATAAATTTATATTTCCATATTTATATTTCCAGGAAGTTCTTAACCCTTTAGTATCGCTCCTAAGTGACATACCTGAGCTTTCTTTTATTTTGTTATGCTATACATTTTTTTAATTAATAAAAATAGATATATTTGCTGTTATTATATTCCTTGATATTGTTATGTTTTTCTAGACAATAGCATTTTAATTAAAAAAAAATTGTTATGTCATTATGTGTTCATTTTTATGCGACATTTTTCACAATACTCAGATACGCGACAATATTAATATAGAATACCTTTGAAAGGATAATCATCTTAATTAAACGACGCAAATGAATCCATAAACAAAATATGTATGTTTTGTCATTATTAGTCACTTTTAAGTGTGTAAATCATAATAAATGTGATTTATTTATAAAAATACACGCCAATGAAATTAAAATTATAATATAAACATATTAATAATATTTGTTGAAAAATGTGTGACAAGACTTAGCGGTGCGTTATTTAAAAAAATTTTTTTTTTTTATGTCTTTATCGCAGTTTCTGAGAATATACAATTTTAGTCTAGGTATGTAGCTTTGTATAAATTGCAAAACGCGCATCAAATATGACGGTGTCAAACAGAAATATAATTGAAACAATCGCGTGGCAATCTTCATGATCGATCCGTCGCACGACCATCGCAATTATAAGCCTCGGTTTTCGACACGGAATTTCGCTGCAATTCGCCGTTTATCTAGCCGGCCAAGCGAGATGCCATAGATTACCGCGGTCGTTTCACCGCGAGCTGGGAGAGCCGCGTTACCGGGACGATCCAAATATATATCCGAATGTTTCTCATGAATCACTGATAACATCGTGTAGGGCCGAGCACTTTTTCGTTCGTGGCCCGCTCCGGAGCATAGGGTCTCATTTAAACACTGGGAGCCTCGTGGTTGATAGGTGTCGCATGATTGAAAGGTTTGCCCCGCGAGCCGATCGGCTATCGATCGATGATTCCATTTTGGGCCGCCCTCTAAGAACTTCACGAACGCTGGACTTTCTTAAACGAACAAGAAGATCTTGTTTGAGATACATTTCGAAGAGCCGGTCTCAGTGTTCTATCGCACCGTTTCTTTTTCGAGCTCCCCGAAGATATTGAGATATTTAGATACTTGAGACACGGTCAACGTCTGGAACTCGGGATCGAGAATCGAAGTCGTAAAATAGAATTTGGAGAATTGAGAATGATTTAGATACGTTTAATTGATAGAATAATTTTTAATTATAAAACAAAATTAGTAGTGCAGAGAGTTATGCACGAAAGAAACGGTTTTGTTAAAGTGTTTATTCAAATAATTTTATTAAACTACTAAAATAATTTTAAATCATATCTAATTTAGGATTATGATTAAATTATCAAAATAATTTCAAAGATACAATTTATTAGTTTATTATTATTAGTTGTTATTATTATTAGTTTTCATAAGACGCTGCAGATAATAATATTATATTATACGTTTTTTTAAAGAGAAGTTTGCGTTTGCTAGAAAAATATTAGATTGCCTAGATAAAAGTTTAAAAATAGTATCCGTTCGTCATTAATCGAGGATCTCGTTGTGACTATAAGATATAAAAAAAATTTCTACGAAGAAATGCATAACGGTAAAAACAAATGCATTGTATTGATACAAAAGACAGTGCGACAGGAGATGAATAATAACGATGTATACACATCAGTAGGAGGGCGAGACGAAGGCGAGAAGAATAAATCTGTCATGAATGCACCTCTTGCGCAACGTGACTTCAGTTAGCCTATTCGCCACTATCGGAGATTAATCCGCCTATTAGGGGTAACTTTGCAGCGTCGAGAGATGACGCTTGCCTTTCGAGGGGTGGGCGGTCTGTATTCAGCGTCCTCGTGCCGTCGTCATAGAGCATCGATACATCAAGCTTTGCATGCCTGATATGGGAACCCGTGTGCCGTCGCGTCCAAACGCGGGGGCGAACTTGCCGTTTAAATCGCGGAATTACGCTAGAAAGCATCGACAGAGATTCATGGGAAACTTTGAACGCTGGCATACATTATGCAGGCCTACAGTTTAAAACTATACGCATATATTCCTAATATATCTCAGAATGTATTAAAACTCATGCAGATACACATGAGAGAAATTTAATAGGTAAAATTATACATAGAAATTGTGCATTAAAATTAAACATTAAAAGAACGATTTTGGAAAAAGTATCTAAAAGTTTACCTAAGTTTTTGATGTATCAAACTATTTTGAAAATATCTAGCAAAATTTTTATGTATTTCAGCATAACGTTTTTCCATTGTGTAATAAAATTAGATATAGTAATTAAGAATAAAAGTAGCGGTACAAATTCAAATATATTCAGATATACGAAAAAGAGAAAAAAATAATAAAAAATATATATAAATAGAACCATCACGTTATTAGAAATCTAATAGAAAAAATTAAAATTTTGAGAAATTCTGCTCAAGGATTCCAATTATTTTTTCTTTTCTTTTTCAGTGTTAATTTATTAAGTAAATCATTTTATGTGATTTGTGTGTACAATGATTATAAATGCCCGAGCATGTATTCATTAGTGGCGAAAGGTTTTCAAACAAACGCGATTTTCGGTAGCTGCAAAAGCAGCAGGAACAAATCGCCACTGATCCTAAAGAAACAAACGCTGTATCCTAAGTAAATACTTGAGAATGTTGATTCCGTCCGGGATGAATCGATTGCACGTTGACGTCGGTGACTTGGCATCAATTCATCTGGTGAGTCCAGAGCCGGTTACAAAAAGGAAAGTAGGTGGGGATTGTGACAAACCCTGACTTTTATGCACATCGCTGTCAGAGGGGTGCGACCGGCACGTGTCAATCTCTGTGGGATAATTTGGGGAGAACGGCGCTAAAATCAAATCTATCATAAAGCGACATAGTAGAACTTGAAGAACTTTTGTTATTACTTTGAGATTAAGGAAGTTTCGAAATCGCACAAATAAAATAATACATATTTTATAATACGTATAAAATAATGTATCGTTTATCTAGTATTTAACACTTTAGATAAAAAATTTATACTCTGCATGAAAAGTGTTTGATATATATGATATTTATGATTGTGACATGGTAAATTAATTATAGTTAGGAGCTTCCTTTTTTTATAATATAATAAAAACATAAGTTGTTAGTTATAATATTAATAATAATAATTATTATATTTATAATTTTGTATATGAAAAAAGTATATAGTCGACATCAAAAATGTTTATAATTTATAGTCATTTTCGATGCCACCTATATATTTTTTATTTATAGAATTATAAAACATAATTATTATTACACTGAGAAACAAATGCTATTGATTCAATTAAAATCTATATTACGGCTGTCACTAACATAAATAATTAATTCATGTATATTTTTTATTGACATAAAGGCCTTGATTATTGAAATAATAATTTATGCCTTTATGCCAATAAAAATATACATGAATTAATGACTTATATATTAGTGACAGCCCGTAACATAGACTTTAATTGAATCAACAACATTTTTTCCTCAATGTACTAACAATTAAGTATAAAAATGAAGTTTCTAATAATTATTTTATTATGCAATTATATAGTTATAAATATCAGACACTTAATCTCTCTCAGTGCACTAGAAACTTTAGTATCACTCTTCTAGCAATCTATTAAACATTCCTTTCCCGAATTATTTTGACGAAGTTGAATTATAACATTGGCACACAATTTATGGAGGAGCACCTCTTTCCGCTCGGAAGAAAATCAGATGGTCGGTAACCGGCGAAGGAAGGTAGTCGTGCGAGTGCAGACCGAGGCGTCGCATCAGGTGAGGGTGGAAGGCGCCGTCGGGCAGATACATCTCGTAGGTGCAATGTTTAACAATGCGGCTGCAACACACACGCAAACGAGCGCGTGCGTTCATCTAGTGCGTTCAACCTAGCACCTCAGTCGCCTGCTTACGGAGACCAACGATTTATGTACGGAGAAGTCCGCCCACCTCTAGTATCTTCATCTCGGCCGAAGGACGTGCCGTGTCTGGAAGAGGGAGGTGAAGGAAGGACTGGAAGGAGAAGAACGTGGCAGCGAAAAAGAAGTGGAAGTGACCGTCTTCTATACTCCAAAAAAGTAAAATCAAATGTATTCTGTTCAACAGTTTGGTACAATATTTAATAAATATTACCAAATATAATAGTAACCAACCATTTAATTAGAAATAGAAAACAGATAATATTTAGAAGATAATACGTAATAATTAGAAAGAAATAATGTTTAGAAAATTAAAATTAGTTTAGAAAGTTTAAATTATATTTTGATTAATTAATATTTGATTGAAATTACTTCATTAAAGTTTTAATAACTATATGTACAATATATCATTCGGACTTGATTGTTATTACCAGACTGTTTTTTTTTGTGGGTCATGAAACGATGAAGACGGCAGAAATTCTCTGTTTTTGCGTTGTTGTACCGTGCGATCTTTAATTAATAAGCCGACAAACCCGTTCGGCCTCCGGGAACACATATGGGTATGTGTTGATAGGCGTTGCTCCATCGGTAGAAAAGATTAATTTCCGCAGAGGAGGATTTTAATGTGACGAGGTGACTCGCGTTTCACACGTGCGAAGCCTCTGCTATCAAAAGTTCATCGGACATGCGCTAGCGGGGGTGAAATAAAATCACGGGTACCAAATAAATCTGCCTCTCTCGTATATTATTAATGCTGACGTTTATTAATACGTCGAATGCTGTATAAGCCGAGTATGTGTCAAGCGTAGGTACTTGCAACATTATAATATCGTGACCCGATGCCTCTCGCCGACGCCGCCAAGTCTGCCTACGCGATTAGTTTATCTCGTAATTTTAAATTATATTCTCTCATGCGAAAGATATACAATAAATATAAAAAAGGGAAAAATAAAGAATCCTGCTGGTGATGCTGTTTCCATACCCGGTTATATATCGCGATAAATGCGCTTGCTCTATCGAAGAGCCGTCCTGACCTCTTCGCGAGAGCGATAGCAAACGATCGAGAGGAGCGATTCTCCAGGCGTGACTTAGTGCATGCACGGCTCCATACGTTATAAATCAGCGAGCAAACCATCCCCGACTAAATCGACTTTGCGTAACCAAAACTACGAAGGGTGACTGCCGCCGGGTCGAGGGCGAGGGGGTTCGCGGTGGTTACCGGTGTGAAATGTTCCCATGGGGGGTCCTGCGGCCGACGGAGAAACGGGACCGATCGACCGACCCCAGTATACGAAGTCCTCCTCTCTGACACGGGATCCCTAACAGGACAATATGTTACCCGTCTTTCGTTACGCGAGCCATCAGACATCCGATTATACTTATTATCCTGTATTATCCTGTATTGATCGCCGGTCGGTTTGCGGAGTCGCGAGGCTCTCACGCCGATGCGAAGGACAATCCCGATTCACGGAATCTCAAAATTATTATGCACAAAATAGTATGAGTCTCGTTTTACTGCCAGTGCACTGTTAGGTCTGGTTTTTCATTTTCTGATTATGCTTTAGATTTAACCGTACGTAACTTGATCATAATGTAAAAATTGTGTTTTTCTAGCTTAATTACGAATTACTCACTTTAATCCTAAAATTCTATTGACACGTAAATTTTAATTTTTACGTACAAGTCAGCGCTATTTCTTCAGTGATCATTAGGAGGTTCTGTTCTTTTAAAAACTGAAATAAACTTTTCAAAATTTTGTCTTTTTATATTAGTTTGGATAGCCTGATTTCTTGTACAAATTTTACGTATCAATAGCAAAAATTATTTATTACCATCAGTTTAGAGATTAATAATAATTCATAGCTAGAAAAGTACAATTTTTACATTATCATCAGGTTAAATCTAATCATAAGTTAATTAGAAAATAAAAAATCAGACCTAAGTCTGTCGATTATGAACGAAAGTCTTTATAACGATTATAAAGGTTATAATTCAGAGGAAATTAAATGTACAGGCATAACATGCAGAATCGAGAAAATAGAAAATATAAGTTTATAATGGATTATAAAAAAAAAAAATACTTTCATTTCTCACGTTGTCGTATTGCGCAGAGTTACGCCACTTCAATTAACAAACAAACGATTGCCGCCTGTCGACGAAAAGTTTCTGGACGTGGGAAGAGTGCGCTTTCGAAATTATAATAATCATAAAGGATTCTTCTATATTTCCTTCGTCATTTTTTTCATAGCTTATGCATTCGCGATCACTATCTCTTTCCTCAAATAAACACACAGTCGTTAGGCGTAACACAGCGGCCCTTAATTAACAGATTCGCACAAATGCTTGATTTCTCTCGTCAGAATTGCTAACGAGCTATTTATTCGACTTAATTCGAGATGATTGACCGCGAAATACATGTTGACCGTACTCTCAGCAAGAATTCAACGTTAGATGTATCCGAGTTAATACGTGGACGTAAATCTAGTGCGAACATGAATCTTCCGCAGGAAGAAAGAACTAATCATAGAGAGAAGAGGAAGAACGCGTACTCGTAAATCTTACAATTATCTCTATGTCATTTACGAGTCGCAATTCAGCTTTAATAATATTGTACAGAACTGTTTGGCGCAAGCTATTATTTGGTTCTATATAGCTTTGTAACTCCCCAAGGCCAGTCGGGCTTTTTTCATCGAGATATGCAAATTATTTCATATACCTATAATACTAATCACGATTCACAGACGAATGTGCTGGCCGCGAGAGATCCGTTAAGTCATAAGTGGCAAACATTAAAAGTTACGAGATATGAAACTCGCTACTCACATTTAAATCGGCGAGTAAAATACATATAACTGGATCAAATTAATCACTCGAATGGTCGTTCCACCAAGATCGGATATCAGATCCTTTTTTTTGATCTGCTACATTAATTCTGATTCAAAATTATTTAAATTATGTGGAAGTCAATAAAGCAAGCATTTACAATCGACATATAATGTAACAGATGTAATAATTACTCGAACATTAAATTTTATATTATTGCACATAAACTTAAACAGAAAACCCATTAGCATCAATATTATTAAATTGCTTGTCAATTTAATTTATGATATTACGTACTCCAGCTTCAGTCTAGAACTATATTTCAAAACCGACAAATAAATAATCGATGCGCAGTTTGCTTGAATTGGAAATTATAAAATTTACATAAAAAAATATCATTAGGCACCAAGACTCGCTTTGACTAAATTAACATTTATTTGTGTTAAATAAAAAATTTTCTCCGTAAGATACTTTTAACATTTATCTTTAGATATTTCCCAACGCAATGAGATGGTATTGAGATCATTCTCCGGCGACAAAATAAAATTACAGTTATACGAATCGATCGAGCAGCAACCCCAGAAAATGATTTCATGGGGTGGACATCGTGATACCACGCAAATCTGGGGTATCGGTGACGGAGTTACCCTCGAGTGTATTGGGATTAAAGATTAAATAACCAGCATCCCAACAACCCCCGAGTTAAGCGCCCTTTTAACATCCGCCGTAGTTCACAAGTGGCCCTCGCGATCTGCCACGGACGTGCCCTCAAATAACAGGAATTGCTTCAGTTACGTTTTATATATATATATATATACTTCTGATAATAAGATTTATTTAAAAAAAATTTTTTAAACTCATTTTTTCCATATGATTCTTTTAGCAAGATAAACTGGTGTATATCGATAAAGTGAATATCAATTGCAGTAACATTTTAGAAAAAAAAAAACAAAATGAAAAAATACGTAACAACTCTCCTTATCTTCCTCGTAATCGTGCATTTGCATTCACAAGAACCAATTTTTACCATAAAATATTTTTTTAAAATAAGATAAGCTGCGTATATCGGAAAAGTGAATATCGATTGTAGTAACATCTTAGAAAAAACAGATGCAACAATGTAAAACTACTTTCCTTATCTTCCTTGTAATCGTGCATTTGCATTAATTTCTGCAAGTCAACGGTAAGATACGAAGAAGCGAGAAGATACAAAGCGTCTGAAGAGCATGAAAATCGAACGTTCCCGCCTCGAAGTAAACGGGAAAGTAAACGAGAAATCGTAATTCCTCGGCAAGCGACATTGATGCTATCGTACGTGATCGACGGTGTCGTCCTCACGGCAATCCCGTAATTACGTTAACGTACTTATACGCGCGCGGATACGACATCGTGTGTACACACCGATACCGAACTGAGAGTCGGTTGGCCGGTACGAAAATTTTAATTGGCTTCGGACCTCTAATCTCTTCCTAATGATCTCGGGTTCGCGCGCCCATCTGTTTCCGGCATAAAAAGAAAAAAGGAGCGGACAAGACGCATGGCCATTACAAGCTTACGCGCTCAGATATTGCAACGAGTTGATCGCCCGAAAAAATCGAAACAGCTTCTCCTCGATACGTCTATCAAATTTTGATTAAGATGCACCAAAAAAATCAGTCTTAAACTTTTGTTCTTTTTTAATTTTTCACATGTGTAAATTTGCTTCCTTTTAGAAATATATGATTTAAAGTATACTATTTGTAAATTTTTTGTAGATTTCTTTTCTTTACTCTTATTATTCATGCATTCGATTATTGAAACACACAAAGCAAGAAAAAAAAACTATTTCTGAATCTTTCTACTTTTTAAATTTTTACATGTACACAGAAAAAAATACTTGGCTGATTTAATCCTGGTGAAAAATAAACGATCCAAAATTCCAATCAAATTTATAAGATTTCTGATTAAATCTATTAAAATTCTAGTTGAAATAAATAACCAACATTCAGTAGATTTAACCAGAAATCTGGATTGTTCATTTTCCACCAGAATTCCAGTTAATTCAATCAAACATTTTTTTTCCATGTATGTGTGGCATTCTGGAAATTTAACTTATTCAAAATTGTATTTGTATAAATTAGGCATTTTTTATTTTCTTTACTTTGATATAGTCCAAGCATTTGATTATTCAAACGCATAATCAATATCAAATTAAATTAACAAAATAAAGACATATAAATTCATATTATAAAAAACGAGCAGTTATTTGTACATAAAAATAAAATAAAATCCCTGATTTAATGCAATAAAATAATTTAGTTGAAGCAAAACATTTAGTTATTGTAACATTTTAACAAATTTTATCAGATGTCAATGTTTATCAGAAACAAGTAAAATGTTACAATAACCAAATGCTTTTGCTTTAACTATAATATAAATTATTGTACTGCATCAACCAAGGATTTTGTTTACCCATATTCGAACAAAAAATTAATTGATCCAACTAATAGGATTTCTCAATGTAGACTTTTATATACGAAACAAGACAAGAGAGCGACGTCGGATTTCTTATAATAAAGACTAGACTGATTTTTCGTATGCACCTGTAGTCTCGTATAGTCTCGTATAGTCTCGTATAGTCGCATGTATTAATTTCCAGACGCAGTCAGTTTATTGGTTATTCAAGAGACGCTGCGCATCACCTGCTGCACCTCGCGCTCGACATCGACCGATGATCAGCCGGGCCTAATTTGTTTGGCGATTAAATTCGCGGTCGGTCGTCCGTTCATCCGTCGAATCGATCGCCAAAATGCCGAGACAACAGGCGAACCGACCGCCGCGCCGATTCGAGCCGGTACTCTCTCGTCGTCGCCTCGTTAATAGCAGGTTGTACGATCGTAACACACGCGGTTATTATTGTAATGGATAAACGTGCTTCCGCCAGAAGAAGGGAACAAGGAATAATTAGGAGGCAGTCTTGATTTCGCGAGAGCGCGCCCATAATGGGATGCAAATTGCATTAGCGGGATATCGAGGTGCATCGTGCGATGCGATCTGAATGCAATCTTGACGTTAACGCCGCGATGTATTGTCGGAGAAAATATTAATTTCCTGCATGTATATGTGTGCGAACGAAAGACAGAAAAATGACTATTCGCGCCGCGTGACCTCGGCATAAATTATCGACCATGTATTCGTAATACATACGCGCGTGTAAGAGAACATCATTAGACGCATTAGCGATACGTCGCGTAAATACCCTGAGAACAGAATGTTAGAGCTGACGCTAATAGCACGGGGGAGCAATAGCGAATTCCGTAAATCCCATTTGATCTGCCGACATAAAACAAACACACCCATCGCCGGAGTTTAGGACCCACGCGAGGGAAGTTATCCCTCTGCGCGTGGAATTTGTATAATACAATTCAATGCATCCCCCTAAACTTATTTACGTGCGCGTGAATACCCTTTATTCGACGATCGCGAACCAGTTTACCTCAACGATAACGTGACTGTTTTTTTAATAACTAGTATAATATAGCTGACGCGGAAAACTGTCATTGCGATGAAATAGGGACGTGTCAACAATACGAGTTATAAATTTGAGAATATATATTGTTCCTTTTATTTCAAAAATGATACAAGTAAAAAAAATTAAGTTTTTTCAGAAAAAAGAAGAAATTATTTTTTAATTTAACTGAAAATTATTGACTAATCAAATAATCGGCAGAAGGAATATATTCTTAACATGATAAAAAAGTTATAAATAACATGATAATGTCTTATTTTTGTCATTTTCGTTTCATAACCTTTAAAACGTTATCTTTTTTAGCGATGATAATTTCTTTCGATAATTTCTTTTAAAATCATTTTTTTTATTCGTGACAATTTTGATGATTTTTTTTAATGAAAAAAGTTAGTTCACTTTAAAATCTTTATAGATGATTAATGGAATAACATTTATTTAATTCATTTGCGATTTATTCTAATTTATTTACAAGGACTTGATGCTTGTTTCTCCTTACCAGCTTTGTCAACATATTATGTATTATATATAATTTAGTTGTGATTATTTAGTCGGTCATATGAGAACGAAAAATAGAACTGACGCTTTCTCTGAGAGACTTGTTTATGTGAATTATCATGTAAGTTTAATTTATTAGTTACTATTACAAATGTTTATTTAATTTTGTTGTAATAATCATATATTATGTAATTTTTATGTCGGTGATATGAGAGCATATAATAAGACTGACAATTTTCTCTGAGCGATCTGTCTTTGCGTTTATCATGTAAGTTTTAAACATTATTTATTATTTATCATTTATATCTTATTAATTTTATTCCAATATTTGAATACAATTAACTTGGTAATTATAATGAGAACGCTTGGACATCACAATTTCTTATGACTACATCACAAGACACGGCTACACGTCGCACAATTCAATTTTTAAAGTTTAGGTTTTAATTGTATGATTTATCAATTTTTAATTGTATTGTATTGATTGTTATTGCGATATTGAGAAAAATTCGCAGTAGGATCGAAACGTATATTGTTACATTAAATACTAATTAAATAAATTATAATTCTTTGTTTTACTTAATTCATTCATAATAATACTTTACTTAATAATAATTAATAGTTATTAATAATAATTTCTTATTAATAATAATTAAGAAATTACGTTTTATTTAGTTGTGTCATTTTTAAAATGATATATTTGTCGGATTAAATGTTCAATTATTAAATGACGAATTATGAATTCTTTTACGAGATTCACATATCCTCGATGAGTTTTTTTTCTGTCCGCTGAATCATGCTAAATTACGAGGCTGGAATATTGTTACGTCGTTCATCTCACGCGTGTATTTCAGAGCGATTTTTATAGGGACAAGCAGAAGGACGTCTGTTTTTCATTGCGGTGCGCACGGTCTTAATTAAGATGCGTGCTCACACACAAGCCGAGAAGAAATTTATTCACGCTCATAATCGGGCATTACGACTGCATAAATCTCGAATCTCCGTAAAAAACGTACGAAGACCGTCTGCCTGTTTCTACCTTCCCTCTCGTGGTTGCACAATAATGGCTACGAGTACCACGATGATGTGTTTGTTGGCACTTTACTTACAGTTCGGTTGACACGACCGCGATTAATCGACGACGGTCATTCACTAGTCGTCATCGTGGACTTGCATGTGCTCTATTCGACGATTTGTATGATGGTAGTTTACGAGTGCGACACGGTACTCTATGGTGACGTTCCTCTTTGTCCGCCGACATGGGAAGTGAGCATCGCTTCAACTTCATTCTCGCTCCATTAAGTAGATAATGAACTAAACTGAAGGTCTATTTATCGTTTTGCCATAGGTGCACGCGTAATGCTATTATCAGCAGAAACATTAGAAGTAATAATCGAAAGAAAATATTAACCAAAGAAAACTGAAATAAAAGTATCAATAGCTCGATAGACGTTATTAAATTAAAAAATTAAATTTGTTGCGTGAAAATGTTTAAATGTCTCGAAATCTGACAAATAGAATCTTTAGAAAAGATGTTACCAATTATTTTTCTTAATTTTATACACACAATGAAATGAATAGTTATTTATAAAAGCCATTGAATAATTATTTATTGTATCTGGTTAAAAACTATTTACATTTTAATGAAGATTTGTCAGGTTGCCAAATTAATTTGTTTAATATGTAGGAAAATTCGAATACATATGCACACGTACACGTGGATGCAACAAGAAAGATTGATGAGAAGCGTGGCGGTTATACAATGGCTCTAACAAATTGATGGGTTAATAAATAAGTAACTCAAGATGGGCAGTAGCCCTTTTGGAGTTTAAAAATTTTACAAGGGTGCGATGACCAAACGGGGGATTGTATCGCGTGTGAAAGATTCCAAGTATACGAGTCATTTCATGACGATAACAATATGCTATATATGAAAAAAGGGTGAAAGATAGGGCTATTCAATGACGTTCGTTGAAAATCGTAGCGCAATACACACCCGATTTTTTCTCCCATTCTAAAAAATCAATTTAGCATATAACTCCATATCTTTAATTATATTTTTACGGCATAGACATAAATCTAACCAAAAAATGAAAGCAATTATGGAAAAGTACGACGAATAATAATTTAACAAATATTTTTCATACAAGACCATCGTGAAAATAATTCAAAAATTAACTATAAAATTAATTTTTTACGTCGGTAAATCGCGATACAACTATATATAGATATAAAAGCAGTTGCTGCGTAGTGCGCATTGTGCGTGTCGACAGGCGAACATTCAAAGAGACGTCGGCGTTGTTATGGGAGAAAAAAAAAGAGGATACGTGATGCAAGACGCGAGGGTTTACTTCCGCGTGTCGGCGGGCGTGCTTGTCCATAGCTGTGGGATGCTTGTTTGCGGAGTCCCCTCTTTACCATTTCAATGCTCCAATCGGCTATGACAACTGTAGCATCGTGTACGTACTCGATACCCATGAGAATTCTGTCAATGGCCGAGTTCGTTCGCGCATGCGAGACAATGAACTGCAACGACGAGCGATCACAGACGAGTCAGAATTTTCTCCGAGATGCTCGATATCTAGAAGTAAGGGCGCGAGAAACAGCGAAATACCTATAACTGCATCGTAACGGGTTTATAGCGAATCATAAAAAATGCCGTAAACTCCGCGTGACAATAAAATGAGAGAGAAAGAGATTAAGAAGGAGAGAAATTGTTGTAGCCAGACAAATACTTGTGCGAAATGGCATTTGTCGTCAATTGAGCTTTCTCACATGGTGGAAAAATTGTAAAAAAAAAAAAAATTCGATGAAATCGCAGTTTCCCACTCCGCCCACCGATTGACGAACGTTTTCGTGCGAGCTCGCACTCGTAGCCTCCCTCTTTCAACGAAGGGGTTACGTTACGAAATTTAAACATCCATCATCTCCCGCTTCAACCCCTTGGCGGCCCTTCCTTTCTACTTGGCACGCGCCGTTATAATACTCGGGCTTAACTCGCTTTAAATTTAACTGCCCTTTAAAACTTTAACTGCGCTTTACGAACGAGCTTGAACTCGGCTACGGTCGTGACGTAACGCATCTACGCCCAACTCGGGTGAAGCTACTCCCGAGAAGGCGCCGTCTGTTTTTACGAGCTCTCTATCTTGCCGTACTTTTGTTGCGTGAGCGTGAATCGACAAGGGAAATGCGCTAAAATGGAAATTTCACCTGAGATTTCGGTGGAACGTTATGTCGCGTGAGCCTGGGAATAAATTCATAAAGCCTTGCACAAAAGTAACCTTGAAGAATTTTTTTTATTGCGCTCCGATTCATTTCATGCTGCAGTTCGTTGCGGATATGTAGACAACAAAACATTTTTTACGATACGCTAAGGTGTCAAGTGCATAAGTAGTAACATTTTTTATTCTCAAATTGTTTTTGAATAAGTATTTGAAATGTTGAAATTGTTTGAAAGGTGAGAATTTTTTATCTATTCTGTAACAGGAATATGAAAACATACTTTATGTTATGCTAGAGGAATATATGGAATTTTCTAAAGCTTTTTGTTATTAGTTGTATTTTTTTTTAAAGTTTTCAAATTCAATTATACAGGGTGTTTCTTAAATAGCGGACACAATTATATAGTGTTATTCCTAATTAAAAATTGAGTCGAAAAAAAGTCCTCTACCACTTTGCAATTTTCATAATGACGAAATATTAATTTCTAAATATTTCCAAATAAGTACGTATCTGCCCAATCATTAACTATCGCGAAAATTGTATTATTTGAATAAAAAATTGTATTAAATTGAATATTAATGTCCGCTATTTAAGAAACACCCTGTATATTCTTAACTATATAAAATTGATGATATAAAATTGTTTGACAAATATTTATTGAGAGAATTAAAATTATAGTTTCGGATCTAAGCATAAAATATAAGTAAAATGCCTATATGAGCTTCCGACAGTTGTGTAAATAATATATTTATAAAACAAAAAGTGCATTTAAGTTTTTTTAATTTAATTAAACGTAGTTTAATTTAGTTTAATTAAAATATAGTTTATAATTTGTACTTGACTTCTGGACTGAAAAGGATTTAAATCTAGAATCAAAACATTTACAGTTAACTTTGTTAGTAAGTACATTCCAATGTTTGCGAATTGTACTTTATCGCCTTATAAATATATTATTTACGCACCAACAATTAGGGGACTCAAATAGAGATTTCACTTATATTTGATTATTGGTAGAATTTATTGTTTCTAAATCTTGTTGAAATAAATACGCGTTGATAATTTTTTCAGAAAACACTATTTTTTAAATTATTTTTAAGCTCGTATAGAATCTCATATTCTAGTTACAAGTTAAATGTTTTAATTGTTTTGGAAAATGTGTGCTGTTTTGAGGAAGAAAAACTGATAATAAAATTTGATTCCATTAAATTCAGCTGACAAATATGCGTTTTGCAGTTTCATTCACACAATATTCTTCACACAATTTCATTTACACGTGTAGATACATAAACGTCATGAAGAAAAACGTATCTACTGTAACTCACATAAAATCTTCTTCGGGATAGATATATGATTAATTCAATCGCTATCTTTACGGTAATCCAGTTTAGGTCTCCGCCAGAAATAAATGGTATCCGAGTATAAGGTCGAAGGATTTACACGACGGGATCTTACTCGCAGCGTCGTTGTCATGTATCATATACGACGGATATTTTCGTTTATTATTCATGATGCGATGTTGGCCGCGGTTGGTCGTTCGCTGGCGATACGTCGAAGCCTACGGATGTTCAACAATAAAAACAGTATTCACGACTTGGACCATTTAGATTCGCGATCCATTCCATCTCCCGAGATATATCGGTGCTCTCTTCATTCAGAAATTCTCGAAGCGAAATGACTTCTTAGGAGCATTTCAATGGAATATCACGCGAATTTATAAAAGCCACATTTTTTGCCAGTATGACGTATTTGCTTTTTGCTAACTAGTATTAATAAAATCGAGAAAATATGCATATCATTGTGATATAATTAGTATCATTAATATCATTGTTAAATACTTTTAAAATATTACTTCAGATATTACCAGTTATAAAATAACTTGAGATATTGATCTTGATTCTCTGATCTTGATTTCTCCATTTTGAGTATCAATGGGCAATTCTTGAGAGAGAATAGTGAAATCTATCTTGTACAATGTTATCGTCAATCGTCAAAAAGACTAGCAGATATACATTGAGAATGGAAGAAAAAACAAATTGTAAAATTTAGAGAGAAAGGTGCCGGAAAGAAACAAATATGGGAAAGATGGAGTGAAATAACACTTTAGAGGGGGGGGGGGAGAGGGAAGAGAGAGGAGAGAGAGAGAGAAGAGAAGAGAAGAGAAGAGAAAGCCACAAGGGGGCGAGTTATCTCGGACTATCTCGTTCGCTGAGCGATCGTCTTTTGGTTCGGCTAACGCGCGACTGCCGCGTCGAAACCGGAAATTACGTCTGGGGTTCCATCTCCGGTGTTGTGCTGCCGAGAGAGTTGGTGCCAAGAGACTTGGCGGAATTCGCCGCCGTGAGAATGCGTCCCGGTGCCCGGCAATCTGAAGCGACGCGACGCGACGCGACGCGACGCGACGCGATGCGATGCGACTCAACTCGACTTTGACTCGACGCGTCGCTGCTGCAAAGTCGAGCAGACTTATTAAAGTTGTAACCACTCTCGTCTGCTCTCGGTTCGCCTCCTGCACGAAGCTCGCGAAACTGTTTCCACTTGTAATAATGACGACAAGGCCGGTACCGCGACAAGCGAAATTTCACGATACTCGCGATGAAATTCACGTCTCTCGCGAGAAGAGATGCGGTGGACTCGCACAAACACGATTTACTATTAGAGGCGGAAGTCTGTTTACTAGACCCAACGAGATATTTGTGAAAGATATAGAGAATGTCGCGGCGATGTCTACATCGAAACTTGAAACTTCTCGGACATTAATATTTGTTAAAAGTGAAAGTATATCTTGAATTACGTAGAATTGAAAACGTGACGTGAGAAAATTAATGAGTGAAGAGACTTATCAAGACGGATTTTGATGTCTAATAATATTTTGTACGAATTTTTTCAGCAAACTGTGCACCGATCACACATTTGTCTTGAAACGTAGTCTTAGATTAAAACTGGAGTATTTACTATCACAAATTAAATTGACAAGAAATTTAATATTACTGATGTTAATAAGGATCTCAACAGACAGACTGACAATGTCTTATGATCTAAGTATTGTCTTTAGTAATGCACAATAACTGTCTTGTGACTGAAGTCTTAAAGGTGTATACGAGATGTGACATTATAAGTCAGCCATTCTGTTAAGATTTTTAAAACATTGTAAATAATATATATATATATATATTTGTGAAAACTAACTTTTTTCAATAAAATGTTACATACTGTTTTTATTTTCTTCCATTTAGAAATGATATTTAACGATGATTGCTTTTTTCTTTTAACGTCATAATATTGCAATGTAAAGCATGTTTACGCAGATTAATCAAAAGATCTCAAGACGGAAACAAGCATGTAAGGTATATAGAATGTATGTTTACGTCTCTATATACAAGAAGTACTAACTCTGGCGTCATTTCCTAGAGCGAGGACCAAGTTACTACAGCGACATCGGCGAGTCCTCGACGGAGGGTAATAAAGCCATCTTGCTAAGGGGGGTTTTGCCTTCTCCACCCATGCAACCCGCCCCTGAGGAGGTGGCCGGATAGCGATCTATACTGCTGGTCGCCCCTCTCATCGTTGCCTGGCAACCATTCTCTCTCTCTCTCTCTCTCTCTCTCTCTCTCTCTCTCTCTCTCTCTCCTCCCTCTCTCTCTCTTTCTGTCGTCCTCATCCCTGTTTCCCTCGCTCCATGCCATCTCGCTCTCAACCCCTTCTACGGGGAAGCTCTTCCACCTCTCACTCCGGAGAGATGTAGAGAGCGAGGATGATGAAGGACGCGAGATAGAAAAGGATAGAGAGAGAGAGAGAGAGAGAGAGAGAGAGAGAGAGAGAGAGAGAGACATGGGAAAGGGAAAGAGGCCAGAGATTGCGCCCTTATCTCGTCAGATACCGACCGCCCCTGCTTTCAGTTTCCGTTCCATCCGCTCTCCCTTTCTCTCCCTCTCTTTCTCTCTTTCGCGTTACTCCTCTTCGTCCATACCGTTACGTTTTCCTCGTCCTGCCACGACTTTCGCCCCGGGGAGGATTGACACCCGTAGGGGCGGATGCAACGACCGGCGTCCGATTCGATCTCTCGCAATAAAATTATACCACCGACTAGAGTGGCGCCTGTACTTTGAAAATCTTACAACGCGCCACAGTTATAAGTCGCTTCCCGATCGTCAAGAAATGTTTTCCGATTATCAACTGTATTTAGTGTACGTTCCAAAAACTTAAGTGGACAAAAGTATTGATACTCATCACTCGGATGTTGCATTTCGCTTGAAACGTTTCTCATTTAATACTAACTTGAAATTCATTACGGCTCATCATCAACTCCTAATGCGCACATTACGAGGATAAAAGATCCCTGATTCTTTCACAAGAAGGTTCACAAGATGCTGAAAAAACACCTCTCTTGATTTGTTCCGCTCTTTTCTTTTCCCTTACCATCGTCTCTTCCTCTCATACTTCATATTTTTCCTTGTTCCTCTTTTCCCTCGTCCATCATTCTCCCTCACTCCCTCTTTCTCTCTTTCCTTTCTATCTTTTCACAATCTCCTTCCCCCTTTTTCCATCTCTTTTCGAACTGTCTCTCTCCGTTTCGCCCTTCCGAATGAAGGAGGGAGAGACCGGGGCTGATAACGATTTGATGTATGGCCCAGTGATGTCACTAGTCGACGGGCAAACTCCCCTTTTCCCTCGCACAACGAGGAACAGATTACATGGATCGATAGGATTACTGGTAAAGGAAAGTCGAAAGCGCGAAATTTTTGCCCGAAAAATCCTGCTGCTCGATATTTTATTCCGTTCTACATTTAATTCACATAATATAAAGTCAGTTTAAACAGTACGTTAATGAAATATATTGTATTTTTTTAAATACAGCTTTTTATATATTGTATGCAAACACTTATTTAAGAAAAGCTTGCATGTTAACTTCATCATTACATTCAGTTTGAATTATTTTTAATCATTTATAGGTCGCCACTGCTTTTATTCAATATATCGTTAATTTAACTAAAATAATGGAGTTAAATAATTTAACTCGAGCCTATAATATATTAAATTTGACTCAAATTTAGTTTATTCTTTATTAAGTGCGTACGTTTATATTAACGTTGTTTACTTTAAAACTAATTACAAGAATGGATTGATTTACATTTTAACACACACGGAAATTAAAAATAATAAAATATTATTTTTTTACTCAAAGATTGCTTCTTTGATATCTGATAACAGGGTATCCTTACAAACATTCCTTTTTATAATTATTAAGAGAGCCTTAATATTTTTTATTTATTAATTAAAAAACTCATTTGTCTTCTAAGCTTTTATGTAACTCGATATTTATGTATACGTAATACAATATTCTCGTCTGATTCGTTTATTAAATTTCAAAAAAATGCAAATATTTCATAAATATTTCCGCGTTTCTATCAAGTAGCTCGATCGTTTCGCTACTTGAAACGTATGTTTCCAAGCATCTGCGACAAACTGCGGGGGCGTTCCTTCTTGTTTAGATCTGAGTCTGGTAATACACCAGGTCGACCGGATGCCAACGGTGTAGAGCGCGGGTGGTAGTCGGCGGGTGATTTAGTAAGATGAAAAGCTACGTCCCCGGGCAACCCCCGGCAGCGTTATCTAGCGTAGACAGAGATTGCCTGTTCCTTACAAAACCCTACCGGAGAGCAACGCATCCGGGATATCTTTCACCGCTCTTCGAGGCCGCGCTCTGGAAAAGCCTGGCTCGTTTCTAGCAAAAATCGAATCTTGTCGAATTAAATCGACTGAAGCCGCTCCAAATAAGTCTCTTATGTTTTTCTTTTTAAATCGACGAAAAATAAAATCCTAACACTCTTAGAACGAACTCTTCGTTCTAACGTTTTTATTTCTCTTTTCCAGTCGTGTTTCTTAAAAACGAAAAAATTCTACTTTACGTTTTATAGTTTATAGAATTTAACTTGTTATATGCTTCTCATCATATATACGAGACTTCTAAAGGAAATACATTCTCGTTGCATAACGTCGGAGTCATCGCTGATCCTTGATCGATAACGCTATTAATTGCATTTACGAGGCGTTACCAGACGAGATAAACGACTCCACTGAAGTCTTCGCTGACGTATAAGGCTTCTTTGCCGGCTTATCTGCATGCAGAACGCAAAACTATCGATTCACGCAAAAGTCAACAGCATACGTTGCAGAAATGAAGACTAGAAGCTAAATTAGCGGGTACAAAAACGGAGCGAACGGAAGCAGTAAGAATATCGCGATAGATGGATCAATTAAAACCACGGAAGCTATGCGGGAGTGTGCAAAAAGTTGTGCATACCATTATGTGTTTCATAATACAGCAGCTAACTTATATGTATACACAGAAAGAACGATTTTACTGAAGTATTTAAAAATTTAGCTAGATATAAATCTGAAAATAACTTTGTAGATCATCAAAATAATTATACAGGGTATTCAAAGTCGTTAAAATGTTAAAACTTTTTATAACATTGAATGCTTAAGTTCTACGTAATTATTTTGATGATACAATAAAATTATTTTTAGATTTGTATCTAGTTCAATTTTTAGATATTTTAGCAAAATAATCCTTTTTATACATATTTTATCCTATAATATACATATACGCACTTTTGCTAAAGCAATTTTGCTAAAGAATCTAAAAATTTAGCTAGATACAGATCTGAAAAATAATTTCGTTGGATCATAAAAATAATTAGATAGGACAAAATTGGTTGCTAAAATATCAAAATACGTTTGCAGCATTATGCTTAAAATTTCTGCAAAATTATTTTGATGATTCAATAAAATTATTTTCAGATCTGTATCTAGTCAAATTTTTAGATTCTTCAGCAAAATTGCTCTTTCAGTGTATGTGAGTAATTAATGTAACAAATCTCCTCTCGTAAATAATACATATCTCTTATAAATTCCTAGCTTATAGAAATACACAAAATTTCTAGTTAGAAGAATATTAGAAAAATATTGTTTAGTGCACTTATGCAATAATACTTTGCTTTAATATTCAAAATTTCATGACATGGCAAGTACATGATGTCCTTTTCTCGAATTCTTTCTAGCAAAGAGCACAAGCAAAACGTTAAATTTTCGTAAACGGTCCCGTTAACGACTGAAAGAATGGAAAAACTTTTCCGACGCGGGGGAGCAAAAAATAGATAGACACGGGGGACTAAGAATGATAGCAAGATCCTTTACGAGGGAGAGAAGAAGAGGAAACGAGGACGAACGGAGAAAAGTATGGCTACAGCAAAGACGGAAGAAAGGAGAGGATCTCTGAAAGAAGCTCGCGGCACCAGCGGCACGTCATTCTCCGCGAGGAATTAAATTTTTATATCTTTTGCTGAGAGTTTGAGCGATAGGAAGGGGGCAAGTCCGCTCGTACACGGTAGATACTCCCCCGATGGGCGTTTTAATTCAAAAGTCGGATTGCTACTTCCAAGTAGCTAACTTGGAGGAGCGCGAACGAGAAGTCGGAAAGGATATTTAATTTATGATAACACTGCCCGACGAAATTTTTCTATCATTATCGCACGATAAGGTGAACGCGAACAATCTCTCGAATTTTCGTTTTCGCGTTTCTCGTGTATTATTATTGTACAAAATGATATAATTAGATAATCAAAGAGAATGGATAAAATAGTGATACAATACATGTCCTCGAGAAATTTTTATTTCATCTCTAACATTTTTATTTTTCAAATCGTAATTTTTCATTTTCTAAAAAGTTGATAGTACGTTTTTTCTAAAATAAGTATATATATATACTTATACGTCAAAAGTTCATATAACGCTCTGATCTTAAAATCTTAAAACTTTACATCTATAACAAATTTTATAGCAAGATAACGACGTATAATTATATTTAAAATGACTTTAAGAAAAGATTTTAGAAAAAAAGTTAATGTCAGATAATTAATGTCAGCTTTAAGATTGAAAATGTGCAAGAGAGAAGGTGAGATCATAAAACGCGAAGGAAAGTTTAAAGAACGTAACAAAGCAAAGAATGAACATGTAGATGAAAAAGATATGGCGAAAATGTCGAAGAAAATTATAAACTTCTTAATCGTAAAGTGTATGATATCTTCTTCGAAAAATAATTCTCATAAAAAAAAACCGAGTGATGAGAAAAGAGAATAACGCGAAAAAAACAGCTTAGTTGATTTTCCAACATAGAGAAATAAACAATAATTTTCTGGAATCTCAATTGTCTTTCGAGAAAATAAGAATATACGTGATGTGCGCGTATAATAAATTAAGTACAAGTTAAATACCTTTATAAGCCTCCGAGGTTGATACGTAAGTCTCGGCGTAAGTAATATATTTATACGGCGATAAGATATATAATTCGCAAACAATTGGAATGTATTTACTTATCAACAAAGTTAATTCCGTGTATATTCTTGTATACTTTATATCAGGTTCATTATATACGCTCATCACGTGTATTGTTCTCATCATTTTCTCATACATTTTTCATACATTTATATTATATGTATTTTATACGCTTCTATTTATATTATAACTTAAAAAGCGTATATTATATACTTTATTATATAAATGTAAGCTCATAAAAAATATATAGAATATAAAAAAATATCTATGCGTGTGTATAAATTGGAAGAAAAGAAAGGAAGCTTGCATTCCTCGGTATTCGCAAATTCATACTCGTAATGAGATCGTAAGATTATATTATAATTGCGAAACCAACGAGATCACCTTGTCGCAAAGCCGAGACAACAGAAAGCCGAATCGCGACGCGTAAGACGAGCTTAAGGGCCGAAATTGGTTTCATCTACTGTCGCTTAAGGTGGAGTACGAGAGTCTGCTGAGGATCGATGCAGTAATTTCGGGTCGTGGCTTCCTCCGTCTTCTCCCTTGCATCCCCCCCTGTACTCCTCCACGCCGTAGTCTCTCGCGAAACCGCCCTCTCGAAGCCAGGAATCGCCGGGAGAGCAAAGGAGACGGACGAGGGATCGAGGAGAGAAGAGGAGAAACCATCAGATAGCTTTGGCCTTAATATCCCTCTCCGAGACCTCGGAGACGAGATCCTGCCATCCCTCTCCCCTCTTGTCTTCCCTTCGTATAGTCCTATCTGTATTCGGTCCACCTAACTAACATAGACGTATATATACATGTTTGGACGGTTCATCTTCGTATATGTATATGTAACATTACTCACGGTTATTTACTCACACACGTGTATCCCGTGCTATCGGATTCGATCAGTTCCCGCGGAATTTAGGAAGGGAAATTTCAGGAAAATTAACGTCGAATTTGGAGACTGTAGAGCCTGATAATCACTCTGTTGTCGCTTACAGCAGTTTACGATTCGCATCAGTTCGAATATCGTTAGTCTGGTAATTCCGGAGTCGTTAAACAAGCACGCATGATGAATGAATCAGACTCGAAAGGCATCAGGTCTGATCTCGACTGAAGACCGATGTCTGAGCAATAGCGAACTAACAATAAGTGTATCGAGTTCCTTTGCATAATTTATTCAGACTCTTCCCTTTAGACACGACGGTTGGAAATAAGGGCTCCGATTATAAGCGGCGAGATTTATTGTATCGTCGCGCGAATGTAAAAGAAAGATCAAGCCATGAAATATTTGAACATGCGAGACAATCACGAATTGCTGCGAGTCTCGATGCATCTCTGCACATATAAAAGTACGGCGAAAGTACTTTGTGGTCAAGTCTTATCACGAGTAATTCTGTTCACTGAGAACTCGTATGCGAGTGCTGGGACCTTAAGAGATTGCTCTGTTCGGTCGTAACTTTCGCAGATTCTAATCGAGCGCGCGTAATTAGAACGAGAGAGCAATTGTCGGTAATTAATTGGAGGCAAATTAATTAGCTCGATCAGACTACAAAGTGGAAAATTTCAATAATGCTCGTTTGATCGATAACGCGCGACAATATGCGGCCTCGGAAAAAATGTTATCTGTTGAATTTATAGATCCATTTTAAAACGGCAAATTTTGAGGCTCCATTTTCTCCAAGTTTCACGCAAGTATTCGTGATTTGTAAAAATGTACAAAGATTTAGATTTATAATTTTTAATACCCATTTTAAATAAAAATTTGCATCTAAATTGGATTATATGAATTATTTAGTTTTCCTTCGTTTCTTTATTTATTCATGATTCTTATAGAAAATGTAGAAATCGTTATAAAGCACACAAACATTTAAAAAACGCTTCTATTTTTGCAGCATGATAATCTAGCATCAATCAAATTAATCTTGCCTATCCTAATACTTCTGCTCAATGCATGCAAAACGATCTGTTGACACACGTGATTTCATCCTACTTTTGCAAGTGATGCATGCCTGACGGTAATTACCATCCGCTTCTCTTTCATTGTGAATATTTAAATATAGATTATAATAAATTTAAGCGGACTTGTGACACATCTTCGAAAAGATGGATCGAACCAAACAGGTAAAAGATGGTTTGATGTTAAATTTATAATGTTATGCAAATTCTATTCAATTTGAGTTATTTTTAGATCGTCTGCTCCTACTCAACATATTAATTTAACTAAAACAATGGAATTAAATAATTTAACTCAAGAAATGTATTAAATTTGATTAAATGCTCATGTTTACAGTATAGATACGTTGTCTACTTTGAAACTAAATAATTTAATTATAGAAATGGATTGCTCTACACGCACAGTAAACAATAACATAATATTATTCCCTCAAAAGATAGGTAATCAATTACTTTTTTGATATTGAAATATATTATGTGATATTATTATTACTCGTATATTAATGCAAGAAATATTTTTATCACGCGTGCTATTTTTCATTAATTTTTATAAATACACATGACTAATGTGAAATTATGAAATCACTATTCGAGTGATGTATCGTAAGCTACATCGAGTTGGATTTTACAACATTTGATTTGCTCGTAATGCCTGATAACACTGAACTCATTTTCCGCGAGTTTAAGTCCGCAAGAGCCGGGACATTGGATTAACGAAAGAACGGCCGCGTAGGCTGGCAGATGAAGGCAGCTTTGTAGAACGATATCGGTAAGTGGAAATCAGTGGCCGAGTGGCGCCTGTCGACTTGCTGTTACTCTCTCGCACCCTCTCTCAATCTCTTCCTCTTTCTTTCGTGCGTGCGCGCGCGCGCAAGAATCCCACTACCTCCGGAGTGTATACGCTCCTGGAATCGACGAGAAGCAAGGGATGCCGTCCGTATACCAGGAACTCGCTAACTTCATTAAAATATTGCCATCAACACGAGGTCCATTGTTTTCGAGCGAGCCTTCCCGTCCCCTCTAACCGGCCGATTAACCACCTCGAGAAACCTCCTCCAGGAACAGCTGACTGCATCCTCTTTGTACAAGCCGCGCAAGAAGCGCAATTCTTGCGAACTCGCTTCGCGGCGAGCAGATTGTGCGTCGATTGAAGAATACGCGTCGTGACTTGAGCCGCTTCAGCGTTGCGGCTTTGAATTATTATATTACATTTTGCCAAACGCGCTTTTTCATCAGTCTTTTCTAAGATTCCATATAGGTCTTACAATTTCAATTACTATACAATATCATTCGTCGTATCTTCAACAATTAATTCGCTCCTTAAGACTCCTGAGGAGTTATTACAGCCATATTAAGTCATGACGTCAGAATCAAGAAGTGACACGTTAATTTTTATTACGTCATTTAAATAAAGACAAGATTTGGATAAAATAAAATGACGAGATTATTTTAAAAATGGACGAAAACTATGCTTATCCTCCCTGACAGTCAGTAAATAATCATAAAAAGTAATAAAATTTCATTTTGTTTTTGTTTTATTCAAATTGTCTTTATTTATAAATGGCACGTACTAAAAATTGACATGATTCAATATGGCGACTACTCAGCCTTAAGATCCCATCTTGCTTTCAACGCATTTTGACCAAAATATCGCTTATTTGCTACGACAATGGCATAACTAAAAAATTGTATTGCTTGCAAAAAAAACTGAAAACATAAAGAAAAAAGAAAGAATATACCTTTAAAAAACATATTTTGATTCCTCTACAATTAATTATTACACCAAAATTGAATTTCAAATTAATATTACGAAATTGTATTGATTCAAAATATTGAAATTTATTTTCTAGAAAATTTTGCTCTTGCGTTATGTCGTATTAAATGAGCGTTATATTTTCTGAAAGGATCTCACGCATGACGTTCACGGCGCCAATAATTGTGTTGCATCTCTAAAGAGACACAATTGAAAAGCACAGGCAATAGGAACAGGAATAACAGATTTCAATTGTATTCTGGTGTATTCTGATATATACGCTTTCTGATAAGTTGAAATCTGTTATTCTCAGTTTCTATCGCCTGTGCTTTTCAATCACGTCTCCGGCTTTACATAAGAAAAGAAAAAAAAAAAATTTTTTTTCGAGAACCCCCAAAGACCGAGACTCATTACTGAAGTTCGCCGAAGCGTTCTTGTGTGTGTTTGCATTTGCAATACCTATACGTTCGCGTATACTTGATTCCGATCGACGGTTTTTCACCGACGCTGAAGACGATTAATGTCGGCGAGCATTCCGGCCGCGTCGTCCGGACATCCGCGCATCGCGATCCGAGCATGCATCGGATGTCGTCGTTAAACAGCATCGCTCGCGTTGCTTGCACATTGCGGACGACAAAGGGAAGCTTTCCTTCTAATGATCGCGGTGCCGCGCTCGACTGACGGAGGACACGAGCCGACGGGGTCCCGATACGGACGACACGGACGACAAATCCGCCCTGTTGTCCTCGACATAACACTTGCGCTTCATCCCATCCCGTCTCGTCTCGTCTCGCGGCTCGCCTCTCCACGCCGACCGAGCGCAGACCACGCACGTCGTACGAGGAAGCGGCGGCGGGCCCGTGCGGCTTTTTGCCGCGGGTGTAATTGAGCCTGTCCTCTTGTCTGGCTACCGTCTAAATGAATTACGGGATGAGATGAGAGAGAGAGAGAGAGAGAGAGAGAAAGGATGGAAACGAGGCGGAGAGATGCGCTCGCGTTCGCGAACGCGCCGCTTACGCTTCGCGAAGAGGAGGCCGAAGGCTGCCCGCGCGAATTCCTCGTCGAGTACCGATCGATCGTACCGCGATCGCTTTTTCTCATCCCCGTACATTAATTTCCGGCGTTCCGGAGAGGAAACAATGGAGACCGAGCTGTCGTCGCGAACAAATATGGAGCGCGAGCAATTTGAATGTGCGGCCCTTTTAAGTTTGCTTTGTTCTTGAGCTCATTAAGCTCGAATCACGATTGCGCTTGTTCTCAAATTCCGAAGCTCTTACGTTTAGGACTGGTGCGGACTTCTCGTCTCCATTGCGAAATTGCAACGTGACGACGGCGGACGGCGACGGTGAGACACGCTACACGTTGGCGTTTGTTAAAAACGCTCGAGTGCGCGTACTTTTTGCCGACAGGGCGTAATTGCCGCTGTCTCGACCAACATGCAGACAGGCGAGCTGAGCCTAAGTGAATTATGAGGCGCCGCGGCCTCTGAAGAAGATGCAAACCGCCTGGTACGAACTTTTTTACGAGTAAGAAGTAACTCAATCCTTCGCAACGCGTGCGGCTAAATTGTTCGAGGATTTATTAACAACACCGGAGGTGAACTAATTAAACAGGGTAGAGTATCTCGAAAATTGCATTTAATTCTAATAATTTAATCATATTGAATAATAAATCATATTGATTTATTGATGGATGCAGAATTTTTAATATTAACCAGATAATCTGCGCGAATATGAGCATGTTATTGATTCAACATGTTACATCAATGTACATGTGTAACAGCTTCCAAAAACACGCGCAGCCGCTGATGCTGTTCGTTGAAAGAAATGGTGTAATATTACGTACAGTTCATTCTGTAAGGGACGTGCGGTAAGCTGGTTGTAATTAACGAGAGAACGAGGAAGTGCGCTAAAGAACGCGCCGGGTTTATGAATCGCACAAACTTTTGCTGCGGGATCAAAGATCGGCCGCTGTTAAGCAGTTATTACTGCGGCTTTTGTGAGAGTCTTTTTACTTCTTAAAACATATTTTTTATACACGTATACAATTATATATTTTAGATGTAAAATAAATGAATAAAATATTTACCTAATATACATACAAAATATAAATCATGTATATTGTAAAACAAACGAAATATTTATATACACTGAAAAAAGTACTATGTAAATTTTTAATAAATTGTGTTATTTGTTTAAATAGCACTCTAACTAAATATAAACATATATTTATTTAGTACAAGAATCATTAATTTGATATAATTATTGAATAAATATTTATTTACTGTTAGTAAATGTTAAGATAGTACTGTTGCAAAATTAAAAAATTTAAAAATTAAAAAATGTTTAAAGTAAAATTTTAAAATTAAATCAGGATAGACTCAATAAAAGTAATACATATAGAAATTTATCGCGAATTATTCTAACGCAAGATGCGTTAAAGAAAAATGTATTAGTCAGATAAAAATCTAAATATTTTGGTTAAAACTTTTATGAAAAAAATGTTGCGACTTAATTGATAGAAAGCTAAATATACAATTTTTTTAAAGCTAATATAATTTATAACAGATTAAAATTATCTTAATTTAATAAGATTATTATTATAATAATTTCAATATATATTCGTTGTAATATTCTTATTTGAATAAATGAAATTGAATTGATAGAGAGATAAAGCTAAATATAATTTGTAACAAGCAAATCAGATAATTTCTACAAATCATTTTTTTTTAAGAAAAAATTGATTTTCAATTTTACCATCCATCTATGTTATTTTGGTTTAAATGTTATTACATTATCACTAAAATACATATGCACAAGTACATAGTTATATGTTTACATATGTATACAATTGTGCGTAGATCAGCCATCTCTGCGGGATTTTTTTTATTGTTACCAATGTTATCAAGAATATCATTGATGCGATATCTTTCACAAATCACGTACAACTTTTACAATACTCATTCGATAATCTCGGTGTTAGATAATGACGATGACGATTATATCAACAAATAGTCAATCGCGTCAAGTGTCTCACATGTCGGTATTGAGACAATCGTGACATCTATAGTAACCAAATGAAAACATATCACGCATTATTTTGAAGTAAGAAAAAGGATAATATCGGTGAGAGAGGTAAAAGTCACAGTGAGTATTTTAAGTATTTCTTGCATCTTCTGTATTAATAATGTATGATCTTATAATGATGATTTATGATCTTATAATATTTGAATATTTTTTTATTTTAGAGAAAACGTGTGTACGCGAGACAATACATTTCTTCTGAATAAGAACATTCTTAACCTCAAAGATATGTAAACATTGCAAAAGTCAACAAAACAGAGAGAAAGTATTTAAATAAAAAATAATTAAAAAATTAATAAATAAAGAAATAACTTGGAGTTTTTTAAAGAAGAAATTCTTAAGATACACAATGCAGATGAAACAAGAAATAGTAACGCTAAATACACCAGTCATTCCTGTTCTGATGGATACCGCAATCGCTATAAGAATAGCTATGGGTGCAAAAATGCCTCACGAAAGGGCGATGATGAATCGTCCGGATTTGTGGCACAAAATAAAAGTTCTTAAAGGTGGCCAGTTTGACAAGGATACAGTTTTGAAAGGTATTTTGAAGGCAGTAGAACCAAACGATTTGATACCAGTAAAGTATCAAGTTTGTGGAGAAGATGCGTATTTTGTGGCGAGAAATTGTGGTCCTGCACTGGAAACGCTGTGCAAAGCAAACATGATCATCAAAAATGCTAAGGGTGTCGCTATCGTTCTCGTAATAACCTTGGGATTTGCTACAATCGAAGATCTGAAAATCCATATACAGCCCCTCCTGTTAACTGTATTGACCAAAAGATACAATCCGAATGAGAAGTCATTAAACCTGGAGAATTTCCATACAGAACCGGATGTGGATAGAACCATCTATTGTCCTTTATCACAACTTAGAACTTCCAATCATGTTTTGAAGCTAGCCAAGACTGCGATAGCCACTTTCGAACACCTAAATTTACAACATAATGAATTGTTTAACATATCTGCGATAGAGAATTCAGAGTTAACATCTATCAAGTATTTGGATCTTAGACACAACAATTTGTTAAACATGAACACATTAGCCCCTCTTAAAAATTTAGAAATCATTAAGCTTTGGCTCGATGGAAATCCGCTTTGTGAAAATTATTCGACTGCAAAGCAGTACGTAGAATCTGCAAAAAGATATTGTCCGCATTTGAAAGAATTAGACGGTGTAAGCATTGTGGAAAACATGCCGTTGATCTACAAAGACTATTTTTCAGACGACAAGACGCAGCATTTCGCGCATACATTTGTTTCTCACTTTTTTTATTTATTCGATCAACTCGACAGAACGGTTTTACGCGGACTTTATCACAAAGACGCAGTTTATTCCTTTAGCTTTGCCATACCTCACAACACTGCGCAAAAAAAAGGCCTTACTCAGTACACGTTTAATAGAAATCTATTAAGAAAAGGCCCCAAAAAAAATACATGTATTTTCTTCGGCCAAGAAGACATTCTAGCAGCTTTTAATAAATTGCCCCGGTCCTATCATGACAAGAGTTCTTTCACTTATGACGTCATGTACGATAACGATAAATGCATAGCCCTCAGTGTCTCAGGATTGTTCAAGAAACTAAGTTCCGGTACGAACATACTATCGTTCTGTAGAACGTTTATCTTAATAGCTTCCTCCGATAATGAATATCATATTTTAAACGATCAGTATCACGTATGGGCAGCACCCAAAAATATAACACCTGATAAAATAGTAGTCAAACATATTTTCGAAAATGAAATGGAGCCCGTTTGCTTCAGTCCGAGTGAAAAAGCGGTATTAATTACCAGGATACGACAGGTCACTACGATGAACAAGGAATGGGCCGAGACTTATCTGACAGCAGCTCAATGGGATATGCGGAAGACGATTTTTGACTTCATGAAAGATTTCAAAAATTCGTCGATACCGGACCATGCGTTCGTTTCATAAAGCTTGCAACGATATTATGTATAGATATAGAATTATTAATATATACACTGAGAAAAAAATGTACTAAATTTTAACAAGTAATTATTTGAATAGTACTAATACAACATTTATTTATGGAAAATAAATATTTGTTAAATAAAATGTAATAATAGGTAATCAAATTAATAGTTTTTGTAATCAAATAAATATACGTTTACATTTAGTAAATATTTAATTGGCACTATTTGAATAAATATTTATTAAAATTTAGTATATTTTTCTCTCAGTGTAGATATAATATATTATATCTATATATTAATCTATATCTATATATAGATATTATATTAATATATAGATATTAATATACGTGCCGGTATTACTTTTACTATCGGCGCGTCTTCTAAACGCTATGTAAATAATAGAAATAATAGTAATATGAAAATACATGTTGTTAAAAGTTTTTACAAATTTTTATTTATCTTTCTCACATTTGCGATTTCTTACAAAAAACGATTTTTTTTCTTTAATAAAAACCGTTAATTGTGCATTTAATTGTACCTTCTATAATATATAGGCATTTACTTCGCGAGATGATGGTATCGTGTATCAATGAGTATATTACAGGCGATGTGATTACTCGCATGGCATTTAAATGGTCTGCTCAGGATGGAAAACGAGATGCTTAGTGACTTCATCCAAAGGTTATGCACTCAAGGACCGTCCGGACGACGTGAATGAAACAAAATCGTGAAGGCAGGCGAGTTTTTTTTACCCTTTCTAATCGTTTTATCATCGTCGCAATATGCGAAAGCTGTTGGAACTCTTCGAGACTTTATTTATTCTCGATTAAGTAAATCACTATGAATGCGGATCTGTAATTGCTCATTAATGATTTAATCTTGAGAGTATAACACTATGAAATATCATTGTCACTACTAAAATAGATGCAATGTAAAGCCGAGAATAAAATTGTCATCTGTTAATTGAATTCTTTATAATAGATTTTATACACGCACTATTCGTTCGTAATTATAAGTTTCAATTACAAAGGCTCGATAACGATGCGCACACTTTATCGCTAACATCGTATAAGAATAATAATTATGGAAATAATTCATGGTCCGAGCGATTGCGGGGGAATTAAAATTTTTATCCCAAGTGAACTTTACGCTATACATGCAAATTTTCGCCGAGAAAATGATACGATCGAATGAGTTAATAGGTTGCAATGAAGACGTGACTTGGTTGTAATCGTGACGTTTGGTGTAAATAATAGCTCTTTTCTCTAATAAAAAGCTCGTTTCATTACACAAATTTTAGACAATGTACTTCATGAATTAAACAGAATTGTAATCACATAACATTGAAGATTACGTATTATTGTATGCCATAAATATGTAATTACAGCGTAAAAAGATCAACCTCGAAGGACAACATAAGATACAGCTTGAACGTAACAGTACAAGTGTTTGCATTGCGTCACATTGCATCACTGCATTACAAGAAAAAATGCAGTAATACCATGGTATCCAAATAAACAATCATAACACGTTTACAGCAGACCGATCGTTATCTTCTCCGGCTCCTGCTGTTGCACAATCTTGTTACTTCCGGATCGTCGGGGCTCAAGAACATTCACGTGTGAATAGAAAAAGGAGACGAAAATAGTTTGTACAATGACACAGCTACGCCGCGGTCACATTTATACATATTAGATTATTTATATATTTATATATTAGACTAATAATTATCAACGTTGTAAGAATCATGATACTTTATAAAAAATATAATTAAAATACAGAATATTTTAGATGCATAAATTTTTGAACCACTCGCACATCTTTCTTCCAACCAGTGTTTATAGAAACACGGAAATGAAACAAAAAAGATTGAGAAATGTTAAACTAAACTGAAGTGAGTTGCTAACAATTAACTGGGAGCCGAGAGAGGGTATACGTATACGAATAACGACATAATAAAATGATTGTTGTCTACTGTGAGACTCAGTACAGTCTCCCACGAGGCTCCTTTGAGAAATCCGCCTTCGTAAAAATAGGGAACTGCTTCTTCCAATACTAATTAACCCTTGTATTAATTAAAACTTTCTTCCCCCGATAGTTCGGTGCTTCCTGCATCAATACCTTGGAAATCGAAAGTATCGACACTTGAAACGTAATCTCGAGCGTAATTTTAAGACTAAAATAATTTCGATATTTTGATAGGCAAAGGGACTTTACATAAAATAAAAAATTGAAATAAAGGAGAAAATCATTATTAATTCTAATGTAAATGTCAATAATTCCTCTATTTATTATTTTTTTAAATACAGTCCAATGAAATAGATTAGGAATTTTTTATTTATGAAAATCGCAAATGCTTTCAAACATTTTAAATGTGTTAAATTGTGGGTCAGAGTATTATAGTGAAGGAGGAACACAGTATGATTAAAAAGATGGCCCATTGAGACATGATCATGTCAGGACGTTCATAAGAGACGTACGCACGATGTAACGTGAAGATGTTCCTCTCAGATAACCCGCAAGAGAAAGTCATATCATGCAGATCCTATGTAAATTTTTCATGTCGCCCCTCTAAAAGGCGTTAGCGAAAACGAAAAGATGCTATACGCTTCTCATCTACGATTAGAGATGACTTTTATTGAGTAACGGAAGTAAGCCAGAAGAGAAAATTATCAGCAAAACTTGGAATGTAATACAAATGCGTTATACAGCGATATTCATTATGTAAAACGAGAAATGTGAAAAGTTAAGTAACATAATATCTAATGGGATTCGCTATTTCGTTACTCGTTTGTTGATGTTAATAAGCGAGGAAAACGTGCGTGTAAATGCCTACAATGTCATGTACAATAGTAATCTAAAGGAAAGATTGAATACATAACGGTAACTTCTAATCAAGCTCTAATCTAGACGCTCTAATCTAAAAGCGAAAATGTGTGAGTGGAACAAATTTTATTTTAACTGAGAACTATAAAAAAATTTCAGATCAATTAACTACACTAGATCAATTAACACTAACAAAAAAGTAAACTTGAATTAATTAATTAATTGCATTATCTAACGATTACTACAATTGCTGCAAATGTTTTGTGAAAGTTTATATTAGCTTCAAATATAAACTTTTATGTCATTCTGAGATTCTCATATCAAACAGTATAAAATGCACATGTTTATTATTATAATTAAATTATAGATGTATCGTGTATTAAAAATATTACTCTTTAAAAAAAAAATGATAGGATTAATGCACTGGCCAAGATATTCTTGTACTAAGATATAGCAACGACACATTCAACGTGAATCTAGCTATTATGACATCCTGAAAGGATTCTTTATGATTAAAATTACAATGGCGACTGCTATAATAAAAGTATGAATTTAAAAAATGTTTATTTAAAGCTCCTGCCTACTCATTGTAGCCATTATGACGTCAGAAACTATAAAAATACATTTAAAAAATTCTTACAAACTATATTAAAATATATGTATTTTTTAATAAAATAATTTGCAATTAATTGAATAGATTTATAATAAGATATCTAAAACTCCCTTTATGTTCTGGTCAATCAATAAATAATTATATATATTTGAAATATATGTAATTATGGTTAATCAGAAAATGAAACAAGTTATACATGTATGATAGCTATCGAATTGAGATAAATATGATTTTATTAGATTCCAAAGTAACAAAATAAAATGAGAGTTTTCAATATATTTTACAAGTGTATTCTATTCAATATAAATACTGTTTTATTGGAAAATATTTCTATTTTTTAATATATTTTGCAAGAAATTTTATTGTTTTCTCGCTTCGGAGACGTTAATTTGTAAATACGTAGTGAGTGGTGAAGAGTCTTATCGTTTATCTACTTGATCGATTTTTTCAACGATGATAGAAGCATTTAACATTATTAGTGCGATATATAATACTTGTATATATTTTACGATTTTTGAACTGGACAACGAGTAAAACTTATTGAGACGAGTCGAACGCGTTGTAAAAATTTTTAATTTTTTTTCTTGCAAACAAAATGACGTAAGGTTACAATAGGGAAATCGGCTCGTATCAAATAATGGAACGAGCTAAGTCACCTTCTCCCAGTCTAAGCGAACGAAATTATCGCGAAGTGAAGAAATCGACCATAAGGTTTAGTAACGTTCACAGACTGGACTGATTCCCACGAATGACGTTATAATAGCTTTTACGAAAGCGGAAAAATCTGTTCTTTTGCGTAGCTTTTGGGAATAAGCGTTTTGTTCAGCTTGCGGAAAAAAAAATGTTACTGTTAAATTATTTTACATAATATATAATATATAATATATATAATTATTTTATATATAAAAATAATTCTCCAATTATTTAGAAAATACATATATTCAATATGTTTCAAGTTTGCAGTAACTTTACGCAGATTCGAGAAATCTCCTTTCGATTTATGTTACACGATCCTATAATCACAATAATAAGTGCTGTACAATTTAATGTTATCCGCGTGATTATTGTGGTCTTTAAGCTTAATCGATTAGAAGCAAATAAAATCGATCTTCATGCCTAAGCGAAATGACGCTGCGTTAGTCTTTACGAAGGGAAATCGAAGACGAGCAATTCTCTAAACAGATAAAACAGTCCGATTGGGAGCAATTGTGCAAGACGGATTTTCGCAAGACTCGTTCGCATTCATGCGAATGTACATGCCGGAGAAGAGCGATACGATTTTACCGGAGATGCATCACGCGTGTGCATCTGTATATGTGCACGCAAATACGCGCATGGGATTTTACGTGAGACGTGAATAATTAAAAAGGGCACGCTTGCGCCATTTTCCCGTTAATGAGTATTCGCAGCTGCATTTCCTTGCAGTTACGAGAGAATTTCTTCTTTCTCTTTTCATCCCTGACTTATCTAATTAAAAAGCTTGCAATCCTACATATATATACTACACAAGTACAATAAAAAAAAATTGTATTTATTCCAAACTTCTCGGCATTGTAATTTTTAATTTCAATCCTTTTACTTTCTTATAATTTTATATTCTCTCACGTTTTTTTATACATATTAATTCCCGCTTTCTCTCCTTTTCTCTCCTTTTCCTTTCTTCTTTTCGATTCAGTTTTCAATGAGAATTAGTTAGTCATTTCGATCTCATTTGACTTGAACTTTTCGGAGAGATAGCTGGCATGTGGGAATCGCTTGTATAATCGGCCGGCACTTCCACGTTTCACGAGCGCGGGTTCGCGTATCACGCACGTAAGAACCGCGCGGCTTCACGCGCGTGCGTTTATGCAACATTCCGGCGCGATTTTGTGTGTGTGTGTGTGTGTGTGTGTGTGTGTGTGTATGCGCGCGCGCCTATATCAACGAAATCATTGTGTCGATGTGTTCGTAGCAATGTGCCCGGGGCATCAGGCCTGCGACAGTGTCGTGAGTGAAAGTTATGCCGGCTTCTCTAGGGTTCATGTGTAGCATCAGCATGACCTACGATTATAAATCGTCTTCGAGTTTGTGGCCTAGACGGCTGAAACCATTTCCTGTTCTAAAAAGGAAACCGAATTCTGCTGGTTAAAGGATCGGATCTAACGATCATTTAATTACTACAATCGCAAGAGCAGATTTCGAAGATTTCGCAACTATAAAAAAAAAAGAGAGATATCATATTGAAGCAGATGAATGATATTTCACAATTAGCTAACGATCTCGTCGATTTTTATTTTACTCGATTATTTTACTCGACATCTATTATTTTTTCTTCTTTACAAGAAGAGTTCTAAAAGCGAGTTCTAAATCGGAATTATGTAAATCGAATGGATTATTATTTATGTGAAAGGATACGAGCGCCCGCATTGCGCGCGAGAGAGTTAATTTTATCATAGAGAGGCGTATTGACAAAGGAAAAGTGATGATTCACGGTATGATATTCAAACAGAATTTCCTTTCCGGATATAACATATTGTACGTTACGTATATGCAGAATTAATGCGCATCTCTATAACGTGAAGAATAAATAATTTCGCAATGTCTCTTCTTCTTTAAGACTTAAATTGTGCAGATGGCCTTTCCAATAATAATATAAAATATTTATCGACATGACCGTTAATTATAAAACTGTTAATAACAAAACTTTGCCTGGCGGCAAAAATCACGTAAAGAAAATATGCACGTATCCAAGAATGTATATAGACGTTGGAAAGGAGCACACAAGTAGGAAACGAGATATATGGTCGTCACTTCAGAACTATCAAACGGGATTCTACGTTATATAAGTGAGAGGCGCGTATCGCGGTGATGAGTGGATAATTTTCTTTTTCGCACGGAGTTGCACCGGAGTATGCACAGTATGTCACAATAACCACGAGCAGCCCCTTCGCCGTGTAATTAAGATCTCGAGTACCTGCTTAATTCGCCACAAATACGTTAATTACGTCGACGGGAACAACCAGTGCATTATGCTCTCTCTCTGTGGAGAAAGAGATTATTTAAATTAATTAGTAGTATGAAAATTAGTGATATGAAGATATTTCTCGATCGCGACAGAAAAATACAAAACAATTCGTGATCATGCATATTTTTTAATTTTATACACACGTTTAAGAGCGCATCTATCTACAAATATTGAAAACTTAAATATTGAAAATTAAAAGAAATGTCTCATGTAAAATGTCATCATCCTCCGTATCATAATCACATATATATTATTTTAATGACGTTTGCGCAAAACAATTCATTAAAACAATGATACGTGATGTTTGAAATGCCTGACATATATTTTAATCTTTTAAGCAACGCATGTATTGTGTTTATAGTTGACTTTACAATATAATATATTGCTTGAAAAAAATGACACAACTAAAAAATTCGCACGTTTTGAGATAATAAAAGAAATCAACTTTAAAGATGTATGTTTTTTGTTGGAAAAATAATACATTAATTCTTCCAATTAATCACTGAAGAACAGAAATATCGCTTGTCCTCTGTTCAAGTTTGTTTATAGAAATGATTGTTTATAGAAAAGACATGTTTTCAAATTAAATAATGTCTAAGGAATTATTAGTGCTAAAATAGTTACAGAAAAACGTCTTACTTGAAGTTATGTCATTGTTCTTTAAAAGATTCCTTAAAACGTTGTTCCAATTACGAATTTAAAAAATGCCCTCCTAAAAAGTTATTAATTTCAAGAGGTATCACTTTTCTATAACAAGCAAGAGAGCGATATATAGGTATCTAAGAATTTAGGTTGAAATTAGAGCCATGATTTAAGACCGAGAAAGTAATTGTAACCGATTCAACTATCAATCGTAGACTAATCGCTTTAATTGCTGCCTCTTTCCGGTTCAATTGTCGAGCTATGTTCTTGATGCGCACAATTATCATCAATGAGAAACGCTATATGTTTGCTACTTTTCATATCAACATGGAAACAACATAAATAAGTATTAGTAATATCTTATCTTGCGATCTGTTAATTAATATTTAATTGCGTAAAGAATAGAAAAACAATATAATTTTCGATCCTGTTATGGATAATAATTGTAAGTAGAAAATAATTTTATTTTCTCTAACCGTCATTAACTGTAAATTCTAAACTTTTATTTTATTATTAATGATATGATCAAATATGCCTTAAGGCGAGGGGACGAAGAGAGAGTTAGCGGTTATGATGACAATCGCATTAATAATGAGTGAGAAGAGTATCTCCATAATGAATTTATGGATTATCTTATAATATGTTATCTTATAATATTTTGCTGTCAGAAAGAAGACTAACATAGAATATCTATGTGTTTGTAAGAACAGGAATCTAATAATATCTATAATAATATCAAAACAGCTTCTACATGATTGTTGAAAGTCATTTTTTGTCATCATCACTCGATTCATTCTAATATTATCATAACTTGTTCTATTTGATTATATGTGTGAAAATATGTATATTTAAATCTTTAGAAATATTAATTAATAATAATTAATATTATTAATTTTACCTATAGAATATTATTTTATTAATTTTCATCAAATTCAGTAGATTCTCTAAACTGTAATACATGAGAAGTACATAGAATCTTTAATTCTATTATAAAATTTAAATTTTTAGTTTTGCGTGAGACTGTGAAACGCATTAATAAAGTAAAATTTGGATTTGACGGAAGAATATACGTGCACTGATTAGTGTTGCGAAGGAACGATCGTAAGGAGGCCGCTGAAGAGAATCGTTGTGAAGAAGAGTGATTTCCAGGACGATCGAATGCCGGGACGATCAGGTCTCCGTGCCTCATCTCGTCTTCAAAGCATACGGCCTTTGCTTTCACTTTCTCACGTGGTAGAGATGAGCAGACACCCTCTCTCTCTTCGTACCGTCACCGCGAGGCTAGATTATTTGCTAGCCGACTAATCCGATGGTCATTGTACGCCAAAGGCGTCAAAAATAAATGCTGAAGTATGACATTTGGAAAATTCGTACTTATTAATCTTATACATCATGCATGAACCGAGAAAATAGTGCCACGCACGAAAGGATATCGTGAAGACAAAGTTACGCAATAAGTCATAGTAAATTAGAACAAATGATTTCGAAAAAATTGTAAAATCTTTCTAAAAAAGAAGTAGAATAAAGAAAATTAATTTATTCATAATTAATATAAGTATAATATATAGATGCCGTTATTATTATTATTATTATTATTATTAATGTAATGTTATTTATAATTATAATATCATATAATATTATAATATTAATATCGACAATTATTAAATTAAAATCCATTCACTTTCTCTCGAATCAAGATATCGCATAAAAACAAGTATTGCGTAACAGGTGTCACAGGTCGGGATGATCGTAAAGGATCGATTTGTTCGACTGTAACTTCGCATACTATTAGCATAATAGTGCCGCGTGTGGTAATTTATTTTACGTATTAAAAATTCCATACTGTTAGTATTTTGTGAGTGTTTTCGAAAAAGTCGCACAGTCACAGAAAATACAGCATTTAAAATAATTGTAAAAAATTGATTATAATTATCTGTTCCTTAATACTCTATTCCATTTTAATTTATTTATCTCTAAATATAATAATTACTGAAGAAAAAATTTATAAATGTAATAATGCATTGAAAAAAATTAATTAAATCTTAATACATATTATAATAATTTCTTCGAATAATATTACGTAAATATTTACTAACGATAAATAAATATTTATTCAATAAAAAAAAAATAATTAAATCAAATGAACAGTTTTTGTGTCAAATAAATATATGTTTACATTTAGTAAATATTTACATAAATCTATTCAAACAAATATTTATTAAAATTTAGTATTTTTTTCAGTGTAATTGCATAACTGCTGGTTTCAATCCTTGCAAAATATAATTAACTGTCGTTTCCGTTAAATTCTTCTAGATTGATCGATCTCGTTACACTTTTGTTGTGTTACACTTTTCTGCTCATTTTCTTGTTAAACATTTTCTTGCTGAAGGAGGTTTACAAGCTTCGCGGGGAGACCCTCAACTAATGCGTTCGCAAAACGCACGCGTGTCATATGAGAGGTGGAGGACGTTCTTGACAAAAATCTCCACACTTTCACTAACTGGAATCGGAGTGCGTGACAGGCGGGACGGTCGGTTTGGAAAAACGGGGAACTTGGTTCGTTATTGGCCGCGTATCTCAAGGCTAAACCGCGCGGAAGATCCACACGCCGGATCGCATGCACGGATGTGTGCGCCTGACGGAAGTCAGATGTACTAGCATACGCTTAGCACCTTTTTGCATCCGCTTAAGAAACCTTGCGGTGGTACCTTGTTCGAAGAGTCGGTCGACAATCTTGAAACACGGGAGTTATAGAGTCGAGCGCGAACGGAAACGCGTCTATTTGCGCAACGTATGTATTTTTAGAGGAGAAAGGTATCGAGAATCACAACAATCTGAAAAATACTCATTTCGAGTCGAATTTTTTGACAATGAACGGCATAAACTAATGAACCAACGAAGCTTAAAGAGATAACGTTCTTGGAAGAGGAAAGATTGATTGAACAAAATAACGTCGTTCAAAAAATGCATATATGAGCTCATTTTGTTTTAAACAACTTAAGGAAAACGGAAGAGCTAAAATAATTGATTTTCCAAGGAGATCACGATTATAATCAAGATGCTTCGCATCCGTATTTCGCGAAAGTTCCAGGCCAACGATGTTACGGAAAAAATGGTTCACTGAAACCTTTGACCTTCCGCGCTTTCTCCGTGAGCATGCCGGCGATCTGCCGCAGGAATTGTCATGCTCTTTGAGAAATTCACCAATGATTCAATATCGGTCTGGCCTTTAAATGATAGTTAAAAGTTAGAAGTTAGGAAAGAAAGAAAGAACAAGAGACCGGAGAGACTGGCAAAGTTTAATTATTATCAACGGAAACTCGCGAAAAGATCGCGCGAGTGAAGACGATAAGGGTGCGTTCGTTCAGTTCATTTTCTTAATTGCCGCAGACTCGGGAAATTATTCTATGTGCATTTAATGAGGAAGAATTTACGTTCCTTAGTGGCGAGACTAATGACTTCTACGTGTCAAATTACTCTGGGAAGTAAATATCACGTCACGAGCTGCCCAGGGCAGCTCCTTGTGGATTACTATTTGCCGGGAGAACGAAGCATATAGAGATTCTTGGATAAATTAATGCAAATTTCGAGTCAGAAATTAATAATTGAATCTCATCAAAAATCTAATGTCTGATATGTGCGTGATTATTTCTGGATGGAATTACAACGATTTCTCTCACTGCGGAATATTCGACGCATTTACATTAAACGAGGAATTAGTAGATGTTATGCAGAGGTTCAATAAAGATTAAAAATGAATTATATAAAAACTTTTTTCTGAAATGTGTAAACTGAGAAAAAATGTACTAAATTTTAATAAATATTGATTTGTTCGAATAGTGCTAATTTAACATTTACTTAATGTAAATAAATATTACTAAGTAAAAAGATGATTAATTAAATCAAATTAATGGTTCTTTTATTAAATAAATATGTTTACATTTAAATATTCAGTTAGTATTATTCAAACAAATATTTATTAAAATTTATTTATTAATATTTATTAAAATTTAATACATTTGTTCTCAGTCTACAGTGTATTCTTAATTTACTTAGGATAAGACTATATATTTTGTTGAGCTATTAAGATTTTTTTTAAAGTAAACTTAATTGTAATATTCTGATATTTTAAATGTTGAATAAAAAAGATTGCGTTTATCGACCATCTTTCTTAATTTTTAAAATTCTGCATTGTCAATTTTTGAAAGTCGTTTTAGGTTTTTACAGTTTTAGGTTTTGCTTCTTAATGCGACGTATAATGTAAAATGAGATAGGAAACGATTCGTGAGGAGATAGACTATAATTGGAGATATCCAGACGTCACCGTTATTATTATTTTATATCGTCATCCAAAGAATCCTTCCCTATCATTCGTTTTTATCGAACGTGAAATCTGTCGCTCACGACTGCTCGCATGAACAAGCGGCTAGGAATCACCGAAGAAGTTCTTACGCCCACCATCGTACGACGACGAGAATCGCCTCTGTAGGTGCAAATATCGTACCATCTACGAGCGAACCGAAGACAACTTTCGCCCTCCAAGGCTGAGAAGATTCTTCGCGGCGTAGAGCTCATCGTAGTGCACGTAATAGAAACGGACGGAGGAACGGTCATTGAAAAATATAATGTTCGATTCGTTAATTGCCCTGTTACGAGGCACGTACGTGCGTTGATGTCGAAAGCCTTTAATGACTAATAGATATCGTAAATCAACGAAAAACAAAACTAAATAAGTTTAATCTATAATGGATTTTACATGTTCACAAAACATTCTAGCGAATTTGCTGGTCCTATATTTATATAGCATTTGTCAAGAGACATTTAAAGTCTCATCTACATTACTGAAAATAATAAGATTACTGTTTTTTTATATAAATTTTGAATATGTAAATCAAGATAACCGTGCTATCAATTTCAACATTGAGTGAGAATGATCCAATAGGGGTCAAAACGTTTATTTTAATAAACTTATGTTTTTGTAGTTAATCCTGCATTAAGATCTGACTTGGTAGCTCTTGTTTTATTATTAATCTTATAAATTATATGAGCCTATTGTCTTTTTGAATATTTTAAATTTATGAAAATTTTGAAAAAGTACCCTAAATTTTTTCAGAATTTATAAGTTTTCTTCAGAAATTATAGAATGAGAAATCTTAAAACATTTCAGAATTCACGTATACGAAGAATTCTAAAAGATTTAGATTTTCTTATGCAATACTTCTAAAAAATGTTCTAATTCATATAAAAAATCTGAGAAATTTTCTAAAAGGTTATAAAGGTTATACAGAAATTCTGAAAAATTATATAAAAAATTCTAAGAAAAATTTTCTTAGCAGGGCAACGACTAAAAAAATTGAAATATCATCGTTACAAATTTTGTTTATCGAAAGAAATCGCCAAATTGGATATATTAAAATCAATGTTCGAAAAATAGACATCACGAGATGCAAATGCAGCGAGATCGAAGGTAATTTTGCACGATGTTCTTTAGATTTAAATTCTGAAGCTATCGTGAATTTTTTTTCGTCTCATACATATACGTACTCACACAACGTATTACACTGGCAGTGCGCTGCGAGATGCAAGACAGGCTAAATTGCGAAATTTCAATTGTCGAGGTACGACCTCGATCTTCGTGCGACGGCGGCAAGTGAATTGGGCCACGTGATTCTTTTGCTCGTAGATAACTCCTTTGCATGTTCTACGCCGCGTATCTACCTTAGCTTCAACCTACGGAAGTGACCTTATCTCATCGAAGAATCGAGTGCTACAATTCCACTTTGCAACGAAACCTTCTCTCTGATCGCAAACGATTTCTACCCATACCTGAGTCAATTCGTTCTAATTAGTTACTAACTGTCTGGGATTATGTGCCTCTAATATCAGAGAAACCTGTGATGAGAAAGTTTAACTTTGAAGACTTTTTCCGAGATACTAGAAGTCCTACGTTTCGACGAAAGTATCTAAATGCCACTGAAGAATTCTCTAAGTCTGTGCAATTTTCGCGCAATTATTCGGCAAATTTCGCTCAGCTATTTCAAATATCTAACATTCCTAGAATGTACATAGTCTCGAACAGCAGAACAATCTGCGAGGCCGTTCATGGATATGGCGATTTAAACGTTCTAAACAAGATGCTCGCTGTTCCGTCCACCGTAATTCCTCGGATTATTGTTGGAATGCAACCGAGCACTCCTTCGATGTACCCTCGAATGCAATGAGTCGCGATCTCGCGCTGGCAAAGGCCACCTAACGACCGGTCACGCCGAACTTACGCTAACAGACGAGACATTCAAAGAGCGTTCCTATCGAAGATTAATTTAGAAGCACGAAAAGAAGAAACACGAACGATGCCGAAGCAAAATATTTATATTTTTATGTATGAAACCTGTAAGAAAATAAAAGAAGAATTAAAAAAAATCTTCTATTATAAAATTAAATTAATCAATAGTTGCGTTTAGCAGAATGTTTATTTTCATAACTGTTAAAAATTTTCTTCGCTGAGATAAGACTATTCCTCTCGATCTATTGTACAAGTATAATCCAATCGATGTAAAGCGCTTACTAAGCATTAATTTTTGCTGAATGATCATTTAGTTTTATTAAACATTTTTTCATGGATGGTGTAAAATATGACAATTAAAAACTAATTTTCCACAGATCAATATTAAAAAAATTAAAAAGCGCAACTTAACGATAATTTAATTTACTTTTCTGAAAATAGGAAAGTGTTAACTTTAAGATTCTTGAAAGCCTTTTTATACGATTTATAATTTAGAATAAAATTCTTGCCGTAATTTTGTGCCACGTACATTGTTAAATCTACATTTACAACGAGAACCAGGTGACGTTATCGGGGATTTTGATACGTTTTTGATAAGTTGTTCTTGAGCGAAAAAAAAAATGATATTCGGTCGTTTCAGCCATTGCGCATTGGCACATAGTTTCGAAGAAATCGATTTTTAAAATTATTGTAATAATTTGACAAATGTACTGTATAGAGGAAAATAACAGTATCTTTATAAATCTTTATAATAACATTTGTGCAAAGAACTGTCGACGCGAGACAACTATCGATGCCATTAAAAACCATTCGATAATTCATCATCAATTGTCATCTCCAGTTTTCGCACCAATGATAAAATATGCTTGGTTCTCATCAAAATTGATTCCTGAAAGAAGTATTTCTATGTTAATCAAATCTGCTTTCCTTCAGATAGTAGAAAAAGTTTTATTTATTGAGAATTAATATTAATTTTATTAAGATTTATTGTAACTGCAACAAAAATTCATTCGAAAGGTGTTCACAATGCAATAAATATTTATATTTTTCTTGTTTTTATGATTTATATACGTATGTTTACAAAACACAATTAGTTTTCTATTATTATTAACAAATCGATTAATATTAATGAAAAGAAGATTACAAACACATATGACTTACTTATTCCTAATCACAATTTCCAATTTCTAATTTTATCAGAAACTATAGCTGTTTTTATTACATCTTATTTATGCGTTCATGTGAATAACAACAACGATGATAATGATGATAATAATAAATATTTATTCATAAATAAATGTTTAATTATCTATAATATTAATTTGTAATTTCATGAAATTTCTTTACAATCAAAAAGTAATTAAAATTAATAACATTAAATTAAAATGAAATTTATGAAGAAACTGATATTTTATTCTATAGGAGAGACCGAGGACGGAAGTGGAACAAGGGATAATAGTAACATCGTTAATAATTCTTAAACTATAATAAATATGTGTATGCGGCTGCATGGTAAAATTTTGTGGACAGATCGGCATTGAATTCGTTACATGCTAGTTCTCGCGGAACGTGCACAAGTGCAGGAGCAGAAATTATTTTTTTCATGCAAGTAAGTTTTATTGCGTGCACAAAATCTAAAAATTTTTTTTTCTTTATAATGAAGATCTAATGTATTATATTATCATAATATGTTTTAATGATTATGCGTTGTTTGCACATTTGGGTTGATTTTTATCTATGTTTTTATTTTAAAAATTTATTATAAATCAAAATATTATTAGAGGATAATAATATCAATATCTGGAGTCAGTTGTAACATTACAATTATCCCCAAACTTACTTGATTTTATTTTAGTATTATTTTGTACAATGTTATTTGTATTTTTCTTCATAGAATCTCATTAACAAGAAAACTCAAAAGATAAAAGAAAAACTACATAAAAAAGTATCTTTATACAAATAGACATTTAAAGAAGTTATGAAGAACCAGTTATCCATTCGTGCAGCTGCAAGAGAGAGTGTGACTTATGTAGTTGTGTTATGCACCTCTAGCAAATGTGGTACAATTATTCCCTTCTACTGTTATAATCTTACTATTGTCCCTGGGGATTGGGATGGTTGTAACTAAATTTCTCAAAATAACAAAATAATCTTTAAACAAACATAACTTTTTTTCTAGTTACATAAAAAAATTAAAGAAAAAAATTTTGTAGCTAAATAAATTCTACATAGCTAAATAAATTCTACATCTAAAGATACATATCTTTTTAATGTAAATATTATATTTTAACTGTTGGAACATTTCAAAGTCTAAATGTTACTTTTATCCCCGGTTTCCCTTACAGTGTTGTATGTTTTTCAAATTATTACAATAATTATTTAAAAAATTGATTTCTTCGAAACTATGGACCAATAGCTGAAATGGCGAGTTTTTTGTTCAAGAACTGTAAAAAACGCCCCCGACATCATCATCTGATGTTCCCTTTGTTAGTATTAAATTTAACTAATTTGTGGATTAGTGACGAAATTAGGTTAAATTTGACACTATAAATTTAACAGTGTAATGTAAAAAGTAACAAATAAAATTAAAAAATCAGATTATACGCTCATGTATTAAATATATGTTGAAATATAGAATAGATCGTTTAACGAGACTTAAGTTCTAAAAACAGAAATCGTATGAATAAATGTGTGATAGATAGGAACTATCTATACAGTGGCGCAATCGCGAATATCCTTTCACACAAAATATAACTACTTTGAAGTTCTATTAGAATAATTGACGCTGACGGGCATCGGCTTCTTTCTTTTATCTCTATTGAAGGCACACGCGATGTTGTCTATCGCCACACCCTCCACACACGATTCAATGCAAAACGCAACTTTCTTCCATCTATAGACTGATACGAAACTCATCATCTACGAAAACAGTTACGACAGAACAGTGGAATAAGTTAAAGATTCGATGTCATTAAAACGCTTATCTCTAAGCTACTGTATATCTTCAAATGATATTTCCAAGTAATCACAAATAAGAATCGACATGAAACGTTGAATTTAATGACTACCGCGCAATGTTTGCCGATCCGCCTTCTATGCCTATCCTTGACTTGATTTTCTAAAAGGGAACAGAATCTCAAGCTACAGAAGCTTTCCGTCGGGAAACTTCTTCCGTGCGTGAACAGGCGACACAATAACGGGCACCTACGCGTTATTATGCATCGCGCGCGGGAGAAGTCTCTTCAAGAGATGATAATGTCTCCCGCTTTCCCGCGCGGCGTGCAGCGGTTTCTCCGGCATTCAGCCGCCTACCTACGTGGTAGTAAAAACGTGTAAGTTACACGGGAGTCCGCGCACGGTATGTGCATACTGCATACCCACGTATAATACGTGCCATCGTCGCCGCTGGCTGCTTGGCGAACGAGCCCGGTTGCCGTAAGTGACGTAACGAGAAAGACGTTACGTTCCGCAGCGGACTCTGTTCACCATTCTCTTCTTCGCGTACGCGATGGGGCCTGGACCCCTTCCCCGTCATCCCGTAGCTTTACCCGAGCCCCATCCTCCCAGAAGGCATCTTCTCCGAGCGCGCTCTTCTCTTCTCGGGTACAAACGTTCTCCGCTGCTGCAGTCGCGTCCGCGAGTCTGATCGCGCAGGTAACGCGTAGGAGTGCGAACCAAGTCCGAAAAGCTGAGTGAATCCGGAGAGGAGGGTATCCAGAGGACTCGACGAAAAATATGGAGTCCATGAGGCGATATCTCGTTCTAATTTCGGGTACGTGTAATATAACAGAGTGGAATTTAATCGCTGAAAGTGGACTATAAGAATCGTCATAGTCGAATTGGTCTCTGATGAACTTGCGATTTACTACATCTGGTATCTATCTATTTAAATAAATATCAAAATATGATAAATTGCAAATTCATTAAAGATTTTTAATTATTACTGGTTTCTATGAACAAAATTTGAATCAGAAAAAAATTATTTAAATTACTATTAAATAAAATCTATTGAAATATGTGAAATTAAAGTAATTAATTTTAAAACCAACTATTTAAAAATTTGGCATACCTCGAAGGATTTATTCAATGATAATTTAAATAATTTTTTATTTGAAATTTCATAAATCAATAATTTCAATCGAAACAATTTTCGTTCACGCAGTACGAGTATATAAATATCCACACTCTTTTATGTGGATACTTTTAAGTAGGAAGATGTATCGACATCCATTATTTATCTTCACTTGTAAAAAGACGCGCTTTGCTGTTCAAATCTTTAAACAATCGTACAATTGCAACCTTTAATACGAATACCAATCAACGAATCGATGAGATCGAGAATTTGAAGAATTATATAACAATAAAGAAATATTCTTATAATATAGATTTCATAAGAAATTTATTTTTAGAATAAAATAGAAAAACTGCAGACTGCAGATTGCATATCAATACGAGAATACATTCCGATAATGTATTTGTCCATTCTAATTTGTGTATATAATACACAATATATATATACGTTCGATTATATTAGTAAAAAATACACGTAATAAAATAATAATAAATAAAAATGGATATTCGAACGAATTATAATCCGTTCTTGTTGCTTTTTTTTTATAAATTACAATGCAATTTTTTTTATTTGATAAATATTTGATAATTTTAGATATATCTTACTATTGATTATAGAGAATATTAGTACCATAGAGAATATTAGTATCATAAAATTTAGAAATATGCTATGAATTTCAGTGGGAATATTATGGAGTTGCGTACTAGGTCTCCAACGACCACCACCGAGATATTCTCAGCAATACATGCCGGAAACCTCGTTCTCCTGTCGCAACAAGATTGTCGGTAGCTATTACGCGGACCCTGAGACCGACTGCCAAGTCTTCCATGTCTGTGTCTCTGTGGCTGGTACTATTCAGGATTACAAGTGAGTGTTACATTACAATCTTGATAAGTAAAAATAAATTCTTCTCAATTTTTTATCATCAGCAATAAGTTAATATGTACAGTATACACTAAGGAAAATACATTTTGGAACGTTGAAAGTTACGAGGTTTAGAGCCAATCGCTGAATTATTTAATTATTTTTTACTTAGGTTCCTTTGTCCTAACGATACTGCCTTCGATCAAGAGAGTCAAACTTGTGCCGATTGGTACGACGTGGATTGCGAGGCCGCGACTCTCTACTATGCCAGCGATAACTTTGACTTGTATAGAATTGGTTCCGGTTTGGAATCCGTACATTACGACAACATACGTAGTGACGCCGAGCCTCAAGATCATCTTCAACGCAGCGAAAGCAGCGATGCAGTTCGATCCTCCGCGAATGCTGTGAATCGAGTATCTTCGTCCAACTATAATAATCGCGAGGTATTGCGAGGTAGTAGTAGCGGCAATTTGTATAACAGAAACAACAAAGAAGACGAATATGAAGATAAATTGTATAAGGAGGAACAAGACAACAAGAAGAAAGGTGGCATTCGAAAGGCCAGTAGGAAGCAACCGTATACCGGCAATGGTAGTAGCAACTATTCGCCAACGTCCAGCACGTCGGCACCAGCCGTGCCTAGTCAGAACACCTACAACGGCAATTATTACAACAGCAATGCGTATAATCAACGATCTACGACATACGCCCCGTCAACGACCGTCCGATCTCAAGAGAATTACAACAAAAATCAGAACACGCAAAGATATAGCGTACCGTCGTCCACGTATCGACCTAGCACGACATACCAGGATACATATAACAACTATCAATCACCCAGCACGACTGCCAGAACAACTTCGAACAACGCCTACAACACAAACTTCTATAACTCAAACGTCTACAACTCAAACTATCAACAGAATACTGGTAGTGCCATTCAACAGAATACTGGCAGTTCCGTTCAAGCTACAACTCTGAAACCGAGCAGCTACAATCCGAAAACCAGCTATCAGACTTATCAATTCGCACAGTCCACCACTGTTCAACCGAGTACTATAAATTATCAGACAAGCGATTACACCAATTACCAACAAAGGAACTACAACAACATTCAACGAGGAAGCAGCGCATCAGTTGCGTACCAATCCACCACGTCCGCACCTACCGCTTATAATCATAATTACAACAATAACAACAATAATAATAATGTCCAGTACAGATCAGGCACGTCCACTAGTCAGGACATTCCTCAAACTACTGCCAAATATTACGCCAACAATTTCGCAAGCAACAGTTATGCACCCACAACTTACAGCCCAGCAACGAAAAAATATATAAACGTGGACAATACTGTCGCACAGACCGCTTTGAGGAACAACGATAACAGCCAATATTATGATAAAACGAGCCAAGCGAGATCTTCCACTCAATATTATGATAGCACGAAAACGCCTAAGAAGGCAACTCAATATAATAATAATTATGACAACGCGAGCAGCGGCAAGTCATACTATATCGAAACAAGCACTGGTAGCTTCAACCTCGCGAGATCTTCCGCGGGAATTGGTTTCAGTCCCGCAAGTATCAATCATCTCGCCGAGTCGCCGAAAAGCACCACGCCGGTACCAAGGTAAACTCAAAGTTAGATTTACTCAAAACTTTTTGCGCAAAGGAGGTAACATCCTTAAATTCGCATTCAATTGTAAAAATTATAAACGAAGTTTATAGTGAAAAAAAAGTTTAATTAAACTAATAAAAGGAATCAATAAGAATGACACTGTAAACTTCGTTCATAAGATCAGACAACCTAAGGTTTTTTTGAATCCGAATTAGTAATCTTTTAGTATTTATACGATGAAAAAAATATTCTGATTAAACCAACAAAACTTAACAAAAATGATATTATATTTTGGGGATAAATTTCTGATTATGATATATAACCAGAAATTCTATTCGATTTTATCAAAATGCCATTAGTGAGCCCTTTTATTGATTTAATCAGAATATTTTTCTGTGTACAAATATATATATATTAAAATGTTACTAATTTAAAATCGAATATTATTTAAAAAAAATTTAATCAAGAATACACGAAGTATATAGACAGGAATTTTAAGATTTATTTTTCATCCAAATATTTCCTAAATTCTTGATCATCTCTTTCCATTTTCGTAAAATAATTCTACTTCTAGAACATATTGTAGGAGAAGAAGATTAATTGCAGCGTTCTTTTTCTTGTTGCAGACGGCCTTCTAGCGCTACCACTTATAACCCAAACAACTTCAATTCTAACGCTCAGAAGACCGTTCAGCCGACAACGACTCCACGTGGAGTTACCTACGTTAGCGGATCCGCGAGACCGTTCACGTCGACAACTAGATTACCTAATAGCAGTAGTAGCAACAGCGCCAGCAGTACGACAGCACGACCAAAATCGGGCAAAAAGAACGATTATGATTATGCGTATTACGATAGCACGGGCGGCCTGGAATATGACGGAGTCGACCTCGAGCATGTCACAAGCAACAAAGAATCCACGAAAATCGCGAGAAATTAAAACAATCTCGACTCGTTATGTATCGCAAAGTCTTGAACCTCGATGTCAGTGATGTAAAATTAAAGAGTGTATATCCAGCAAAGCCTGCGGAAACAAATTTTAAGCACGGCCTGCTACCAATTTTTTATTGCAAAAAGGCAATAAATTGTACCCAGAATGTGTATTATCTAACATTGTCAGCAAATTACTGTCAGAAATATGACAAAGCCTGCTAGACATGCTTTGCTAGCAGATTAGTAGCAGAAATTAAACAAAGTCCTGCATATCCTGACAGCAGATTGAGAGCAGAACCTAATTCGAGCAAACTCTACTCGATTTCTGCTACCAATCTACTAGTTTAGCTCTTGGTCGACAAATCCAAACACAGCCAAATGCGGACACAGATGGCTATGGTTTTGTAGTCAATATCTGATCGAGTTTGCTGCCTAAATTGCTAACATTTTGCCAGAGTAAATATTTCCCTACCTCTGTAATTTCAGGTACAGGTATATTTTTTAAATACTTGTATACTTATATATCTGAATATATTTTTTGCAATGGAACAAATATATTCCTAAAAGGAGTTCATTATTTTTGAGTACTTAATTCTAAATTTTAAAAAATACATTTTTTTTATATTTCAAATCAGCTTCAATGATACAATATTCAATGATACAATATAACCAAACAGAATTATATTAGGCTGAAGCTATTAATTAACTGAAATTAAATGTACTTTTAAAGTATCTATAGCTAGATACCGAAAATAAAAGTACCTTTTACATCACTGATCGATAGGAGAAATTTCTTGTTTGTATTATTGTTTATTAGTGGCCAGTCATCATCAAAATCGGTCTTCGATTAAGCGTACTCGCGCAAAGAGATGCGAAAAGGAAAGCGATATAAGTATTGAATACCGATTTTGAGAGATAAAAAAAGAAACATCGATCGATATTGTTCACTTAAATACATATATGTTCAATCGAGATTTGACGGCTTGTCGGCCGTTATTAACAATATCATTTGTAGTTCAGTATTCTAGGTTAATTGTTTATATATATTTTACGATGCTTAATCCGCAGCATTGAGTGTCGATGTATCTATATTACAAACATTAAGAAATTCTTGCGCAAAAGATTGTTTCGAATTGTTTCGCCGACATTAATCTTTTTTATTTTGTTGTGTAAAAAAACCGTTGAGATAACCGATCATTAATAACATTTATTGTGTATTGGTACAGTGCGAAGTTTGTCGAAACGTTAAATTTCTCATATTTTGTGCATGCATATCGACAAAAGCCTGCATAAAATGTGTTCGGAATAAAGATTGTTTAATTACTTGCGCCTCCCCTAAAGTATACGTACTGAGTGTGTATATATACACTATAACTATTTTAATTAAGAAAAGCATTAAATAGCATAGTTAATTATTTTATCCTATCCTAACGATAGTCGTACGTTTTATTTCTTATCTCACACACGCGTACAAAATTAAACTCTTCAACATATACATAGGAATACAATTCGTTTATGAAATATAAAGCATTATTTTCAATGCCGAAGTTATATCTACTAGTACAATTTTCAGTAATGTAGTGCATATGTTTTTGGACAAATCGTACTTACTATTAATTATTAACTTGCGATTATATTATAAAACTTATTAATATCGTGATAAAAAGTCATTAATACATTTACGACAAGACTTTCATCGCATTTAAGATAATTATCCCGATAATTTGATCACATCAAAGTCCCTCCACGTTGTGATAAGGTTAGTATCCGATACAAAGAAGAAAAAAATCTTCGTAGAAAAGCGAACTTGATGTATTCTGATTCCACGTCAAATTCATAAGATCCATTCGCAAAAAAAAGTTAAGCAATCCGTCAAACACCAGCGGTCTTATTACAGAAGGATGTGAATTCCAAATCTTTCAGACCACTTATGATAGAAATAATTTTGGTAGCATCTTAATTACATTTTTATTGCATTTTTAATATAATATCAAAATTTGCGAGGAAATTATATGTTCTACCACACATTACTATAAATCATCTCTTATTAAAAATAAAAAGATAAAATGATTTCCTTATGGAATGGTGATTACGAAGGAATATATTTAATAGTAATAAAATACATGCATTATTGTAATTTTTTATATGTATGAATACAAAAGTATCTCGGGTACCAACTGTTTGAGATAAATCGAACTTGATAATAACGAGATTTTAAAGAACTAAGTATGCTTTCTGAAAAATTTGTTATTATATAATATATAAAATTTAACAATCTTTTTTTTTCTGCATTTTCCCAAAATTTTAATTATTAATACCTCGCTAATATAAAGGTATCCATTCGACTTATCTCGAATTTGTTGTATCCACACATTTTTAATTAAATTCATGTAATCACGATATCATTAATAAAAGAACATAAGGTATTTTGATAAAAAAATTATCTAAATCGACAAAAATCAAAACTTGTTAAATATAATCTCGTAATATATCTGCATGTATTTTATCATAGAAAAGTTTATAATATACATATAAATTAATAATTAACAATATTCTGGAACGGTGGGATGTCTCCAATACCTAAAAATAATTTCAAAATAACATTTAAAAAATTAACTATATACATTCGTAATCATATTTTTTGTTAGAGCAATCATCGAAAAATAAGCAAATTATTTGCATAAAGCTTAAATTTATTTACTTAACAATTTGGATTTAAAAAAATAATCATTATATGTATATCCATACATTAATTATATAATATTAAATTCGTATTGTTATTAAGATATGGTACTATTACTAACATTATTATTACTAGTGGGAGAACATTTAATAAAACAAAAAAAGCGACGAAAATTGTATGTTAAAGTATACTACTAAATTAATTTCGTAACTTGATTTTAAAATATATAGCATATAATTGTCTGACTCATTGACAAAATTATTACTTCCAGTGCAAGACGAGAAAACTTGGGATTAATTTCGATTCTGTACAAGAACTTCCAACAAGATACCAAACTAGACTTTGCGAATGGACTTTACAGAAAGCGACGAGGAATAAGTCTTCGTATGATATTGTAAAAATAATTTCGACTTTCTATCGGTACATATCACGCATTCACTGCATCAACATAGCATCCACTTGATGCGAGGGACAGCGATGAGATTTTCGTACATAATAAATTAATCATTAACATTTGTAATTTTTTAATGTTAAAAATATAAATGTAAAAAACAAACAAGAAGTTAATATTTAACCTATATTACTTCAGTCAAAGCTCGAATCTTTACTGACTTATTTAATAAATTAAATAGACGAAAAATTGACGATTATTTTAAACATCAAATTTTTAATTAAAAGTATTTTAATTAAAGTCACTTAAAATTATTAATGACTTTTTCATATTTACAATAAAATCCAAATTAAAAAAAATTTTAATTAAACATCTATCAAATTCATTAAATTAATAAACAATTTTTGTTATCATATGGTTCGTCGATTTCGTGTAACTTACATCAATAAAGCAACAATAAATTTGATTTACTACGACAAGATAAATGTTATCTGTATGGAATAGATGTATTTAATATGAATATATAAACATTCCAATAAATGTATAATTTAAATTAGTAATTATTGCGGAAATTACAAAAATAAATTTACCTGGACATAGTTCACATAAATTTTATATTACGTATGTAATATTATTATACATACATTTATTTATGATAAAATTAATTACAATATTAATGCGTATACATACTTCGTATAAGTATAGAATTTTATAAGATATTAAGTTTAATTTCAGGGGAGTTGAAAATTCAATGAAATTTAAAATTATATATAATATATAATCATAAAATTAAAATTATATATAATATATAATCATATTTGATAATTGGATTGTTGACAATTAAATAAAATTTAAGATTAATTAAAAATTTTATTTAATTTTTAATCTTTTCTTTGCAATTATCAAGTACGTACACATGATGTTTATGTATCCTTATCTACATATTATATAATTTATTAGTTAGATTTATTATATAATATTTTTTTAGTTTAATTATATTTATTTTTTAAAATAAAATTTAATTATCCGCTCGCGAAATCTATTTAAGTGTCATTTTATTTATAATAATTTAATTTTTCAATTTATTACCTATACAGTCCCTACCTATCCATATACTTGTCCTACCTATCCGTATTTTCATTTATTCGTGCCTATTCGCGTATCCTATCTCTGTTCATATATTTCTACTTCCTACATTACTTCATTAACGTGTAACACCGCGAATATAATACGTTAATGATTGTGTTCAGCAGAGAGCAGCTTTGCAAATGTTGTAAAATTCTTCAATACGATTGGTTCTTGCTTTAAGTTTTAATGAATTTAAATGAATTAATGATATTAAATCAAATTTTACAATAATTGCAAAACTGCTTTCTTTGCTGAATGCAGCAGCTAATATCTAACCATGTCCTATCGTGTACTGATAAATTCAGAGAGATTACCTAATTGCGATCGTATTAAATAAATGAGCAATAAATGATAATAATTAAAATAGACTTTTAATTTTTAAAGTACAAAAAATTAATAAATAACAAAGCTAATGAGAGCCATTGCGGATAATGAAGTGCAACTAGAATTTGTAGATAACCTACAAAACTTGCGCTTCATTATCTGCACTAGCTCTCATTAGCCCTGTTATTTGTTAGTTATTGTATTTTAAATCAACAATATAAGAACTCGCAATTTGCGAGTAAGTTGCCCTCCCGAATATTCAGAATTTATTTTTATATATATATGTCTTTCAAAAAATTAGATTGGTGTTACACACCCACTTCGTTCAGATCTTCGTCTTTTTTCTGGCCAATATTCTGGCTTAATATGCCAAAGATCGACAGCAAGGAGAAATATTCCTTTTTGCTGCCGACTAAAAGCGACTAAATTTTACGCCTTTGTATGATGCGCGAAACACGAACGCGTCGCGAAGGGGCCACCATATTAATCAAATTGATTAAATATTAATTATCAATAATAATAATTTTATTAATACATGTGTGTGAATAAATTTATTCTTTATTCGTGTCTAAACTAAAAATATAAATATTTGACTAAAAATAAATCTAAAAATAAATTTAAAAAAATCTCTATGTTTTGATTTTATAAATCTCAAATATTGTGAAAAATTAGATCAAATTTCTTAATATAAATTTTACACAATATAAACAACAAAACTTCAAATTAAATATAAATCGGAAATTACTAAATCGATTACTATCCCATAAAATTTAAGGCCCATGTACGTATTCTTAACGATTCGAACGATTCGTTGCTGAATCTCATCTCAAAACATGCAGAGAGATAAGAAATTCAGATAAATGATGTAAGATCCAAAAGGGAGATAATTTTCCCTTACATTGATAAATATCGTATATCGTTTATGTTTTAAATTAATACAATCATTTTCTGCATAATTTATTATTTCAAAATTAAGTATTTCAAAAGATGCAAAATTCCGAACGCGATTTTTTAAAATAATTATAAGATAAAATTCTTTTATTTCTTGACACAATGAACCTATACTGGATCTTACATCATGTTACTATTTTGACTGGTATAAAATCCAGTTACTACATATGGATAAGTTATAAAAAGTAAGTGCAATTTAGGTAAATTATAGTAACAATTAATAATCATAAAATATTTTTTATAATAAAAGCGAAGTTAATAAATTATACAACAAATGCGCTACATTAAAATATCTGTTATTTCACTAGTAACAAGTATACAAATAATAAATGTGAAGCAATACAAAGAATATCTTTGAAAACAGTATGTTATATACATATATGTGTATGTATATAATTTTTTTCTGCACCAACTTAAATAAAATTTAATCCTGAATGAATATTTGAAAATAGGATAGATAGAAAGAATAATAAAACTATACTTATTATACTGTAACAAACACTGTTCTATATTATAATATCTATAGACAAAAAAACAATTTCATTTCTCTAATTTCATTCTCTAATTACTTTTTATATACATATATTCTTTATATTTTTTAATTTAATGTATTTCATTTATTTAAAAAATACTTTATTAATTTTTGTTTTTACTTCCAAGTGACCATTGAGACGTAATCAACGCTCGTAGGCACAGCAAACTAAACTGAGTCGAAAAGTCTTGTATCATTTTGCAATTTTTACAATAATTAACAAGATATTAATAATCGCTCAATATTGGTTTTCAATAAATTTTTACTCACAAGATATTAATTATTAAATAGGCGAACATAGATCTTCAATTTCGGCACTATTTAATAATTAATATCTTGTTACTATTGCGATGATCTATTGATCGCACTAACAATTTTACAGAAAAACAGCAAAAATTGTTTGTTTTCTTCTCATAGAGCTCTAAGATTTTTTTCAAAATTTTTATCAACTTTTTAGTATTACATTTTTTCATTGGCAAGTATTTTTACCAACATGTGAGGAAATACGATATTAAAAAATTCTGAAAAAAAATTTTAGAACTTTATAAGTAGAAAATTAACAATTTTTGCCGAAATTGAAGATCAATATTCGCCACTATTTAATAATTAATATCTTGTTACTATTGCGAAAATTATAAAATGGTAGAGGACTTTTCGATTCAGTTTAGTCCACTCTACCTGCCCACGAGCGTTATCAGTACAATTATCAAACTGTATATATTTTAATGTAAAACATATTAAAAAACTGATTACATAGAATCAACTTTTATGATATTTTTAAGATTGAATTATTTTGTATCAATTGAATTGAATTACATACAACTGAGATTAAATTACTTATATTATTATTTTATATTTATATATATATATTAGGTGTTGGAATTAATTCGTAGCGTTTTACAAGTGATGGGAAGTACTTTCATTAATGTATTTTTTAATGCTCATGTGAAATAAATAACATTCTTTCATTAAAAAACGCTACGAATTAATTCCAACACCTAATATATATATATATACACACATATATAAAATATATTTGTGTTAACATATGAATTTAGAAACAAAATTTGAGCCTTTAACATTGTAATTTTCTTGAATGAAATAATAAGTTCTATTTTAGTTAAATTAATGAGAGATTGAATAAGAACAATGGCGAAAGATTATTAAAAATAACTTAAACTGAGTGTAATATGATATTATAAATTTTACAGTGCATGTACAATAAAATAAGAAGAAGCATCCAGGATTAAATTTATCCTAATCTGTTCTAATTTATCCACTTTAAGGTAACGGATGCATGGAATGCTACATATACATTTACAAAAAATATACAGGTATATTTTTATTAAATTGATGCATATATGCATCTGTAGATATATTAATAAAATCATCACGCATCCGTTACCTCAACAAAAACATCAATTCATCACTCACCAATTTGATGCGCAACAGCGGAGTTTCATCTGCATCGTCGCTACGATGATTCTGTAAAAAAAGAATATAAAATCTAAATTAAAACAAAGCAAAAAATCAAGTAATATTTAAAAAAATATTTAGTAAACGTAATTCTCTTGAAAATAATCACATAATTTTTAAAATATTTTTACAAGCATCGGATGTTTTAATTTACCATTCACTTACATATTTATAAAAATAATTATATACTCGAAAAAATATATTATATATATTAATAGACATTACATATATAATTATATATTATATATAAACATTTTTTATATATGAAACATTTTTTCCCGGGCATTTTCTAAAAAAATCTTAAAAATACATAGATATTTATAAAATTTCAAAATAATTTTAAGATAATTCTTTTTTTTCTAATTATTACTTTTAAATCATTGTAAAATAAAGATTCTGATCATTGCGAATAAAAAAAAGATATTGATTTTACAATAGCAAAAAAGATATTTACCGCAAGGTTGCTCCGCCGGTGCCCGATGCCTCTCCCAGACCTCCTCCTCCTCTCAAAGTTGGGATTGACACATCCTCTCGCACTGGACACTCGCGAAAAACACTCGCGAATAATGGACTATAATCGCGCGCGGACTATAACTTGAGTCCGATTACTTGAACGACACTCCCGAACAAACGCGCGACGCGACGAACCGGCTGCGGTTCGTTCATTTTCAAATAAAGCGGCGACGAGGGTACGTTAGCTTCCCCGTTGGATTTTTATACGAAGAGAACGATTTTATTCAATATCTAAAAATTTATTTAGATATATCATTCAGATCCGAAAATTTTTAGATTTGAGAAAAACCGTTCTTTTCATATAAATATCCTCTGAGTACTGAGCCCTCCCACCACGTCAAGGTGTACCCGTGAGAGGGAAGATAATCTGAAAAATGTAATAGCTATTATCTATATTACTATGCAACCGGTTAACTTTTACAAACGAATATCAAACACACGTCTGCAATTCGTTATCGTTGCGAAATAAATTTAGAGCTAAAAGGATTGAATCTTTTATTTATAGATGATGTCTGTAAGATATGATTAAAGTCAATGAAATGGGCTGTTTGATAAAAAAGAGAAATGTTTCTTTTATTATATCGACAATAATAGTTTCAAAGAATTGCGTTTAATTTTTAAATGGTTCGTATAACGCACAAAAACAAAAAAATAATTAAATTATTAAATTATATTAATTCTGAAAGCAGGAATTGCGTTATTTGCATGAGAGTATTATTCAATTATCATTAACGTTGCTTTTTTTATAACTCGTGCGATACCGTTCATACAGACAAATGCGGCCGTGTCGCGTGCCGCTCTTCTTCACATTTCTTTTTGAAACATATAATAATCGCAAAAAATGCTAGATATATAATAAGAAATGTTGTATTTTATGAATGTTCACGTAATACGATTACTAGAATGATTATTCATAAGGTACAACGTTTCGTATTATATTTAGCATTCTTCGCGATAAGATTTTAAAAAAATAATGTGAAATAACCGCACGCGACACGATTACCTATTTCTAAGAATCTCAGTAAGGGACCGCGCAGTAACTACGCGTAAACGTAAACATGACGCGCCGCTCCGTGCCACCCCGTACCATCCTCAACACAAGGTCGCGCCAACCGTCTAACTGCCGAAATAAAACGACGAATAAGTAAAATAATATATTCTTCTCATTTTTAATGTTCTTCGATTAATAAAACGATTATTTCTAGTTTTAACGGCGCGAATAAAATCATAATTATATTGCGATATCATAATTATATTGCGATATACCGAGGAACATATTTGACGATTATTTTCGACAATTTTTCGTATCAATTACAACGTAATGCTGACAAAAGGCAAGAAGTAAAAAGAGATTCTTATTAGCGTGGTCTTCCTTACATAATTGCTCACGTGAAATAATTTTAACATCCCAATATTATATCTCAATTTTAGAATAATAGCATGCATCTAACAATAAGAATCTCATTTTTATTGTTAGTTATCATACATCCGCGAACGCACGAAATATTTAAAATATTCATGAACTGCGTATGTGAGTAATGAATCTTGGAAATAAAGGGAAAAAGTGCATACAACCTATAATCCTTTTCAATCCTTAATATACTCCTTAGTTTTAGGCAACCTTATGTAATTCGCGTTCGTAGATATTGCTGTTAATTAATGCGACACGCGGAGCGACTCGAAAACACGTCCGTCTCCCACCGAGATCGCCTAGCGAATGCCGAAATGACGATCGACCACCGCACCTTGCCCCCCTACGCCTTCGCTCCGCGTCCCACCGCTTTTCGTCGCCAGTGACCCCCTTCCCCTACCGAGCTTTTCGCCGATGTTTTTAGATTACACTCAACTATCGCGTATTCAAACGACGAAAAATATTCAACGATTTATTCAATTATATTTTTCATATTTTACATGATTTTGACAAACGGATATCGCCGTACATTTCGCGTTTTAATTTGTGGCATCTCGGGCACAATCCTATATTATTTGCATGGTTCTCTTAAACGAATTAGTAATTATTCGCGTGAGATATTTTTAATATTTTCAATTCTCAATTTTCATAATTCTTTTTAATGATAATTTCCATACTTCAATAAAGATTGATAAAATATTCTATACATGTTCTTTATATACAGATAAACGCAAAAAATCTTAATAAAATGAAACAATTTGTGCTAAATACAGGTTTGGTTAAAAGTACTAAATATCTTGTTAATCGTTATTTAATTTTTCAGTTAATAAATTAATTTAAGACACTACTTTTACTGCAAATTATTCTGTGTTTCAGAAATTCTTTAAACGTATAATAAAATATAAAATAGATTCCGGAAACTTATTTAAAATATTAAATGAGTCAGAAATGTAGTTATTTAAAATAATAAATACTAAATTTCTCTTTTAAGTTTTTAATTTAAAATATATACTTTAACTTTCATCGCTTTTACAAGTATGTAAAAATTATTAAACGATTTTTACGTATATTTTGGTAACTTTAAAAAGAATTTGTAAAGTTATATTTACAACAAATACTTCTGCATTGTTGTAACTAAATATAGTTAACAAAATGAGAAAAATGTACTTTTTCAAAAATGTATAAACTCTGAAACATAAATATTTAAACAACGTTAATATTTTTTTTAAACTAAATTAAGTTAGAGTTAATGGCTTACAAATTTTTAATTTAAAAGAAGTTAATAAATTAAAGTTTAAAAGTAACTAAATGAAGTTAAAAATTAATGCGTTTAAAATTATCTAAATTAAAAGTTATTAACTTTTTAACTTTCTTTTAACTTTTAACGTTTTAACTAATTACTACCTGACAATCCTGAACATACTTTTCGTTTAAATATTAATTTAATTAATTTTAAACGCATTAATTTTTAACTTCATTTAGTTACTTTTAAACTTTAATTTATTAACTTCTTCTAAATTAAAAATTTATAAGCCATTAACTCTATCTTAATTTAAAGTTTAAACAAAACATTAACGTTTAAATTTTTCGTTTAAATATTTATGTTTCAGAGTTATATATTTCTGAAAAAGTACATTTTTCTCATTTTGTTAACTGTAGTTACAACAATGTAGAATTTGTTATAAATATACAACTTTACAAATTCTTTTTAAAGTTGCCAAAATATACGTAAAAATCGTTCAATAATTTTTACATACTTGTAAAAGCGATGAAAATTAAAGTATATATTTTAAATTAAAAACTTAAAAGAGAAATTTAGTATTTATTATTTTAAATAACTACATTTCTGACTTATTTTTTATTTAATATTTTAAATAAGTTTCCGGAACCTATTTTATATTTTATTATACGCACGTTTAAAGAATTTCTGAAACACAGAATAATTTGCAGTAAAAGTAGCGTTTTAAATTAATTTATTAACTGAAAAATTAAATAACGATTAACAAGATATTTAATACTTTTAACCAAATTGTATTTAGCACAAATTGTTTCACGCTATTAAGATTTTTTGCGTTTATCTTTATATATAAAGAACATGTGTATATAGAATAGATTATCAATTTTTATTTAAGAATGAATTATTAAAAAGAACAATGAAAATTCAGACATAATGTTGGAATACCCTCACGCGAATAATTACTAATTACGTTTTTAAAAGAACATGCAGATAATATAGGATTGTGCCCGAGATGCCACAATTAAAACGCGAAATGTACGGCGATATCCGTTTGTCAAAATCATGTAAAATATGAAAAATATAATTGAATAAATCGTTGAATATTTTTCGTCGTTTGAATACGCGATAGTTGAGTGTAATCTAAAAACATCGGCGAAAAGCTCGGTAGGGGAAGGGGCTCACTGGCGACGAAAAGCGGTGGGACGCGGAGCGAAGGCGTAGGGGGGCAAGGTGCGGTGGTCGATCGTCATTTCGGCATTCGCTAGGCGATCTCGGTGGGAGACGGACGTGTTTTCGAGTCGCTCCGCGTGTCGCATTAATTAACAGCAATATCTACGAACGCGAATTACATAAGGTTGCCTAAAACTAAGGAGTATATTAAGGATTGAAAAGGATTATAGGTTGTATGCACTTTTTCCCTTTATTTCCAAGATTCATTACTCACATACGCAGTTCATGAATATTTTAAATATTTCACAATAAAAATGAGATTCTTATTGTTAGATGCATGCTATTATTCTAAAATTGAGATATAATATTGGGATGTTAAAATTATTTCACGTGAGCAATTATGTAAGGAAGACCACGCTAATAAGAATCTCTTTTTACTTCTTGCCTTTTGTCAGCATTACGTTGTAATTGATACGAAAAATTGTCGAAAATAATCGTCAAATATGTTCCTCGGTATATCGCAATATAATTATGATATCGCAATATAATTATGATTTTATTCGCGCCGTTAAAACTAGAAATAATCGTTTTATTAATCGAAGAACATTAAAAATGGGAAGAATATATTATTTTACTTATTCGTAATATTCGTTTTATTTCGGCAGTTAGACGGTTGGCGCGACCTTGTGTTGAGGATGGTACGGGGTGGCACGGAGCGGCGCGTCATGTTTACGTTTACGCGTAGTTACTGCGCGGTCCCTTACTGAGATTCTTAGAAATAGGTAATCGTGTCGCGTGCGGTTATTTCACATTATTTTTTTAAAATCTTATCGCGAAGAATGCTAAATATAATACGAAACGTTGTACCTTATGAATAATCATTCTAGTAATCGTATTACGTGAACATTCATAAAATACAACATTTCTTATTATATATCTAGCATTTTTTGCGATTATTATATGTTTCAAAAAGAAATGTGAAGAAGAGCGGCACGCGACACGGCCGCATTTGTCTGTATGAACGGTATCGCACGAGTTATAAAAAAAGCAACGTTAATGATAATTGAATAATACTCTCATGCAAATAACGCAATTCCTGCTTTCAGAATTAATATAATTTAATAATTTAATTATTTTTTTGTTTTTGTGCACCTTCCGTTATACGAACCATTTAAAAATTAAACGCAATTCTTTGAAACTATTATTGTCGATATAATAAAAGAAACATTTCTCTTTTTTATCAAACAGCCCATTTCATTGACTTTAATCATATCTTACAGACATCATCTATAAATAAAAGATTCAATCCTTTTAGCTCTAAATTTATTTCGCAACGATAACGAATTGCAGACGTGTGTTTGATATTCGTTTGTAAAAGTTAACCGGTTGCATAGTAATATAGATAATAGCTATTACATTTTTCAGATTATCTTCCCTCTCACGGGTACACCTTGACGTGGTGGGAGGGCTCAGTACTCAGAGGATATTTATATGAAAAGAACGGTTTTTCTCAAATCTAAAAATTTTCGGATCTGAATGATATATCTAAATAAATTTTTAGATATTGAATAAAATCGTTCTCTTCGTATAAAAATCCAACGGGGAAGCTAACGTACCCTCGTCGCCGCTTTATTTGAAAATGAACGAACCGCAGCCGGTTCGTCGCGTCGCGCGTTTGTTCGGGAGTGTCGTTCAAGTAATCGGACTCAAGTTATAGTCCGCGCGCGATTATAGTCCATTATTCGCGAGTGTTTTTCGCGAGTGTCCAGTGCGAGAGGATGTGTCAATCCCAACTTTAGGAGGAGGTCTGGGAGAGGCATCGGGCACCGGCGGAGCAACCTTGCGGTAAATATCTTTTTTGCTATTGTAAAATCAATATCTTTTTTTTATTCGCAATGATCAGAATCTTTATTTTACAATGATTTAAAAGTAATAATTAGAAAAAAAAGAATTATCTTAAAATTATTTTGAAATTTTATAAATATCTATGTATTTTTAAGATTTTTTTTAGAAAATGCCCGGGAAAAAATGTTTCATATATAAAAAATGTTTATATATAATATATAATTATATATGTAATGTCTATTAATATATATAATATATTTTTTCGAGTATATAATTATTTTTATAAATATGTAAGTGAATGGTAAATTAAAAAATTCGATGCTTGTAAAAATATTTTAAAAATTATGTGATTATTTTCAAGAGAATTACGTTTACTAAATATTTTTTTAAATATTACTTGATTTTTTGCTTTGTTTTAATTTAGATTTTATATTCTTTTTTTACAGAATCATCGTAGCGACGATGCAGATGAAACTCCGCTGTTGCGCATCAAATTGGTGAGTGATGAATTGATGTTTTTGTTGAGGTAACGGATGCGTGATGATTTTATTAATATATCTACAGATGCATATATGCATCAATTTAATAAAAATATACCTGTATATTTTTTGTAAATGTATATGTAGCATTCCATGCATCCGTTACCTTAAAGTGGATAAATTAGAACAGATTAGGATAAATTTAATCCTGGATGCTTCTTCTTATTTTATTGTACATGCACTGTAAAATTTATAATATCATATTACACTCAGTTTAAGTTATTTTTAATAATCTTTCGCCATTGTTCTTATTCAATCTCTCATTAATTTAACTAAAATAATAAAGTAGAACTTATTATTTCATTCAAGAAAATTACAATGTTAAAGGCTCAAATTTTGTTTCTAAATTCATATGTTAACACAAATATATTTTATATATGTGTGTATATATATATATATATTAGGTGTTGGAAAGAATGTTATTTATTTCACATGAGCATTAAAAAATACATTAATGAAAGTACTTCCCATCACTTGTAAAACGCTACGAATTAATTCCAACACCTAATATATATATATAAATATAAAATAATAATATAAGTAATTTAATCTCAGTTGTATGTAATTCAATTCAATTGATACAAAATAATTCAATCTTAAAAATATCATAAAAGTTGATTCTATGTAATCGGTTTTTTAAATATGTTTTACATTAAAATATATACAGTTTGATAATTGTACTGATAACGCTCGTGGGCAGGTAGAGTGGACTAAACTGAATCGAAAAGTCCTCTACCATTTTATAATTTTCGCAATAGTAACAAGATATTAATTATTAAATAGTGGCGAATATTGATCTTCAATTTCGGCAAAAATTGTTAATTTTCTACTTATAAAGTTCTAAAATTTTTTTTCAGAATTTTTTAATATCGTATTTCCTCACATGTTGGTAAAAATACTTGCCAATGAAAAAAAAATTTTGAAAAAAATCTTAGAGCTCTATGAGAAGAAAACAAACAATTTTTGCTGTTTTTCTGTAAAATTGTTAGTGCGATCAATAGATCATCGCAATAGTAACAAGATATTAATTATTAAATAGTGCCGAAATTGAAGATCTATGTTCGCCTATTTAATAATTAATATCTTGTGAGTAAAAATTTATTGAAAACCAATATTGAGCGATTATTAATATCTTGTTAATTATTGTAAAAATTGCAAAATGATACAAGACTTTTCGACTCAGTTTAGTTTGCTGTGCCTACGAGCGTTGTCAACAGAATTATCAAACACCTTGTCTATTACGTCTTAATGGTCACTTGGAAGTAAAAACAAAAATTAATAAAGTATTTTTTAAATAAATGAAATACATTAAATTAAAAAATATAAAGAATATATGTATATAAAAAGTAATTAGAGAATGAAATTAGAGAAATGAAATTGTTTTTTTGTCTATAGATATTATAATATAAATAAGTATAGTTTTATTATTCTTTCTATCTATCCTATTTTCAAATATTCATTCAGGATTAAATTTTATTTAAGTTGGTGCAGAAAAAAATTATATACATACACATATATGTATATAACATACTGTTTTCAAAGATATTCTTTGTATTGCTTCACATTTATTATTTGTATACTTGTTACTAGTGAAATAACAGATATTTTAATGTAGCGCATTTGTTGTATAATTTATTAACTTCGCTTTTATTATAAAAAATATTTTATGATTATTAATTGTTACTATAATTTACCTAAATTGCACTTACTTTAGCCTAAACTTTTATAACTTATCCATATGTAGTAACTGGATTTTATACCAGTCAAAATAGTAACATGATGTAAGATCCAGTATAGGTTCATTGTGTCAAGAAATAAAAGAATTTTATCTTATAATTATTTTAAAAAATCGCGTTCGGAATTTTGCATCTTTTGAAATACTTAATTTTGAAATAATAAATTATGCAGAATTAATTTAAAACATAAACGATATACGATATTTATCAATGTAAGGGAAAATTATCTCCCTTTTGGATCTTACATCATTTATCTGAATTTCTTATCTCTCTGCATGTTTTGAGATGAGATTCAGCAACGAATCGTTCGAATCGTTAAGAATACGTACATGGGCCTTAAATTTTATGGGATAGTAATCGATTTAGTAATTTCCGATTTATATTTAATTTGAAGTTTTGTTGTTTATATTGTGTAAAATTTATATTAAGAAATTTGATCTAATTTTTCACAATATTTGAGATTTATAAAATCAAAATGTTGAAAATATCCCTCATAGAGATTTTTTTAAATTTATTTTTAGATTTATTTTTAGTCAAATATTTATATTTTTAGTTTAGACACGAATAAAGAATAAATTTATTCACACACATGTATTAATAAAATTATTATTATTGATAATTAATATTTAATCAATTTGATTAATATGGTGGCCCCTTCGCGACGCGTTCGTGTTAAAGGCGTAAAATTTAGTCGCTTTTAGTCGGCAGCAAAAAGGAATATTTCTCCTTGCTGTCGATCTCTGGCATATTAAGCCAGAATATTGGCCAGAAAAAAGACGAAGATCTGAACGAAGTGGGTGTGTAACACCAATCTAATTTTTTGAAAGACATATATATATAAAAATAAATTCTGAATATTCGGGAGGGCAACTTACTCGCAAATTGCGAGTTCTTATATTGTTGATTTAAAATACAATAACTAACAAATAACAGGGCTAATGAGAGCTAGTGCAGATAATGAAGCGCAAGTTTTGTAGGTTTTTTAATCTACAAATTCTAGTTGCACTTCATTATCCGCAATGGCTCTCATTAGCTTTGTTATTTATTAATTTTTTGTACTTTAAAAATTAAAAGTCTATTTTAATTATTATCATTTATTGCTCATTTATTTAATACGATCGCAATTAGGTAATCTCTCTGAATTTATCAGTACACGATAGGACATGGTTAGATATTAGCAAAGAAAGCAGTTTTGCAATTATTGTAAAATTTGATTTAATATCATTAATTCATTTAAATTCATTAAAACTTAAAGCAAGAACCAATCGTATTGAAGAATTTTACAACATTTGCAAAGCTGCTCTCTGCTGAACACAATCATTAACGTATTATATTCGCGGTGTTACACGTTAATGAAGTAATGTAGGAAGTAGAAATATATGAACAGAGATAGGATACGCGAATAGGCACGAATAAATGAAAATACGGATAGGTAGGACAAGTATATGGATAGGTAGGGACTGTATAGGTAAAGACAATGAATGTAGATAAATTGAAAAATTAAATTATTATAAATAAAATGACACTTAAATAGATTTCGCGAGCGGATAATTAAATTTTATTTTAAAAAATAAATATAATTAAACTAAAAAAATATTATATAATAAATCTAACTAATAAATTATATAATATGTAGATAAGGATACATAGACATCATGTGTACGTACTTGATAATTTAAAAATTAAATAAAATTTTTAATTAATCTTAAATTTTATTTAATTGTCAACAATCCAATTATCAAATATGATTATATATTATATATAATTTTAATTTTATGATTATATATTATATATAATTTTAAATTTCATTGAATTTTCAACTCCCCTGAAATTAAACTTAATATCTTATAAAATTCTATACTTATACGAAGTATGTATACGCATTAATATTGTAATTAATTTTATCATAAATAAATGTATGTATAATAATATTACATACGTAATATAAAATTTATGTGAACTATGTCCAGGTAAATGTCATCATGTTTATTTTTGTAATTTCCGCAATAATTACTAATTTAAATTATACATTTATTGGAATGTTTATATATTCATATTAAATACATCTATTCCATACAGATAACATTTATCTTGTCGTAGTAAATCAAATTTATTGTTGCTTTATTGATGTAAGTTACACGAAATCGACGAACCATATGATAACAAAAATTGTTTATTAATTTGATAGATGTTTAATTAAAATTTTTTTTAATTTGGATTTTATTGTAAATATGAAAAAGTCATTAATAATTTTAAGTGACTTTAATTAAAATACTTTTAATTAAAAATTTGATGTTTAAAATAATCGTCAATTTTTCGTCTATTTAATTTATTAAATAAGTCAGTAAAGATTCGAGCTTTGACTGAAGTAATATAGGTTAAATATTAACTTCTTGTTTGTTTTTTACATTTATATTTTTAACATTAAAAAATTACAAATGTTAATGATTAATTTATTATGTACGAAAATCTCATCGCTGTCCCTCGCATCAAGTGGATGCTATGTTGATGCAGTGAATGCGTGATATGTACCGATAGAAAGTCGAAATTATTTTTACAATATCATACGAAGACTTATTCCTCGTCGCTTTCTGTAAAGTCCATTCGCAAAGTCTAGTTTGGTATCTTGTTGGAAGTTCTTGTACAGAATCGAAATTAATCCCAAGTTTTCTCGTCTTGCACTGGAAGTAATAATTTTGTCAATGAGTCAGACAATTATATGCTATATATTTTAAAATCAAGTTACGAAATTAATTTAGTAGTATACTTTAACATACAATTTTCGTCGCTTTTTTTGTTTTATTAAATGTTCTCCCACTAGTAATAATAATGTTAGTAATAGTACCATATCTTAATAACAATACGAATTTAATATTATATAATTAATGTATGGATATACATATAATGATTATTTTTTTAAATCCAAATTGTTAAGTAAATAAATTTAAGCTTTATGCAAATAATTTGCTTATTTTTCGATGATTGCTCTAACAAAAAAATATGATTACGAATGTATATAGTTAATTTTTTAAATGTTATTTTGAAATTATTTTTAGGTATTGGAGACATCCCACCGTTCCAGAATATTGTTAATTATTAATTTATATGTATATTATAAACTTTTCTATGATAAAATACATGCAGATATATTACGAGATTATATTTAACAAGTTTTGATTTTTGTCGATTTAGATAATTTTTTTATCAAAATACCTTATGTTCTTTTATTAATGATATCGTGATTACATGAATTTAATTAAAAATGTGTGGATACAACAAATTCGAGATAAGTCGAATGGATACCTTTATATTAGCGAGGTATTAATAATTAAAATTTTGGGAAAATGCAGAAAAAAAAAGATTGTTAAATTTTATATATTATATAATAACAAATTTTTCAGAAAGCATACTTAGTTCTTTAAAATCTCGTTATTATCAAGTTCGATTTATCTCAAACAGTTGGTACCCGAGATACTTTTGTATTCATACATATAAAAAATTACAATAATGCATGTATTTTATTACTATTAAATATATTCCTTCGTAATCACCATTCCATAAGGAAATCATTTTATCTTTTTATTTTTAATAAGAGATGATTTATAGTAATGTGTGGTAGAACATATAATTTCCTCGCAAATTTTGATATTATATTAAAAATGCAATAAAAATGTAATTAAGATGCTACCAAAATTATTTCTATCATAAGTGGTCTGAAAGATTTGGAATTCACATCCTTCTGTAATAAGACCGCTGGTGTTTGACGGATTGCTTAACTTTTTTTTGCGAATGGATCTTATGAATTTGACGTGGAATCAGAATACATCAAGTTCGCTTTTCTACGAAGATTTTTTTCTTCTTTGTATCGGATACTAACCTTATCACAACGTGGAGGGACTTTGATGTGATCAAATTATCGGGATAATTATCTTAAATGCGATGAAAGTCTTGTCGTAAATATATTAATGACTTTTTATCACGATATTAATAAGTTTTATAATATAATCGCAAGTTAATAATTAATGGTAAGTACGATCTAATTGTTGTTAGTATTTTCATTCCACATTAATCAATACTTCATTAAACATTGGTTTAGAAAATTTGTGTTATCGTATGTATTTTCGACATTTTCGTATAATACCTCATTACTAAATTTTGTTAATTGTGCTCCTATAATATAATTCTTACACATTTCGAACATTTTTTATTTTACATTGTATTGTAAATAATTATTGTGTTATTAAAGTATTACAATAAAAGATAATATTAAATGCAATGCAATGTAATTGTTAATTATTTTATTGTATTTCGCGAATCATAATGCAATATGATTTTAGCGAAATATAATAAAATAATTAAAGAAAAAAAGAGAGATATAAAATTAAAAAATAAATTTAAAACATATGACGGACCAATCACAAGTGATACCCGTATAGTCACTCTGATTGTAGGTTCTCTACACTAGTGCAGTAAAGTTTTAATGTATTAAACCTAACACGGCGCTAGTGTTGCACCAGTTTTCCCAGTAGAAAATGAATTGAACACACCTCTTCTACCATGATTGCCGTCATGGACATCGGACATAGTGGTCTGCTATTTTTAACCTGCCATCACCTATATACCATTAATTACTGAAGTTGTTCGTTTGCATTTGTTTTAGGACTCTTTAGGTGGAATAGCTCGAGAAATTTAGGTATTTTAATTCTTCGACTTCCATCTTTCACGCGTTAATTTTTTTATTTCTTTTTTCATCATGAATTGCATAATAATATAAATGAAACTGCGAGGTGCAAAATAAGGAATGAACAAAACGTTAGGAGCTATACTTAACGAGTCTGAAAGAAGGAAAGATCACTGAAAACTTCTACTAATTCTAACAGAATTTGCAAAGAATGCCTCGTCATACTTCGTAGATGTATTCTTTTCATAAATACCTTGATGTTCTGTTTAATATCAGAAATTTTAGATTGTTACATAATCTTTTTTAGTTTTAAGATTATTTCGCAGAAATTCGTTCAATTAGCAACAAAAAATGTTTTGGTTAATTTATCTTCTGTGTCATTAGTTATTACGTTACACTTTATGGTTTTTCTTTTTTCTATACGCCTTGAAGATATCTGTATCTCTTCTTTTTCATTTCAAGAAAAAATTATGGGTAACACTCTTACCGCAGCATCTGTATCAGCGGCTGATGTGATAGCACCACTACCTCAACAAATCACAAAACCAAATTCTCATGAGATGATAGAGAAACAGATGAAACCACCACTGGAATGTCCCATGCACAAATCTGATCAATTTAATACTATAAACTACACTAGTGAATGCCCAATAGATAAAATGGACGAAAGTGAAATAAATCCATTAAATATGGTATGTATTGCAAAATTTTGTTAGCAGTCAATGAATGAAACGTTTAACTAATTACATACTGACTCTTTTGATGAGTCAGTCATTTGCACTATATTGAATTATTAGTACATAAAAGTTTATATAAAGTATCTAATACGATAGCAACAACTAATAATATAATACTACAAGTAATATAACAATTGTAACAACAAAATTATGTATATATATATATATATATTTAGTTTAATTATGTGGCAATATTATTATCGAGTATTTGATTGTATAAAATATTTATGCTTTTATATTTAACTTTGTTGATTTATATAAGGATCATATAAGGATCTTTTAATATGCACTAATGTAATGCAAATTCGTTGAATTCGCTATTTTATTCATATGTAAATAAATATAATTACAGATGCCACCAGCAAATCAACAACCTGCTCCAGACCAACCATTTCCTTTACCAACCAGTAGACAAGTTTCGTCGATACCTAAAGCAACTGGAGAGGAAGGAGAATTTTGGGTATATCCTTCTCAACAAATGTTCTGGAATGCTATGTTGAGAAAAGGATGGCGATGGAAAAATGATGATATTTCCCAGAAAGATATGGACGACATAATAAAAATTCACAATGCCAATAACGAACAGGCATGGCAAGAGGTTCTTAAATGGGAAGCCCTTCACGCGCGAGAGTGTGGCAATCCCAAGCTGCGTAGTTTTGGAGGAAAAGCATCCAAATATTCTCCACGTGCGCGTATTCGCTATTGGATGGGGTACGTTGATCTTTATAATCTTGATTCTAAAAATTGTAACCTGCTGATCTATTCAAATATATATATTTATGTATGTGTATATATATATATATATGTATATATATATATATATATATTGTATATGTGTGTGATCATATCATTTTGGTCGATATGATTAAAAAATTATAAAAAATAGAAAATTTTCATTTCAGAAAAAAGATATATTAATAAATGAAGTCATCAAATACTAGAGAAATTTTTTAAATAAAATGTTAAAAAAAAAGTTATATTTTGAGTCAGATAGATCAAAGAAGCCAGCAAAGTTGAGTCGTTACATAGTCTTTACAATGCTACATTAAATATATCATACTTTCAGGTATGAATTACCATTTGATCGACATGATTGGATCATAGATCGTTGTGGAAAAAACGTAAGATACATTATCGACTATTACGATGGTGGAAAAGTTAACGAGAAGTATACGTTTGCGTTACTCGATGTGAGACCCGCAATGGATTCGTGGGATAATATCTGGGATCGGATGAAAGTAGCATGGTGGCGTTGGAAATACCAATCCAACGATGAATCAGTGTCTACTGCCACAGTGCATTAATTTAAAAATTAGTATTAATAAAAAAAACAGTTCGAAAAATTTTTACTAAATTGATAATTAATGCCTTATGATAGTTATGCAGCACATTATTTATTGCGTGAAACAAAAATTACGATACATATAATTTATGTACATATTAGTTATATATATATAAGTATCATAAATACAAATTTACAATACTTATGTATATTTAGTTTCCAAAGTAACATCAAATTAAAGCGAATTAAAAAGTATATATTCATACTTGATAATAAATTTTATATATAATATATTTACAAATATATTTATAAATTTATGTATAATGAAAAAAGTACATACCTTTTTTATTATATATAAATTTATTACAATTTATCTGCAGTGTTAAGTAATCACTGGAAATGATTTTATAAAGCTACAAATAATTTGAACTTACTGCCAAATATTAAGATCGAATATTCTCTACTTAGGTCTTAATACTAAGTATTCAAAGATTAAGTAAAAGAATTGTGTGCGTGTGTGTATTTTGTGTGTGTGTGTGTGTGTGTGTGTGTGTGTGTGTGTGTATATATATATATATCTTATAATATTTACAATTGATACATTTACAATTTTGCTTTTTCAAATTTTTATATGCGAATATGTTTTAATTTAAGTTTTAGTATTCGATTCGAATAATAACACGTAAACTGTGATCTGGCAGTTAGGCAAACTTAAATTGTACATAAATATTTACATTTTCATAATCATACATCCCTTTCTTTGATTATTCATGTAGAATACTTTTCGTGTAGTAGAATTTTTCATGTAGAAAAGGAAAAATATCAAACTTCTAATTTTAATCAGAATTTTGAAATATTCCCCGAATTTATTGACATTTTTCGGTATCAAAACATTTTTTAATTGTTCAGAACAGGCTTGCGCATTTCAAGGTATAGATATCCGCAACACTCATAATATCATTATCACTTTGCCAATTATTCGCGCAATATACTTTCGATAAGAATAAATATTATGAAATATGCGTTTTAAATTAACGCAAATTTCGCTTACCAATATAACGCTACTTGATCCGGAGCCAGGGTCGGAGACTTTTGACTTTTCTGGGTGTGAAGTACCTCAATATTTCAATAAATTTTTTTTATGAGAAAGTATTAAACTATTCATATCTTAACTATACATATTACTCAACTGCATGTTTTAAATTAGGAGGTAAATAATTTAATAAATATTCACATTGTACATTATATAATTTTTTATTGTCAATATACATATAGCTCCATGTAGTTTTCACAATATTTATAGTTATTAGCAGAATATGTAATAACTTCGTACATCTTATAGACTAAAATTTACATAACTTCATTAATGGATTGAGAACCGTTTATTTTAGGAAATTAATAATTATGCTGCAAAAGTTTAAATATTGTTGAACAAGTGATTATAAAGTTAGCATTAAGATAAAAAAATAAACCTGAAATACAAAAATAATACATGATGCTATTTTCTTCTAGTAAAACTTAAATAATCCAAATTAATTCATTTCAATGAGTTTCAATATGTAAAACTTTTTAAATAACAATATTCATTTTTTATCTAGAAGTTCCTCAACTATTTACATATGTAATTGGTATTCCTTAAATATAATTTAGAATATATATATGACTATATTAGACAGTACAGAACCAAAGAATTGCACTTCATTTTCTGAGTAAGAATATATGTAATATAGTAAATGTTGCTTATTAAAAATAATCTATTTTTATAAAGTGTCATTCATATATATTAAAGGCAGTTATTGGGAGCTATATTTTTCATTGACATGATGTAAATTAATTGATAAACATCTTTCCTAATAAAATATCCAACAGTAAAAAAAATATATATATTTGATATACTTATAGAAATTTGTAATCAATTATTATCTGTAAGCCAAAGTTGTTGTTTTTCTATTTTTCTGCAGTTGTATGTATATATTAATACTGATATATACATCATACTAACATGTGCATAATAATGATACGATTGAATTTACAATAATCTAAAATTTTTATAAGATATGATACTGTTTAAGCTAGACATTTTTATCATAATATGTCTAACATTAAACACAATTGTAATTTTATAACTGATGAATTCGATTCTCAATATTTTAGTATTTTAATAAAAGGCAGCTGCTACATATGAAATATCCCGACATTCACAATTTTGATAACATTTACTTTTTTGAACATTGTTTTGATTTTATTATAATATTTATTTAGAGTTTGTTAAATATACAACGATTAGATAATAATCTAATATTAGATAATAGTCTAATATTAGATATTACACTAAATTTTATATCTAAATAGAGCTTGAATTTTAAATTCTGATGGTTTAAATAGAATGTCATATATACTGTTGGCACATTAAATTATTTCAGAGAAATTAATTCTAATATTAATTATAACAATAAAAAGATAAGCAATATCGTTAAATTTAGTTTCTTTTATATGTATATATAAATGATAAGCAACAATAATAAAAGCAGCAATGTAATATAGAAGCAGTAATAATAAAATATTCCATTTATAATATACAATATCAAATAAAAGAGAGTAACATCAAATATTATTGGATAACATGAACATATACAGCATGTCTTGCTTCTACCTGAGCACTTTCGTCTAATAAATAAAAATTGTAGAGAGAAGCATTGATTAATGTGCAAGGGAAACGACTGAGATATACTGACGGTAATTAATAAAAATTGAAGCGTGCTTTATTCATATATATATAAATGTATATAACATATTTCTCTAAAAATTTAAATTCAGTATCTGTCACATATCTACGTATGTATCATAAAACTTGTTTATAATTTTGATTATGACATTCTCTTTAATTGTATGTGATATTAATTTCAAAACATATAGTTTTATCTTATTATATAATTTTTTTCTGACTTATGATCGATTTATAGTTTATACCAAATTCTTGTTAACTTCAAATCTGTAATCAAATTTATAACCTTTATATTATTACAGTATATCGCACAAGAATATCTCATTGTTAAATCTGATTATGTGGTAAATAACGATGACAATTACCAGAACCACAAAGACAAGAAGTATCACTGAGATAATGGACGGAATTAACCATTGCACCACCAGCATAGTCAAAAGTCACTTCCTTTCCGTTCTCTATATCTTTAGATGCAAACAAACATAATCGAGGCACGATTCCCTCTACTCTAATCGGGATAAGGATAGAGTTCGGGTCACAGCTATGGTTAGCATAGCGTCCAATATTACCAAAATATTTCGGATCTATACAAGTTACAATAACACGATCTCCAGCATGTTCTGATACTACAAGAACATAATTCATCATGTTACCCTGCTTATTAGCCTCAATTCTGCATCGCGCTTCTTGTAGACTTATCACTTCGCCAGCATATTCGCAAATAAATTGACCCTTTTTTATTAACTTATTCGTGAAAAGACCAAGACCTTTATTGGTAACTTCTCTGACAATTAAACAATTTAATGGACCATTCTGTACTAATCTATTTCCACAATCTGGTCTACATTTACAACGAGCATGGCATTCAAATACCGGACCGATTAATTTCTCATCGACAATTCGAGCATTAGAATAATTAGCAGAACCGCGTGTACACGAGCAATTAAAACATTCAGCTACACACGAACAGCCTACAGCGTATTCTGCTTCAAAGTCTGCTGTATCTATCCCAGGCCCTGGTATATTATTTATTATGTACATAACGTTTGCTACAATATGTTCGTACTCGTCGGCAGAAGCATTCGCTTCCATGCTTACCGTAATTATGTATCAATAAAAATATCCAAAAAAGTCCGAGAGACTCTTTGGGATAAAGGCAGCACGAGATAAAGAGGAAAAATTGTTTTTTTAATTAAGAAAAGGACTTTTCTTAAATAAACAAAACCCTATCGTGCGACACCAACCTGTAGAAGTCCCTGAACCGATGACTTAAGAGATTGGAACGTGATAGCAGCGGGTACCGCTACAACTCTGTAACCTATGTAAATTACAACACCAAGTACAGATGCCTTAACAGTCTGCTTCAAAATTTTACCCGACAACGATGGTGGTGGTATTCTGCAAAAGATTGTCTAGTAAATTAATATGTAATGGAATACATTATGCTTTAATATAATATAAAGGATTCGTAAATTTTATTTAATTTAAATTTTATCGCCAAATCATATAAATCAAGAAATATAACAAGAAAATATGACAACAAGAAAGAATACGCAAAATGTAGTTCTATAGATATTTTTAGAAATATCTTATATAACAGCAATTATATTATGCAATATTTTTTACTTACCTCATGATAGGCGGTATATCGGAAGGCTTGACTTTACCCCAATTTTCAATGATGCCGGGTGTGTGTCCTAAACCGACGATTCCTACGACACGTGCTGGTTCGTAAGAATGATTAAAAACACAATGAGGCAGACATGATAACTGTAGAGAATTAGTTAAGTAAATATCTCTCTCTTTCACAAACACTTCTCCCAACACTGGAAACTTCTCCTTCATGTTGGCAATTATTTCGTCCAACATCGATCGTTGTTTACAGAGTTCGACGTCCTCTTGAGTAATAGAATCTTTCATTACTGCCAGTTTCCATCCTAGTTTTATAGTTTGCCACCAGGACAATGATCGTATCGCACGTTGCATTGTTATGTTAATTGGTCGATCAGCCAAATGAATAATACAGTTTGGCACTTTCTTTGCCTAAGTTATATAATAATGAATTCAAATAAATTTTATAATACAGATAATAAGTGTTTTCTAGCAAGAGATACAGATGACATAGGGAAATCGTTTCATTGAATATTTTCCATTTAGGCTGCATCTCATTTAACGCTCACAACATTCGTGGAATCATTTCCTTGTCGTTTATCAAATGTTGTTTATCAAATAAAGACAAATGATATTCGTGAACGTTGCAAGCGTTAAATGGAACGCAGCTTTAGTGACACAAGCCGACACAAGCATCATTCTGTCTTTGTTACTCATGGAATGTCAAGAAAGATAGAATGACATTTGTGTCGACATATTTATTAAATAGAATGCATCTTCTAACATTGGCAAACAACAAAGATGTTATAATTCACTGTGTTACATTGTATCAATTGCGTCTCTTGCTGAAAAACGCCTAATGTTTCTGATTTGGTGTATACTGACCTCCTCAAATGCCCTTCGGAATTCCCCTCCGGGTGGCATACCAAGTTCCTTGGCGACATGAGCTGCCATTCTTAGCAATAAAATGTGTAGTAAGCCATCATACAGTCCTTCTCTCTTAATGGTATCCATAATAGTTTCTGTAAATAAATTAAGTAGTACAATATGTCAACACAGATAGCTGATGTATTATATAAATACAGAAACTCTGTCTCACTATAATCAATGTTCTTAGCATAGCCAAACAAAATTTCCTCATCAAGTTGTAGTATACCAACTCTGGCTCTGCATAATTCAACTGCAACTATGTGAGGCTGCACAGCTTGTATAATCTTTAACAAAGTAAAAAAAGAATGTTATTTTCAATATTATATATATTAAATTTTTACAATAAATTCATACTTAAAATTAAAAAGCAATATTTTATTTTCACAGAATAAAGGAAAGTACATATATAGTTACTTTTGACACATCATTTTGACTTTCAACACTGAAATGTGCCGTTCCTACTAAGTACAACTTTCCTCCATCAGGTGTGGTCAATAATGTGACAGTTTCTGGCAATCTCTCATCAATCGTAGGATCGTACTCCCTTAGTTCGCTTACCGTATTGCCTATGTTACTTCCCTTATTCTGGATATTGGAATCTGCATTAGACCCAATATTTTTTGTATTATAAATACATGGCCAATATATACCTAAATAGTTGAGGTTAAATTAATCTCGAAAATTACAGCAATGTACCTTGAGACCTTAAAATTTTCCTTCTACTTCTATATTGTTTTTGTGTTACTGACATTTTTTTTAAAGCACTGCTCTACACACAATAGCTTAAGTTATGACCAACAATGGCTGATTTTATTATTAGATTAAAAAGATTTTGTATAAGTGGGAAACCTTACAATATTAGCTGCATCAAAGTGTCCCTCATAACTAAAGATACACTTGTCAAGTGAATTTCTAACGACAGCTAATATAACAAAAGTGTCTGCAGAAATCTTAAAATTTGTTTTTTATTGCTGTATTGGATTGTACTTTCTTAAAACTTTCTTTCTCGCTTTTGTTAATCTTCAAACATATATCTATTTCACTTTCATGAGTAACACTTAAAGAGTGTTAGTGTATGCTAATTCAGCTAAAAGACAGATCTTTAATTTCTTTCACATGTTCATGGTAAATGTTTAAAGTGCATATAACTCGATAATTACCTTCATCAATAAGAATCATTTCATTGTCAGAAGATTCGGTGCTTTTCATCTTGTTATCATCATTACCACGATTGTCATCTGTGCTCACTATCGATAATGTACACGAAGACTGTGTTGCTGACTGAGAATCTGATTGTGTTATTCCGCGTCCAGATTCTTTGGCAATCAATTCTTTTGTAACATTTTGTGCATTTAGCTTCGATGTATCATGATCCCCTCTTTCATCAATTAAGTTGTAGTGCTTGTCCTTTATGGACAAATTCGTTAATAAATCGTTCTCCCTTTGATCACCACCGACATGCTTATCAGCTTTAATAGAAATGGATGCCATTTCTTTTCCTGAAAATCCATATATTTTTATAACATAATCATCTTTGTTTTTAAAAACTTTCTAAAATATATCTGTTACAATTATATGCTAATAGACCATTGGAACAAACTTGCACTCGAATAACATATAAAAAGAAAAATACTAATTTAACGTTATAGATTTTTATACTTCTAAAATAAAGAACATTCCCGAGTTCCCTTCAGAATCGAATTTTGTTACCGTTACGTACGTCTTCTTAGGCGGCAGATGTGAATTGCTGCATGCTTTTAACCTCGTGGAGAACTGACACGTTTTTACAAAAAAAAGATTCTCGCATCGCTATAACAAAAGAATTGTGTAATTTATCTTCAATCAGGTTAGTCGTCGTCGTTATTAATCTTGTAAACTTACGCGGCGGACGGGAATTTGGAGAAAAATATAACGTATGGAGAAATGAGCATCAAGACCAAATCAGACCAAATAGATCAAGTCATCTAGTAGTAGCACCTGTATAGGTATACTAGTATTCAGTGGTTGCGTTCAGTAGAAAAAGCAGTTTTGCACTGTTGTAAAATTCTTTAATATGATTGGTCTTATCCTTCCTCACTGGATCTAAATGTATAAACCAATCATATTCAAGAATTTTACAACAGTTGCAAAACTGCTTTTTCTGCTGAACTCAGCTGAGAGGTATTACAGATTAGTAGCAGTTTTGTCGGTAACTTTCACGCCATGATAAATTTGTCAAGTACGCAAAATGTGTGTACGAATATATGTAATACTCTTATATTGCTAACGCCATTTAAGAGCTCTGGCGAAAACACCACGGTGTGCAGACGATATCTACCTCTCGCTTAGATAATGTACTTGAAACTTCAATACGCATGCGCTCATTCCTAACCAATGCATGTATGGAAGTGAGAAGTCCGATTATTCTCTATCTTTCTGTCTTCGCACACCTCTCACCCCCCAAAAAGAGGCTGCGTTAGCAATATAGGAGTATTACAAAGTAAATAGATTTTTTCTTAAAATTCTTCAGAGGTCTTAATGTTTCAGAGATTGTATATAAATTTTAATTTCTAAATTTTTCAAAAATTTTTATATAATTTTCAAATGTTTTAGAAAATTAATTCTAATAAATTATATTGAACGACAGATATGAGGTCTGTTTTTTATTGCTGGATTTTCTGAACTGATATACAGAAATCGGATACATCAGAATACATTTCTGATAGATTGAAATCGTTTATTCCTTATTCTTAATTCCTTATTCCTTTTGTGCGCAGGACCTTAATCAGGTTTAATAATATTCATAGTTATGAAATTGATCAATTATCAGGCCGGTATTCGTAATCAGATCTTATATTCAAGACTGTTTTAAGTATGGTCTTAAGAAGTCATGAACCAATTAGAGGACTACATTAGCGCCTTAAGACATTACTTAAGACGGTCTTGAAATAAGAATCAATTATGAATACCATAACTGTTTCTCGGAAGAATGGAACAACTGTGATTGGCCAGTTTCATAATTACAGATGTTATTAAACTCGATTAAGGATCGGTTTCACCAATGCCATTAATTAAATCGGTCATTAACTGATTAATTATATTTGTTATTCAATACTGTTTATTCATTGTTTAATAGAATTGATCAATTACGATTGACAGTTAATCTCGATTAGGCTCAATCGGTGAAATCGGCTCTAATGCGGGGTTTACAATAGAAGTCATAGCGGTCAAAAGGATCTTAAGCGTAGAAAATTGACCAATCACAATCGATTATTCTTTTCATATTCGATTATGATTGGTTAATTTTCTATAACTTAAGACTCTACGACCGCTACGATTTCTATTGTAGATCCTGCATTATAAGGATATCGTGTAAATGTAGTCAATATTGCTTTAATCTCGATTTAATTAATTTACTCTTTATTTTTTTTCTAATATATTTATGGCATTCCAAAACGTCCTCTCTGAGGAAATTTTTACTGAATATAAAATATAGCATGCTTTCTTTGACACAATCAACACGAGGGTTAAAATTAATCTACATTGATAGAAATAAGTTGTATTCTAGTATTCACAAGTATTTGCAAGTACTAAAATCTATAAAATACGTGAAGCCTGAGACATAATTGAGAAACACAAATAACGGAAACAGGGAATAACAAATTTTAACCTATCAGAAATCGTGTATTCTGGTGTACATGATTTCTGATAAGTTGAAATCTGTTCAAATATATTATTGACTGTTCCTATTGCTTGCGCTTTTCAGTTGTGCATTAGGCTTTATATTCTTCTCCTTTCTTCCCCCTTTCAGGCGATCCAGCACCAGGCCTGATCAAGCGGGGTGTTTGTGCCTGTTTGTGCTCCGTGATTCGTACTGTCACGGATCCCGGTTCGGGATACTGCCGCGAGATTCAGTGAAATTCATCGTCGCCGCCAGGCTTCGATGAAGATGAAGCGGATGAAGAGCGAGGTGATCAGCGCGACGATCGAGTCTTACCTAAAACGGCGTCATTATCAGGTGCGGTGTCTCTCATCGGAGTTTCACGCCGCGCGTGGTTTGCCATCGATGTGTACACCATAACCTCCTTCACCGCTGTTGCATGTTTTTCCAGACCCACGATTATCGCAAGGGTGATCAGTTGTTCTGTCAGAATAGCGATCAGACGACGTTGAACGCGACCGCGGAGTGCGGCACCTCGCAGGACAACTCGATCGTTTTCAGTGCCATCACCATTGACATCGCTGCGGCAGATCAGGCATATCAACGGTACGGTTTTATAGGACTTGAATTCGTGTTCGAACCATACGATGTGATTACTATTCCGTTTGTTCTAGCGAGATAAGGCATTTGTTGCCTGATCACGCAATGCGTTCAATCTTACTAATTTTAGATTCTAATATTTTATATTGAATTTTTTATTCAGAATATAGTGTGTGTTTGATGTAGCTTTCATGCGACTCTGAATTCTCAGGAAACAGCTAAAAATTAGATGCATTATGTTTATTTAATGGTGAATTCGGTCAATTATACTGGATTAGTATACATTAAAGACTGCTTTATTTAAGGAGATTGTAAAGGCATAAAACACATATATTAATATTTACGCTTTAAACAAACTACATACATGTGAAAGTTGTGTACTCAAACATTCTGGTTTTATTGAGCAACACATTTTTATAGATTATTTATTTTATTTGTTATTAGTTTTATTGTTATAAACAAAAATTGTTAAAATAATAAGAAAAATCTAAATTTTTTTATATAAATATATTAAGTACTAAACATGACTTATGCAAAGTTTCATTGAGATTCACCATTAGTGACACCATTTACAACAAATAATAAATTTTATTTATTTACTGAACAATTAATGTCTGCATCTCAAGGTAACTTTACATAAATATTGTTGAATTCATAAAGCATTTATATTTAAAAAATTGAGATTTTTATCATTATTTTATAATAAATTTTCATATATTAGAGTACAAATTTAAAAAAATATTTCTTATTTAAATAACTTATTTAAATAATTTTTGATCCAGATTGATCAACTGTCTCTATTTTTTTGTATTATTATTAAATGTAATTTAGAATAGTTTGTAATTTTTTCAAATAATTCTTAACATATTGCATTTGTCATACAACCTCCTTAAATGCAGTGGCATAATACAATTAACTTGAAATAATGCATGTATATTCTATTACAGAACATGACATTATTGTTATTATTAATCATTTAAAAATACTTATGTTTCTACATTTAAAATTATGAAAAGAAGAGCATAAGGAACCACAGCACAAGTTATAGTTTGTGATATTTAATTATTATTGCATCAAAAATTGATTATTACAATAAAAACATTAAACGTTTCGGCCACAATCTGGCCATCTTCAGTAAATTAATATTCTTAAGACGCAGAGTTACATCAAGTTGGAATAAAATTCAATCGTCAATGTGTTATAATTGTAAAAAAACGTATATACATCTATGCGACGCTGCTTCGTATAATAATGTTGGAACGTCAGAAGTCATATCATGAAAAGTGTAGAACGATAATTTCCAGATTCTAATTTAAAATAATTTATTCTATCATTAATATCTTTTAAACGGAGTATAAAACAATAGAATCGTTATCTGTTTTACAGCAAAAAATATAACGAATCTCAAGTATAATTGCACAGATAGAAATTTGTCGTGACATTATGTGTTGTTATTGGTCATATCATATCTTTTACCGCTATTTATATAAATTTGTCGTGACATTAGGTGTTGTTATTAGTCATATCATATATTTTACCGCTATTTATAACGATTCTATTGTTTTATACTCCGTTTAAAAAATATTAATGATAGAATAAATTATTTTAAATTAGAATCTGGAAATTATCGTTCTACACTTTTCATGATATGATTTCTGACGTTCTAACATTATTATACGAAGCAGCGTCGCATAGATGTATACACGTTTTTTACAATTATAACACACGACTGTTGAATTTTATTCCAACTTGATGTAACTCTGCGTCTTAAGAATATTATTAATTTACTGAAGATGGCCAGATTGTGGCCGAAACGTTTAATGTTTTTATTGTAATAATCAATTTTTGATGCAATAATAATTAAATATCACAAACTATAACTTGTGCTGTGGTTGCTCTTCTTTTCATAATTTTGAATTTATAACCACATTTGTTTTTTACATTTTCTACATTTAATTTTGTTGATTTCATGTATAGTCACTTTTAGTAAATTTTTATTAAGCATTAATTTAATACATTAGTAGATACATTTGCATGCTGATGCTTGATATTTATCAATTTTGATTACGTGACTTATTTTAACACTAAAAATGAACATCGAGCAAGTGACTGAATTCGTTATAACAGTCTTCTATTTTTATAATTTGTTTATTTATTTAATGACTTGTTTTTGTTAGGGAAGGCTGTTATCAGAATAATTAATAGCGAACTGAATTGGACATACTGCACTCTAATATATGTACAGCCGGTCACAAAAAGATTTTTTTTCAATGAATTTAGAAACTAAATCTTGCTCGTAGAGTAGAGCGGTTGAGCGTAAATGGTTAGATTCATAAATAAGAATGAATCGGAGAGTAAGGCTGCATTCTGCAACCAAAAAAAAGTTGCAACTTTTCTGTGATCGGTTGTACATTAATCTTTAAGACCCAGTTTCACTACTCATGGTTAACCGAGGTTCAACTTATTCAATTCTCTCTTTTCATCAAATGTCTCTTTTCAATTCTAGAATTGGAGAATGGAGAGATGGAAAACAAATTGACTCTCGGTTAAGAGTTAACCATGAATTGGGTTTAAGAGTCTCTTTTACCAACCTCGATTAAGTTAACATGGGGCTTATTTAGTTTCACAACTTATGGTTAACTCTTAACCGAGGTTCAACTTATTCATTGTCTCTTTCTAATTCTAGAATTGGAAAGAAATGAGAAACAAATTGAAATAAGAAACAATCTCGGCTGGAACTGGGCCTAAATGAGCTCCATGTAACCATTAATTAAGTTAACCGACGATTATATGAGGCTCATTTATGAAGCTCAGTTTCCTAACAGGAATATATTTTTTATGACGTTAAAACTAATATTTCATGTATCATATGACAGGCCTTTCAAGCTTGTTGATTGGCTGTGGGCCACATACACACACACACACACAGATATAGAGGTTCTCGAATCTATTTTATAACCAATTAATAGGCGTGAAAAATTTATTGTAAACACAGTATTAGCTTAGCCATAAGAAATGGACAAATCATAGTCAATTATTCTCCTTCCATTTGATTGTAACTAATCAATTTCCTATGGCTTAAGGTTTAAAACATTTTTATATATCCGGACTAATTATTTTACAATAAGAGTACGATCAATGCGATGCTGCAAACGCTTTGAAGCAATTTTTAATTAGTCAATTTGTAAAATTCTTTCTTCTAATTGGTCCATCAAACTCTTCAAATCATTTGCAAGACTTTGACCACAGCTTAAGTCATTAATGATAAATTAGAAATCGGAAGCTAGAAATTGCCAATCATAGTCGATTATTCTTTTCGCATTTGACTATGATTGGTCAATTTCTAGCTTCTGACTGTAGAATGTGCTTAAAGGAACATATGAATTCTTGGAACTCATTCAAGTTTTTTTGTTATTAGTAAAAAATTTTTTAATTTTTAATTGTATAAAAAATTGCAATACTTGAATTTAGCATAAACTTAGCATAAACATAGACTAATAATTAGTCTACGTAAATAAACTGTGAAAAATAAAATTGTGAGTCTACGTGATTAAAAATTAGTCTACGTGAATAAACTGTGAAAAATAAAATTGTGAAATATAAAATTTTTTCAAATAACATAATATTATTTGAAAATTGTTGTAGAAAAATCTTCTATTAGGATCCTTATGTTCCATTTAGAGTCGTTATACAAATCGACTTAAAAATGTATGTTTAATATAAATCATTCATTAAATTACGTAATTGTTAATACACTTTATTGTGCTCTTTAAGTAAAATATGTATTGGTCATTTTATCATGTGAGATATTTCCATTTTACTTTTACATTTAAATTAAATCACTATAATAACTTTAATACACATAAGCGTGTGCACGTTAGTGTGTCCAATTAAATTTGCTATAAAATTTTAGTTTGAACTTTAGTTTTTAAAATTGAATTTTAGTTTTTAAAATAGAATTTTAAATAGAGTTCTATATAATTTAAATTTGAGATTTCTAATAGGCCAATGTTGATTAATGTGAGAATAGCATTTTTTTGGTATATAATATAACAATTTAATTTTGAGAATTGCAAGAAGATGTTTAAAGTTTTAATCCTGCTTTTAGATTGAAGAAATGGATGAGCGTCGTACTCAACGAAAAATTACGAATAGAATTGCAAGGACTTTTGTATCCGATATTTTGTCATCTTTATTTAGAGATGTTACATGCTGGTAATCGCCAAGCTGCAATCCAATTCCTAAAAACTCATCAGAATGAGTTTATGAGTGATACAGAGAAAGACTTCTTAGAGGAATTATCTAGTGTATTTTCGGTGCAAGACATTGAGCTGAGACCTTTGGTAAATGCGTTTAGAACTAGAAAATATAAAGTAGATCTGTCCGAGTCGGCACATATTTGCCTGAGACAATATCTTACCAAATATGGACACATAATATTAATGCAGGTAATATAATTAATTGTTTTTAAGTATATCCTTATTTATTAAACAACTACATTCTGCAGAAGATTAATCTTTTCACCTTAATCATATCAATTAAAAAAGATAATTTTAATTAATTTTAACTGCTTACATATTTTAATTAGATATACGGTAGGTCTCTCCAGGACTCTGTGTACCAATTTTAATACGTACACGTTTCCTACCATTTGTACATAAATCAAGAATATTTTTCATTAATTTTATATAGTTTATGAATTCCGGAAAGAGTCTATTAGTCGAAGATTTTTATTTATATTTATAAGAAAACATAATTTATTGGAAAATGTATTTTAATGTGAAAACTTTATTTAAAATTATATTATAAAAACATTTTTTACACATTTATGATGACGATAAATATATGTTTACATTTATATTTGCGATGCAGGAATGATATTTTATTATCTTCATGCTGCCGCGTATATCTTACTATATATATGTACACGGGTCAAGTTTCACAAATATTTTGAAAAACATTCACTCCTAAGACGTATACCTATTTACACTTATTATAAATAGCACAAAATGATAGTGTGTCAAGAGATTGATTACGATAATTCATGTGATACTCAAAATGTTAAAGAGCTGCTTTTTTATTTTGTTTAATAAAAAATAAAATTAGTTAAACAATAAAAACAATAGGGTTATAAGCCGAACTAGATATAAAAAAATATTTCCTATTTTTCAAAAAATAATTTGACTTAACTATGTAAAAGGGATCACAAACATTTTTCTGGTATTTTTAAAGACTGGATAATGAGTTTTCTTTTCTTTCTGATCTTTTTAATTTTTATCACTAATTATTTCATGTTTAGTGATCTGTGTAACATCTATTACAAGCATTCACTTGAGTTTACCATATTTTAAATTTTAACCATTTACGATGCGCAACTCGAATTACATGATAGACAACTACCTCCATTTATTTCAAAAAATGATAAATATGGATTGATTACAATATATTTTTTTTATTATCTACATTGTTTAATTTTATGATCGGCATCGTTGAAATTTTGTAAATTATTTAACATTGAGAATGATCTGATAAAGATTAAAACGTCTGTTTGAATTGTATCTATTATTTGTGTTAATTTATTATTAAATATCTAGCTCGGCTCGCAATCCTACTGCTTTTATTGTTTGTTATTTGAATCATTCTGTTATTAAATTCAGAACTAGTTATTTTTAGTGATAAACTTTAATTTTTTATTATTGTATAGATTATAAATACACACATCACAATAATTAGAAAAACAAGCAGCCTTCATCAAATGGATGGAGAAGTGCCTGAAGAGAAAAGTCAAAGATATGAAACTAGTATTAATGGTCACGTGGAACAACCATCTGGTACTGGTGTAGATCGTGAAATGAGGGAATTACAGGAAGCTATACGATTGATACAACATAATTCTCATCAGGCATTAAGATTATTTACAGTGAAAAATGCTATAGAAAAGCAAGTAACAGATCATTATTTATTCTATATGATTCTTTTGCCATTACTTATATTTTATATCTTCATACATTATTGCAGTGCAAGTTGCGGTCTTATTGCACCTAAAATGGATAAGTTAGCTGTAGGTTTTAGTACAGCTGAAATTCGTTTGTGGGCTATAGGCGATACAGTCTTGGTTAAGAAAAATGATAAGCAAACGTGTGTTTCGTCTACCTGTGATATATCACCATTTTATAAATTCAACGAGCAAGAAAGCACAGTGTGAGTTACATTTTTCCCTTAATTTGAGTAATATCTTATTAAACAATTACATAATTTTACGATAAAATTAACATAACGGTAAAATTAACGTAACAGAAGAAGCGAAGCAGGGGCCATAATATTAAGAGGACATACGGATGTAGTACACGATTTAAGATTTATTCCAGAAGTAGATATTCTTCTTTCTGTATCGAGCGACAAAGATATGAGAGCATGGAAACTCAATAATTACTCATGTACAGCAATATATAGGTAAGCAATGCTATTTTTTCAGCAAATCCTTTTCTCTCCCCTGCAGACTAAAGATTCATGAAAAATTAAGTATTAAAAATATTCGCAGTCTATTTCATACAATAAATTTTTAACAGAATCAAATAAAGACAAACTTGTGTATGTTTTAAAGTAAATCTTTTTTAAATTAAGATCCCTATGTTGATTTTATTGAATATTTTTATCTGCAGATTCATAACTTTTTCTAAAATAAGATTGAATAGAAGAAAGAAATTGTACAAAATATTGTACAAATAAAATATTGTATATAGAATGGTCCATTTAAATCAATCATCTTGAATATTTCACTTATTTTTAATGATATAAAAAAATGTTTTAAATGAAAGTGGAACGGTTTGAAGGGAGATGTGTTTTGGTCACGTTGTTTTTTTTCTAGATAGAGGTGTCAAAAAGATATAAAGACCATCTCTATTTTTTTAAATGGAATTATGTGATTTTTTTTTAGATAATGATATTCTTCTAATTATTGTGCATATAAAAATATTAAGCTAGAGATATTTAAAAAATCAATAGTTTATGATATTTAGTTTCGATATTTCACACTTTATTCTGATACATTTTGACATGGAATATAAAATATCTTGTGAATTATAAATTTTTTGGCAATTATACCCTAATACTTTTATGTACAGAATAATAAGATGAATCAATTGACGTGCAGAAAATACACAGTTGATGTTAAAAAAATTATGCAATTTACAATGTGCATGCGTATTTTTTTAAATAGCAATTGTGTTTTCTCCACACCAATTGATTCATCTTATTATTCTGTGCAAAAGTATTAGAGTACAGTTGTCAAAAAATTAATAATTAATGAGATATTTTATATTTTATGTCAAAATGTGTGAAATAAACGTAAACTATTAGTTTTTGATATCTCTATCTTAATACTTTTATATGCAGAATAATTAGAGGAATCATATTATGTAAAAAAAATCAAACAATTCCGTTTAAAAAGATGGAGATTCTTCATATCTCTTTTTGGAGCCTCCACCCCTAGAAAAAATAATAACGTGAAAAATATGTCCCTCTCAAAACCGTTTTATTTTCATTTGAAATATTTTTTATATCATCAAAAATAAGCGAAGTATTCAAGATGTTCGATTTAAATGGACCACCCTATATATTCTAATAATGCTTTTTTTCATTGTAGTGGTCATAATTATCCTATATGGTGCATGGATACCAGTGTGTTCAATTTATATATCGGTACAGGCTCACATGACAGAACTGCAAAATTATGGTCATTGGATAGAACATTTCCCTTGAGAATATTTGCAGGTCATTTTTTAGATGTCAATGTATGTCTTTTAACCATTACAATTTATGTTTATTTTAGGATAGTATGGTGATATGATTTAATTTCATCTTCTATTTCAGTGTATAAAATTTCATCCAAACGCAAGATACTTAGCGACTGGTTCCGCTGATAAAACTGTAAGATTATGGTCAAAAGATGATGGAAATCTATTGCGAGTATATGTTGGAGCGCAATCGACTATTTACACTTTAGCTTTTAGTCCAGATGGCAAATATCTGGCTGCTGCAGGTAATTATGAAAAAGATATAAGATAAATTATCAAAATTACATCTAATGAATTATTCTTTAAAGCTTAACTTTAAAACTGTTATTCAGGTGACGATAAGTCCATATATATATGGGATTTAGCAACTAATGGTTTACTGACTGAACTGAAAGGTCATAAAGATACAATCATGAATGTAGATTGGAGTTTAGATAACCAATATATCGCTAGTGCAAGCTTAGACGGAATCGTACGATTATGGCCCACTCAAGATTTCATCAAAACATTGAATGGGTATATGCTTAAATCTTCTGTTCTTAAACTTAGATTTGTTTACATTACATATTGTTTACTCTTTTCAGAGGATCGTCAAGTACTATGTTGCAATCAGAAACGCCACAAATTTATTCAACGTATTGCTCAAGCATTCTCTCATTGAATTATTACAAAAAAAGTAATTCGTTAATTTGTATCGGTACTAAGTAATTTTTTTAGTATTTATTATCGTGCTAGTCGAATTGAAAACGTACTTTTAAATTAAATTCTTTTTTTTACCTGATACAGTAATATTTTTTCAGCAAACTTGAAGCTGCCTTCAATTAAAGTTAAATTGATTTTATATATTATATGATCTAAGATTTGATGGTATCATCCATGTGATAAGTTTTTACAATATTTATAAGAAATGCATCACCTTTTCAATGTGTATACAATACAATGTGTACACATACAATTGAATCTTACTATACTCATTGATTATATTTTATTTTTCATTTTTAATGTTTTTATTATTAAAGGCGTGTTAATAGTTTATTTATGTTAATTAAGTCTAATGAACGATATTTTTTTTTATTTTAATTATTTTTATTTTAATCATTCATTTTTCGTTTCAAATGCTGTTTATATTGCACGAGATTAAATCTGCTGCTTACCATTAAATTTTTCATAATGTAATGAAAAAGGAAAACGTTAAAAAGAGGCCGATTTTTGTCCACAAAAATGTAAGTAAAAGAAATAGCTTTTTTATAAAAATTTTTTTTATAGATTTCGGCTTGAATAGGATAACGTTAATAAAACGTTCAGGATTGATGGGGAACACCCTGAAATTCACCCTGAAAATTCATGCCCAAATTTCAGGATGTTCCCTATCGATCTCGAACTTTTTATTAATATCGTATTCAGAAAGTCGAAATCTTTAAAAAAAATGCTTTTTAAAAATTAAATTTTTTTTACTTACTTTTACTTTGTGGGCAAAAATCTCTTTTAACATCATCCTTTTAAGTATATTTAATTGAATAAAAAAGGAAATATAAATTAGTAATAATTCAATGAGAGAAATTATCAGGCATTTTTTTATGTCTGTGTAATTATGTAATATAAGTTTCCTGTGGGAATATTGTCTAAGAATGGCTTATGAGAATTTTTTGTCTTGTTATAAAGACTTTTTATAAGTTGTGAATAATGTTAAAAAGTAGCAAAAGAATACAAAATTTTTATAAAAATCAATGCGTATATTATTATATAATTCGCATTACATTTTACATTTGAAAAATATACTCTTTTTAATTCTTTTTCTTCTTTTTCTTTCCGACTTTCTTATTACGAACATTAGATGACTCTTCCTTAATTTCTAAATTCCGTTTCAACGGTTTCTTAGTAGAATTTTCTTCGGTGTCAATTGTATTTAATGGAGGAACGCTAAAATTTGGAATCTGTAATCACATAAAAAATTATTAGACCGTTAAAAATGTATGAATGTTCTGTTTGTTCTCGCACACATGCCTCTCTCTCCTTACCTCTGGTTTTACGAGTTTAAAAAATAATTTTTCATGTTGTACATTAGAACTGTCCAAACTCATTTGTATAACAACAGGATCAAATGCTCGAAATACAACATCCCCGCAAGTTTGGGATTGATCCTCTGAATTATATACGAACGTGACAGACGGTGAAGCAGAATTATTTAGATATAAAGTGCCTTCCAAACCATATTTCGGTATAAGCACTTGCAAAGCATTTTTGCGTACAAAAAGAATATATCCTTCCTCATCCTGAATCTTGTTACGGAAGAATATCTATGAAACAGAAAACAATTTTGTTAAAAATAACATTTCATATCTAAGGATAGAAAGACTGTTAAAGAAACTAATAAATCGAACTAACATGTGTATGAAGTGCAACTGATGCTCGGCCAGCATATTGTGCCATTCGATTCCGATAATTCAGATTATGGCATAACGAGTGATTTTTTTTCTTATCCAATAACTCTGGATAAGTTGCATCAGCACCTATACATACAGCTAACAGTCGATGCACAATTATATCTGCATATCTGTAAGATACATTTAAAAAACCATGAATTAATTTAATAATTATGTTCCTTAATGGTTTTCAAATTACTTGCCTTCGAATAGGAGATGTAAAATGCGTGTAAATTGAACACGCCAATCCATAATGCTTAAATTCTTCCGGCTGATGCATTCCACTGATAAAATATACCGCTTGCAACATACATCGCGTAGCTAATATTTTTAACATTGTGTTGAAATAGGGATTTGATTCCTTGTGTGTTTCTTCCAATGATCGGGCAAATTCCTTACCGGTACTTGTATTAATAATAAAACCCTTTAAAATTAATTTAAAAAATATATATATATATTTTATAACACTATTTATAATATAACTGATAACACTGTGTGTGGTAATATATTAGATTTAATCTTCAAAATAAAAATCGAAAGAAATCATTACTTTCTAGTTTTTAAATTTTTAGATATTAACTATCTAACTAAACTTTGGAATTATATAAAGTTCTATACTAAATGGTAATACCTGATTTTTAGCAGCTTTAATCAACGGTTCAAAATTACTTTGTGGTGGTTCAGGGTGTCTTCTCAACATAGCGCATTCTGGAAATTCTGCTAATATTTTTTCAGCAACACTAATGTTTGCAAGCAGCATAAATTCCTCTACCATAGAATTAGTGTCTCGCAACTTTTTTGCTTCTACATCAATGGGATCGTGCGTTTCGCTATCTACTTGGAAACGTATCTCCGGTGATGCTAAAGTTAAAGCACTGCAAATAAATTATTTTACATTAAATTTAACATAAAAAATTTATTGTGAAAAATAAACCGATATAACTTGGAATAATTTAATAGATATATCTGAATTATGAACAATCATACCCATTTTCTAAACGTTTCTTTTTTAATTTCTTTGCCAACTGATTTAATCCTCTCAATGACTTCGCGATAGCATCTTGCTGAGTAGCATCGTCAATTTTCAATTGAGCTTCTTCATATGTCATTGCTTGACGCGAGCAAATTATAGATTTGCAAAATCTCATATTAATTATATTTGCGTCAGAGTCAATTTCCCATATACAGGAAAATGCAAATCGTTCTTCCTTACCCCGCAAAGAACAGAGATTCGAGCTAAGTAATTCTAAAATAAAAAAACATAATTTATGTTATGACTACCTATATTTAAAATGAAGTGCTGCTATCTCACCTGGAACCATGTCGATTCGTTTATCGACAAGGTATACAGTAGTAGCACGTAATGCTGCTTCTTTGTCCAGTGCAGTCCCAGGCCTTATAAAGTGAGATACATCTGCGATATGCACACCAACATCGAAATTACCGTTTGATAAACTTCTACAATGTAACGCATCGTCAATGTCAGTACAGCCTGGTGGATCCACAGAACAGATGTCTAAATATCGAAGATCTTCCCTTTGCGCAACATCCTACAAAAATTATATATTACTGAGTTACATTTATCTAATTATTTATACTCGTATTATGAATTATCTTTTATGTAATAATCGAGATAACTAATTAATAACGAATTACTGTTTCCGTAATGATCCATGGCAGCTTTGGAAGAAAGCTAAGAACAGCATCAGAGAAACGGCTGTGTGGAACATCGTGCTCCAAAAGTAATACTTCATTCTCCGTCTCTTTATCCCCTATATTACCAAGTGCTCGTACAAAGTGACCAAGCGGATATCTCGAATTTCGTGGCCATGAATCTAGTGCGACAATAATTCTCTGCTTACTCAATATTTCGGCCTGTCTAGTCTCAATTCTTATTTTTGGAATTTTTCTCTCAGCCGGCACAAACAAGTGCCTTACATTCTATACAACAGATAAAAATAATACAGAACAGATAAAAAGATTATTATAATGTCATAACATAAAAGATTTTTACCGTTTTAATTGCACTTGGCTGCAGTATTCCACAATATTGTCTCCATTTTCTCCTGATAATACCGACAATTTTGCCCGTTGGTATTTTCTCTTGCATTTTTGACGAACTCTGCTTGCGGAGTGCTTTCTCTTCATCTTCTGCGTCGTCGCCAGCATCTGTACTTTCTTCATCTTCCAAAACAATTTCACTAGGTGATGACCACTTATCATCTGGCAGCATTTCAACTGCAACTATATCACCATCGACTGCTCTGTTGAGATGAGCTCGTCCTTGCACAAATATCTAAGACAATAAAAATAAAACAATAGAAAGAATGATACTTGTAAACAATTGTTATATATACATTGTCAAATTTCAGCAGCATTATAATCAATGAAAAATTGATTATAATGCTTAATATATGAGAAAGTTTCAAAAGTCTTAATATAACAAAAATAAAATTTTGAAGTTTTAGTTTTATATTTATGTGAACTCAAAATAGTGCTTTTAAAAGATTTAAAAATAATTATGATGTGTGTCTTGGGCGGTTTGATTATTCATTATCACTTTCTAAATAGACATTCAATAATTTTCTTTTTAAGGTCGACAATATTGATGCTTTAAATATTCGCAATTATGTATCTTACATGTTTTTCTCTGCCTTCAACATTCACATTTCCTTCGAGAAAATTTTCTCTTGATGCCAAAAATGTTCCTTGCAACAATTTTCCAGACGATATACCGTTGTGCACTTCCGTGGGTGACAGATGGCAAGGAAATAATTCTGGGCCATGAATATCCGAAGAGTAAGAACGTTTAGATAATTTATCCAACAGAAAACTTGCATTTTCCAACGACGCGATATAATCTTCCACTATGAAAAAGATGTATGTGCATAATTCTAAATATCACATTTGTATCAAAATAATATAATTTAATAGAATAAAATCAAATATATCTTACTCGATACAACAAATAGTCCCTCTTCAGCTGCACGCGTTTTATTTTCCATATCGTCTGTTAACAAAACAACATTTATGTTGTTATCATCGGAATTCAAATGGGTATTGTACCATTTAACTGCAACTCGTATTGCTCTGTCATTGCGATCGTTTGTCTTCTCACCCGGTTCTCTTTCAATATAAGTTTCCCTGAAATGTAACACTTTATAAAATAATTATTATATAATACAGCATAAAATCTAAACATATCTACTAAAATAAATTTAGATTTATATATCCAAATTTAATATATTAAAAATATGTTGTAAACAAAATTTTAAAAGCAAAATATAATCAAATACATAATCTTCCTCCTCTGTGTAAATTATTGTACATATATATATACCGATGATGTTCATTGATGAATAAAAAAAAATTTCTTGTTGCATTCCCTATAATATGCTTTAATTTTTTATATACAGTCGCACTTTTATGCCGAATCTCTTCCAATACTGTTTGCAAGATGATCACATTAGTAATAACATTTTCCTCCAATATGTCTATCTATAATTAGAAATCAAATTAGACAATCTGATAAAAAATTCATATAAAATGATGCCTAACATGATGCCATATTATGATGTATTTGCTACAACTACTTACTTGATCCAGAATTATATTTGTATCAAGTACAAGAAAATATGGACTTGGAATTAAGGAAGACTTAGCACCAGCGTCTTCCATATCCAATACCATATCCCGAGGCCTCGCTTTGCACTTCATACATGTTTTAGAGCCACAGTAAATATCATCTCTGAGATAGTGTTCTCTGACAGTCTGATACAAATGAAAAATTATCCATTTATTAATAAAGTTTTCGAATAAAATATGATATATATGAGTTTATAATTCTGAGCAAATTTAATTATATTTAGAATTAAAATATACTCAGAAAATTTCTTAAAACATTTTCAAAAGGATCAACATCTCTACATACTTTAAATATATTTCCTCCCTTTGTTTTTCTGAAAAAAACCTTTGTTGTTAACATATCTACACACGTTCATTTAAACGCTGTTAACACAGTACGAATTTCTCTCTTTAATAGTTTCTTGATAATTAATTCTTCTCAAAACTATTGAGATGAGATTCAAGTTACAAAAAAAGCTGATTACTCAAGTTATAAACTGATAACAGGTTAGGATTTAGGAAGCATCAGCATGTGACGATGAAGATCATCAAGTACTTTTGACGGCCGAAAGGTGTCACTCCATCGATAAATGCGTTTGGCGTGCTTTGAATTTAAATAATTAGATGGCACTAGATGATTAATTGATGCTGAATTGACTGATATTCACTATGGTTCAGCAGTCCAGAGATTGTATTCTTAAAAAAATATAGAATCGTTTAAAAATACCGTAGTATACGCAAAGTTGGAAAGTTATTCATAAATTACTTTTTAAGTTACCTTGTATGTGTTTATTAAAGAAAATAAATATAAAAAGTAATACAAAATTTGACCAAATGATAAAATATCAGTATAAAAAATAATATATCCAAACTTATTGTACTCAAAATTTCTATAATAAAAATTATAAGTAACTTTCTCAATTCCTAATAATATACGTTACACATATGATTGATTTTTTTTAGTATTTTCGTATGCAATATTTTTTAAGAATAATCCTAGTGATAATTTTTCTCAGAATTTTTTATATAATTTTTCAGAATTTCTATATAACTTTTCAGAATTTCTATTATATATAATTTTATAACTTTCTCACATTTTTTTATTACGAATTGGAACACTTCTCAGAAAATCTACATCTTTTCTCAGAATTTTTCATAATTATGAAATATCGTAAAATTTCTAAGATTTTTTTATAGTTATAAATATAATTTCTAATAAAATATAATTATAAAATCTAAAAAATTTAAAAATATTTTTTTTAAATTGTATGAAAAGAAATTTTAGAATATTTCAGAATTTACTTGCATGAAAAATTCTGAGAGATGTAAATTTTTCGAATATTTCTGATGAGTATTTCTGAAAAATGTTCTAATTCGTAAAAATTATGAGAAAAATTTTCATCAGAGAAGGCCCGCAGTTCGTTCTAATTGTATTTTTATGTTTTCGAATATAGGTCTATTTTCTATGATTGAACTAGTGTATACTTTTAGGCGAATGGTTTATCCCTATTTCAGTATCTCCGAGACAAAACATGTCCATTTTGAGATGTCCAATTAAGCTTACAGAATTGTTTCGGAATTTTTATTCGAAGTTTAGATTTTTTAAACAAAAAATTGTTTATAATTATGACCACATAAAAAAATACAGTGTAGATAGATGTTTTTCCGCAGAATAATATAAGGAATTAAATGATCGAATCGAATTAAATCATTTTCAGCCATTAAAACGTTGATTGATCAGTTAGTGCACTTTCTAAGCGATTTTTTATTAGGGTAAACGGCTCATCTATTTTGGAACTCAAAATAAGAAAGGTAAATATAATGTATATTTGATATTTATCGAAAGTAAGAAAGAGTTCTAGAGTGCAGTCTAGTGCAGTTTAGTGCAGAAACAGAAAATAGAAATAAATAATAAATTTGTTAGAAAAAAAATCTGAACATTACAGATACAACTTTGACGGAATTCTGATTGTTTAATTGAAAAAATTAATTCAAAAATTTCAAAAATTGCAGCAAAATTTTTATCTATTATATAATTTGCAATACTTAATCCTAATCTTTTTCTCCGTACGTATGTTAAACAGCAAGAAATAAACAATTTTATAAAAGTTAATAGAATAATATCTAAAAACTATTTGATAAGTTAATTACTAATTAAATTAATTGAATGTATAAAAAACTAACAGACCCGTTGGTCTATTAGAAAGAAGAAATGAGTTCCTGAATCAGTCTTGCTTTAGACTTGGATCGAATCGACGAACGTGCTTCTGTTCGACAGCGGTCCCGTCCCGATTGACTTATTCGTGAAAGGAGCCTTATGTTATTCGTTTGGTCCAATCTATCGCTCGACGTGGGAGGGAAGAGACAAGGGAAAAGGTAAGGATTTTTACGAGCGGCGTGGACTGCGGCGAAGAGCTCGCGCGTGCAAGCAACGCCCGTCGCGGCAGGGCAAAGGATAAGGCAATATTGTGCGACGGCGGGTCGCCTTTAATGTAAACATTTACGCCTCGTGGCAACGCTAAAATATGAAGCCGTCCCTCGAGACGGGAGCCACAATCTATAGCTCCAAATAATTTATGAGGTCCCCTCACCGAGACGACAATGTCCTACCCATGATGGTCCTACCTACACTGAGAAAATTGTCTTGAAAATGGACTAACCAAAAGAATTAATCTAATTATATCGATCAGAATTCCGTTATTTCAATTGGAATTCTAATAGATTTAAGAGAATTCTAATTTACAGAGAATTCTGATTCGCCTATTTTCAACCAGAATTTCAATTAACTTAACCAGATATTTTTCTCAGTGTACGTTCTGCGCTATTTGGGAGATCTATATTCGAAGAATTCATAGAATCCTTGTTCTCGTTTCAACCAACCATTCGATCTTTTGTACAAACAAACATATGAAATTAAGAGATCATAAACAAAAATTTCCGACAGTCTTTTCTCTTGATTGTGTCTCCCAAGAAACATACCAATTAAGTTATGAGAAAGTTAAAATGACTTTATTTTGACGTTATGAAAGTTAAAATATTTAGTTAATATAATAAATTTAGTTAATATAATTTTTTACAATTAAACTTTGACTATTTATTGACGTTAAGAATTAAAATAAAGTCATCTTAATTTTTTTGTTGACTTTTGTGTGTTCCTTGGGTTGGATCTCTTATTATATATGAAAGCTGCAATGTTACGTATGGTGAAAAAACATCAAAATTTGAGAAGTGCGCTTTGTCAACAAACACAAATATATACATATGTATATATGTGTAGTAAAAGCGTAAAATTTAGTAAAGTCGTGATATTTTGATGAAAAAAATATCTGATATTCTTTAGTATTTTTTTTTTATTTATAAAGAACCTTGTAAAAATATTTTTTATAAAAACTAAAAGTTTTATAAAAACATTTTATATTGTTTTTCATTTCATTATAAACTAATGAGTGAATAATGTGTAAAGTAATAAAAAAATATATTAAATTATGATGGATAAGTTTGATTTTATTACATTATACAATAAATATTTCCAATTAATATTTTCAAACTTTCGACCAGCAGTATATAAATAAAATTTAAAAATTATCAAACTATAAAAATCTCACCTAAATGTGCAAAAATAATACATTTTAAATCAACATATATAGGAAAACATTATCTAGTTTCCATTTGTTAGTATTCTAAGTCATTCTCCTTCAAATTTTTGCATTTATGGCTTTTCTTAATTTTCCTTGCTTCCAATTTGCTTTTCTTTGCTCCAAAGTTTTTCCAGATAGTACAAAGAGTCAAGGAGAATTTAATCATATCATCAATTCTGAATTCATTTTCAGATTCAAAAAGAATTCTTTTTAGAACTTTTCAGAAAAGAATTTTTTAATCTAAAAATGAATTCAAAATTATGATATACGACTGAATTATTTTTGCATTCTCTGTGCTATCTGGATCTTCTTGTCTAGATGTTGGTTCTATTAAAGACTTGTTCTTTTCAGTTAAATTTGCACATTCATCTTTTCTCTTTTTCTCTCCACCGTGGAGAGAAGAGGAAGAAAGATGAATCGTGAAAGAGCTTTAGCTAAAAAGACCTTATGTGAAGAGGAATAACCGCCATAACGTGAATACCGCCGTACTTTCTGTATGCGAGACGAGGAGCTTCCAGTCACGGCTATAACGTCCCCGCAAGGAACGTGACCGCGTGGTAATCGCCCCTGTCTCGCCTCGCCGCGACAAACGACTATAAAATGGCAGTAAAACCGACGTGGGGGGATGAGCCCAAATACAGGACTAAGGTAGAAAGAAAGAGAAATAAGGAGAGAAAGAGATCAGTTCGGGTCGAGAGGGTCAGTTTGCTTTGACATTACCCAATCAAAACAGGGACTCCTTCTCGCGTTTCTCCCGGCTGTTCTCCAACATATATAAGCGAATCGAAGGATAAAGGCTCTTTGGTCGCTGCGATTTATCGCCTTTTGATAACTACTCGTTCGAGAGCGCCGAGAGATCGATGCAAACACATTTAAGATTTTGTTGAAAAGTAACTCTTCGAGAAAGTGTAACTGGATCTTTCGAAAAAGTTAGAGCACGCTAAATTACGTAGACTTCCATATAAAGTGGTTTTAGATTTCTTTCGTAATATGAAAAAGTTACGAAATTGTAAAGAACTCATATTTGCATAAAAATAACACATTGGAACAAATTTTGATCGAATAAGAGAAAGATTTCTGTTTTGGGTTTAAAGATAATGTTTATATGCCAATTTGCAAATACATTTTTCAATTTTATAAATTCCGCGTCGATTCAGTTTATCGGATTTGAAACACAATCGTAAACTGAAGTTAGAAATAGCATTAATTTACACACAACACATTTACATACAATATAAATTACATTGATCGTCAATTTAATGATACTAATATAAGTATTTGAAATAAAACACCACAAAGAATTTATTGCGAAAAGTATCACGTACCTCAGCCGGGGTTAAATTTTGATTAACTTTTTGTTTCTCAATGAGTATAGATAATGGATGCATGTTTCTTGCAAGGCTTTTTCAAAAGATCCTAGGTAGCAAGCTGTCGTTATTTTAATGTCGATATTTAATCATTTTAAATTATCGACGCCATGTGATCTATTTAAGATGTAATAATGACGTCATCTTTTTGACCAATTAATGATGTCATTTGTTTATGACGTCTTTACAATGTCATACTTAATAACGTCGAATAAATGGCCAATTGTCGATGTCATTAGGTCGACTTAAATAAGTCACATGGCGTCAATAATTTAAAATGATTAAATATCGACATTAAAAATAGCAACATTATTAGTGATCAATTAATAACGTCATATATTTATTCCGTTAATAACACGAAAATAATAATGTATTTTTGATGTCACTTTATGACATTGTGTGAGTGATAAGAAATATAAGAATTCACAGTCATTTCATTTTTACGTTTAGACGTCAAGGAATTTATTAAAATGAGGTAGATTCTTAAAATGAGGTAGAAATTACAAAAATAATTGAATTTACTAGAATATTTATAACTTCAACACCTAGCAAATTTGTTCATTTTGTAATTTTCGTCTCAAGAACTGTATAGATTCATTATAAGAATAACTAATGATGCCAAATGGACGACACCTTGTTACCATCCATAACACGAAAAAAAAAGACGTATTTTTTACATCGACTTATGACGTTATGTATTTGTAACAAATCCATGTCATTTTTACGATGTAGGACGTCATTTTAAACGTCACATTTATCATAATTAATGATGTTAAATAGATGACACCTTGCTACCTGGAGTTTTAGCCGTCGGTTACCTTGGGTAATGCTAATGCTGACGGTACCGTAACTTTCAAGCATCATAACTTAAAAAGTACTTAATAAAAAAATATTTTCTTATAGTGTTTTGGAAAGCTCTCGACATCTGCTATTAGATTCTGGAAACAAAAGTAGGGTGTTCTATTTAAAAAAATCAATGTGATCTTGACTGACCTTGGTGACACAACCCAAGGTCAAACTGATAAGATCATTAAATAGATCTTTTTAAACCCTATAATTTTTGTCTAAAACATTTTTCTCAAAAATGCATACTTTCCGAGATATTTAGCCGGTCTGGAACTTTTGGGTATTGTATATTCTTTTATTAAATCGATTTATTCCAGATATGATTGCACGCCAATAACTTTCGATTAATTTTAACTAATTAGATTAGAAAGAAAGAAAGAAAGTAAGAAACTTATAAATTTCGCAATAAGTTTCTTACTTTTTTTCTTTTTTTCATTCTAATCTAATTTAGGAGGGATTATTAGCGTTTCAGAATGATTGTATTGAAAGTCCGAAAGTTCGACGTGCAATCTGGAATAAATTGATTTAATAAAAGAATATATATTAGGTGTTGGAATTAATTCGTAGCGTTTTTAATGAAAGAATGTTATTTATTTCACATGAGCATTAAAAAATACATTAATGAAAGTACTTCCCATCACTTGTAAAACGCTACGAATTAATTCCAACACCTAATAACGTATTATTTGAAACATCTAATTTTGACCGATCATAGCTTTCTTCATCGTATCTTTTGATGTATTCACATACACGTGGTTTAGCGCCTTATAATGTTTATTATATTTATATTACTCATTAAGGATTATTGAATATTTTTACTAGCTAATGCAGAGGTATAAATCATTTTTTGTATCTTTTCCCTTTTATCAAATTTATAAGTTAATGAAGGCACCTACATGTTGGTGTCTAGGAGCGGCAAAATGCTTAATCCGTCATTGGCTGTAATTGAGGATTAAAAATAATACAATAATTTTTTTAGATTTTATTATGTTTTTCTCGGAACGATGAAACAATCGCTTCGAAAGCAGGACGTCTGATCATACATTATATATTACAGAGAGGCCAAATTAGAATATATCTGTAATGGATATCGATTTAAAAAGTCAATCGTCGTTCTTAGCGGACCAACTTGTCGACAATAGCGCAATAGCGACCGCAGCCGCGGCGGGAGGGGGAGAGAGTGGTATGAACAATCGAACACGACCAGCCGGTCGATGTTACTAAACATGGTCATTGTGCCGGGTTAACAATACCCCGCTATATCAGCAACATTGGCGTCCGTAAGTCCCAGCATTTGGTCAACAAATCGCGCACCCGGCCATGAGGCAGCTGAAAAATATCCGCGGCCGCGGCTTGACCACCGTTGTTCCCATTTGTTTCTCTTCTGTCGCCAAACTCGCGTGATCCACGATTTCCCGTGGATCTCCTTCTCGCTCCTGATAAATCCTCCGTCCCGAGCTAAATCGCACGTAATTAAGATGGAACGTATGAAATTCAGCTTAACCATTTCCTGCCTCCTGTTTTTTAGAGTCCCTTCAGACTCGCTTATTGAAATCATGTTAAAAAAATTGTTGTTTAAATTTAATTCATATTATATTCAATTAATTTTTTTCAAAATTTTAACTATTTTTCCCAGCTATAATGTACATTAGATCTCAGATAATGTTGATAGAATTAATTTTAACGAATAATATCTTCTAATTTGATGTAGAGTCGGAAGAGCCGAAAACTTTTTGAAGAATCTACAAGTAACATTATTCTTTGTACATATTAAATTTTAATATTTCAAGCCTCTTTACTTGAACGTTACATTGGCTACTTTTCTTTCAGGAGACATATAGAAAAGTCTATCTTTGTTACTCATTAAATGACGTTTGTAAGTATTGATTGCGTCGTCTTCTAAAAGGAATGCATCAATGTGAACATTTGTGTTGGTGATCGTGGCATAGAGAGTTATATGCTGCTCTTTAAGCCATTCGGGTTCAAAACTACTCTCAATACATATCAAATGATTTAATCATTTCTTGAAGAGAATGACACCGAATATTCTTGCCATAAGAACTTTTTTAAATAGCTCGTAATCGGTATTAAGATTGTTGCAGACATTTAGTAGTATATGTAACACACATGTATATTGCTTGCTATATAACTGGTTACTTCGTAATACTTAATATTATTTATTTAAGATATATGTATTACATTATTGTGTTTGTTAGATTTTCAATGTCAGAAGTTACATTTGCGAAATTATTGTGTTTCCTGATATACTATACAATAATAAATGAAAGCATTACACAATATATTACTAATAAACGCATAAAATTAACCTTAATATTTAAATTAATATATGTATATAAAATTTATTTTTTACTTACATGAGTTTCGTCAAAGGTAATGAGAATGACATGTTAACAATATATTATTTATACACGCTGACAAAGACAACGTGGTTGTGGCGTTAAACAAGTCTGATTATAGCAAAAAAATGGAAGCAATGTTTAGTGATTGCAATACTTACATACAAGTTGAATGAAATCCAGTGAACAAGATTATCATTAATATGAAGAATATGTTGAAGGGATGGAAAGAGAAGTTTCGAAATTATAAGTGAGTCTAATTATAAATATTTAAATTCATCCAATTTTATCACAAGCATAGAGTGTTCTTTAAGTTTACAAGTCTGATTGTCCGTTGCGCATCATAGTTTCCTCCATTGGAAGTCCTCTGCATAACTTAGCGACTTTCCTATACAATATTCTAAAAAATAGTTTGCCTCCGGCCAATAGTCACATAGGTAATAGTTTTCAACTTATTAAGAACATAAAAAAATCTCAAAATTGATAATAATGACACGCTCTTCTCTCTGGATGTAGTTTCTCTTTTTATCAATGTTCCAATAAATTTAGAATAGAAGGAATAAACAAGAGATGACATCTCATACAACCCAACACTTGTTTGACAAATGCAAAGTTTTTAAATGGAATAAATTTAGTTCTTGATTCTATATATTTTAATTTCAATGACAAAATTTATAAATAAACATTTGGCGTATCTATGGGTTTACCGTTATCGTCAATAATTTCAGACATAGTCTTTCAAGACTTAGAATCTGACATTTTAAACAACTGTTTGACAACTAAACCATTGTTTTATGTACGCTACGTGGATGACATTGCTCTCACAATTAACATACATTGATAATCTTTGTAATATGTTCAACAATTACCATCCGAGACTTAGATTTATATTAGAAGAGGGAGGTGACAGATTGAATTTCTTGGATGTGACTCTGATAAAAGGCAAGGATTCAGTCATGTATAATTAGTATCAAAAAAACATGTTTTTAGAGCATTTTTTGAACTTTTATTCCCAGCATTCTCTAAGTCAAAAAATAGGTATGATGTTGGATCTGATAGATAGAGTTCTGTTACTGTCATACCCTTCCTTTCATAAAAAAAAAACTTTGATAAAATTATAAAAATTTTGTTGAATAATGGATACCGATTAGAATTAATTTTCTCTACCATTACGAAAAGACTATATAAAAAATTTAATTTTGGAAAATTTAATTAATGGAACAGCAATGCTACCAAGAATGAAGAGAATATTTAAAAAAGAAAACGAATATTTTTCAGAATATCTTACATAGCAGGAATTTCTGATAAAATCAAGAATTTTATCAAGAGTTTTAGGGGCTCCGCACAATAAAAGGAACAGGGAACAGAGAGCAGAGAATAAGAATTTCAATCAAAAACTGTGTATTCCACAGTACTTGATTTCTGATAGGTTAAAATTTTTAAGATAAAAAAAGATAAATTTTTTAGTTAAAAAAAGTTAGTTCTAGAGTCTACATATTTAATTTTGGTAACAAAATCTATAGATAAACGTTTGGAACTCTTATAGGCTCTCCGTTGTCTCCTATTATTGCTAATTTAGTAATGAAAGATCTTCAGAGAGAGAGGCATTGGAGAGATTTGGTTATGAATTACTTTTCTACTATAGATATGTTGACGATATTGCGACAGCAATTTCGAATCACCTTATTAATGAATTTCTTAGTATTTTTAATTCGTTACACTCGGGAATACAATTTACCTTGGAGGTTGGTGGTGAAAAACTGAATTTTCTCGATGTGACGATCATTAATGCGAATTGTAAATTAGAGTTTAATGTTTTTCACACACAAGCCAACCTTTTCAGGCTGCTATCTTAACTTTTTATCCACCCTCTGTCTCAAAAAAAGGATGTTTTGATGAACATGGACGGAGAATTTTTATTATCTCACCCCAAATATCATGAGAAGAACTTGAATTTTATTATCAAAACGGTTTTAGACAATGACTATCCCATCAAGTTTATTTTTACTACTATTAATTGCCGACTTAGATCTTCCCTAATTAAACAAAAAACTTTTTTCAGTCAGTTTGTAGTGGCGGCAGATACCTTTTTCGTCGTCGATTATCTCGGACTCACGTTGTCCTATCAACATTCGAAAATGCGAGCCTTGATCGAAGATGTATCTCGACAAGAAGTTCAACGATGATTCCTGGGAAAAGAATTGGGTTTATTCTGAGCATCCTAGTAAAGAATTCGAAAAGTTTTTAGCTGTGGAAAGTTCTGAAACGATCAAGAAAATGATAAAGGGATCTAGACGTTGCAAGACGCAAGTTTTACGCTCTCAGTAAGAAATTTACTTCACTTAGTAATAAGGATAAAACCCTTGTTATTTAATTTACTAATAAATATACATTAAATATACGAGTATATAGAGAAAATAAAGCATGAACAGAATATTGACTGCGGAGGTGGATATGTTAAAGTATTTGACTGTTCTCTCGATCAGAAAAATATACGAAAGTCCTTATCAGATTATATTTGGACTGGATATTTGTGGACATAAAATCAAAAAGTTTATGTTATCCTTAGCTACAAAAAAATCTTCTAATCAACAAAGATATCCGTTACAAAGATGACATTTACACGCATTTGTACACTCTGATTGTCAAACCTGATAATACCTTATTGATAACGAAGAAGGCGAATTAGAGGTTGATTGAAGCTTCTTCCTTCCGAAAAAGATTAGGGATTCATCTTAAATCAACTGAAGCAACTAAATCCGAAGATTGAGATGATGAGATGAATGAACGGTGAATGGAAAGCGCCCATGATCGACAATCCCGATTATAAAGGTGAATGGAAACTAAAACAAATTGAGAATCCCAACTACAAGGGACCGTGGATCTATCCCGAGATTGATAACCTCGAGATTGATAACGCCCAATCTCGAATTGTATAAACGTGATAAGATCTGCGCTATTGGTTTTGATCTGTGGCAGGTTAAATCTGGTATCATTTTCGATAACGTTTTGATCATCGACGATCCAAAAGTTGCGTGCAAATTTGGAAAAGATGTCTGAAAATCCACTTTGGAAGATGAAAAGATGAAAGAATCACAGGATGAGAGGAGGAAAAGAAACGACGAGATTTAGAAGCCAAGGAAAACGAAGATAATAAGAATAATGAGAACGATGAAGATGCAGATGAGGAAGAGCACACTCACTCAGATAACGATGAGCATGACGAATTGTAAATAAATGTGTCGCATGTGGACACAAATATAGACTGTATGTCAGAAGCTACGTGGTCGCGACACGCAGTAAATTCTTCCACAGACACAAAATTGTAATATAATAAATTACATAGTAAAAATACATAGTAGCAAGAGAGCAGGATAAATATCCTTGTTGATTACGTTGTATTGTCCACAAGAACATCATGTTAAATTTTGTTTTAAGCTTTTAAATAAAAAAACCTTGCCCAGTTTTTGGCTAGTGCTTGATATCACAGCGCCTAAAACATTCTTAGCCACTCAAAAATTTGTATTTGAGTGAATCTATTATTTTGAAATATTACACGCTTAGCTTAAGCGATCTACATTTATGCAAAGTATGTGCTGGAATACGGAAAGAATAGATATAGAAGATAAAAGATAGAAAAGGAGACATATCTAGCCCGTGTCCTCCATCGGCGCAGCTCCACTCTTATGCCCGTTTCCACTACAATGTAGATTAATTTTAATTCAGTTCAACTTACTCTTCGTCTTTTTCTAGTTCTAAAAATTAGAAAAAGACGAAGAGTAAGTTGAACTGAGATTAAAGTTAATTTACATTGGTGGAAATGGACATAAGTTGGTCAGTTTTTGTTTGTCAAGTATTTTTATATACATTAAAAGGTAATTAAGATATAATTTAAATAACATGATACTATATTATATATAATATATACATTATTTCAATTTCCGTACAATGTACGTGTAATTCAAAGGAAAAGAAAATTGCTCCAATTATTAAAAAAAAAGACAAAACGTAAGAATGATAGATATGTGCAAATGTGACTGAGTGATTATAATTGGTATGATTATGTAGAGGCAATCCAATAATTATGTAATAAAATAAATAAGACTTTTCTTTTTAACAATCAAATAAAAAGAAAGATATACAAATAGATAAAAAAAACGTCATGATTTATTTTATCATTCTTATCATATATTTATGACAAATTTGAGAACATCACTAACTCTTGATGTCAAATTATCTTTCTTCAACATTAATAAACTTGATGATATTATTAAAGCTCAAAAATATTCATTTGAATGATTCAAAGAGAAATGTAGTTTACAAGATTGATTGTAAAAATTGCAATGCATCCTGCGTAGGACAGACTGGGAGAAAATTGAATACTAGGATTAAAGAACACCATAATGATATTTAAAAAACTTGAAATCTGTCAGTCATTTCGGAACACGGATTACAATTTCTGAATTTATGTTATGATACAGTAATATAATGTCTTCCATTGTGCAGTCAAGGAATGCAGTAGGTATTTAAGATTCACTTTCCTCTTCACAACTGTCTTGCGCTAATTCTTTATTTCTCTTTAGCGATCATTTAGCCGTACAGCTTTTGACAGTTACGCTCTTAAATTTGGAATTGAGAGATTTTAGCTACTTGCTGCACTCTGCGATTTAATCACATGAATTTTAAACAAGAACATCACATGTAATTACTGCATCGCTAAAGATGGCTCGAATGGAGCTGAAACATTCGATCGATTTATAGTATAGAAAGGAAATATATTATTGTTAATATCAAACGCACCGATTACTGTGCTATTATTGCTCTCAATGCTCAAATATTTCTAATGTCTGGTTATTATCTAGAGAGCTCGATTTAGATTATTATTCTATTTTTTAATAAATAATATATTTTTAAAGCAATAAGGTATAATACGCAAACAACTGGAATGCACTTTGCAACTAAATTAATTACAAATATTTCAACTATAGTTTTAAATCCCCTTTAATAAAAAAGTTATATATGTAGAAACTCTATTGTTAATTTCGTTAATAAGTACATTGTAATTGTTTGCAAATTATATTTCTTATCGCCTTATAAATATTATTTATGAACAATCGCAGATGTTCATAAATATAAGCAATTTATATTTATATTTGATTCGCATATTCTTGGAGCCATAAAACTATTTATTTTAAGAAAAATATAACGCTTAAATTAGGCTTTCACGAATATTATGTTCAAAGATGCCAGAAGATTTGCGGATTATCGCCATGTTTTTATCCATTATAACATTTCGGGAACCATGCCGTTCACTTCATTAGGACGAGGAGCGCACTGATACGGCGATAATCCACAAACTTTCTAGTATCTTTTAAGAAAAATATATAAAAGGACTAATCTCTAATCTCTACATTTTCTTTCAGCCGATTTCCTATCGAATATTTGAATTTTTAAAAGAACTTTGTTTATTATAAACTTCGAAATCTACTAAATCTATATCCTAAAAAATTCTTTAAAAAATAGTATAAATATCTATGCAATTAAATGTATATATATATATATATATATATATATATATATATATAAATAATAAAAAAATAATAAAAGAACTACTAACCCTACTAACGTTTCAATTCTTCTTTTTAAAATCGTTGATTTTGAATGGTACTTATTTAAAAAAACAAGACTGACTGAAACATCTATGAACTTTTGCCTTGCTGGCAGTTTCTAGCAATTCTGGTCGTTTCACGAAAAAAATTCAATTGAATAAAGGATCGACAGTTCAAATATTGACGCTTCATTTTGATGTTTCAATTTTCGCCTCCTAGAAGTTTTGTTTACGCTTCTGTTACTCTCCCATTACATTCGACTTACGCTCTGATTTTTATTTTCGTCAGGGTTGACCCGCGTCTGTGAAAGTTACTATAGATATTGAAGTTACTAGTGCTTCTACCCCGGACCAGTTTATGCGCGCATTTTTCTTACTAACACAACGTTATTGGACTTCACAAGTAAAGCAATAGGCGGCCACTGCGCGCATATGCAGGATATTGAAATGCTCTCTTGACGTATATGCGCGCCGATATCAACTCATTCGGTTAAATGGAGATCCCACGAGTATAAGGAAAGTGGCACGAAAGCATTCATGTCCACGGAATTGCGGAAGGCTCGCCATTAAGCAGCGGATCTTTTCCCGCATTGTCGGTCGGTCGCGATTCGCGGATCGAATGCGAAGCTTCGCTAGAAGTCGGGGCTGAGCACGACTGCGCGCCGAATTGATGTTTCGGAACGAGCCTTCAACCAATCGTGGGAAGCGAACGGCTCGCGGATGCCGCCCCAACATGGCGTCGCGGCTTCCGCTCTTTCTCCCTCACCCTTTGTAACGCGTTTACGCGACATTTTGCGACGGCTGTTTCATTTATCGGTACGTCATTCCCTCCGCAATTTGGCTCTTCCTTTCTGCATGCAGTCACAAACGTATTGTAAAATGTAGAAATTACAGTCTAATATAATTAACATTTTTATCAGACAATAAAATATGAATAGTAACTATAAATAATAAATTATAAATAATAAATTAATTATTAAAGACTCCTTTACTTAACAATAAATAGTAAAAATAATATGAGCTAAAGGGTCATAGGAGGTTATAACTAGATTGCGCCGATTCCTATGGCCCTTTAGCTCATATTATTTTTACTACTTATTTTTTATCAGATAAGTATAATATATAATATATAAATAAAAAAAAAATAAAGTTTGATAAGTATATTTTTTGTTTAAAACAAATCATTGTAATGATTCCTTTTTTAATAAAAATTAAATGAAAAATAATAAAGAAAAGAAAGAATTATAATTTGGTTACAATGACTTCTTCTTATCAAGATTTAATTTTATAATCTCGGTAGTTTTCTTCCCTCTTTTTATATTTTTTTTTTCTTTTCTTTCTTTCCCCCTTTTCTTCGTTATCTTTTCCTTTATGTAATTTTTCTTATATTCTATTTATTTTTCTTTGTACCTTCTTTTTAATTATCTGTATATATTTTTAAAATATATACAGATGTCTTAGAACATTAATAAACGCCTTATCTATCTACTCTCTCTATTTCTTATATATAAAATTTTAATATTAAATAATGTTAATGGAAAAGATGGAGCGTTTTATTATTTATTTATGACATCCTTCGGGCGTTATCGCAATTTGATCTAAAAAGCTTTATCTTTAATTGGGATTGAAATCTGTTATAGAATAAGAAATATATCCATAATTCACAAAATTCATTTAGGTACTTGAATTCTATACTCGAATACGTCCTGTACATTCATTATTTCGTTTTAACCGGGCTGCTCAATAATAATCTCAAATTTCCATTTTGTAATCAAGTGAATGCATTATTGGAACAAAACGCATTAATTCGTCCATCTTCACATTAATGTACAAAGGAGTTGAAATAAAAAAGAATGTTTTATGTGGATTTGATACAATATACCTACATATTACGAAGAGTGTAATTGTCGAATAATCGTATCTTCTCGGTATGTACCTCGCGAATATGATTCGTGCCTGCGATTCGCTATATCTTTGACAAGAGTCAGCGATTTCGACGCGATATCGTTCTCTTGACCCTAATTCCTGACATCCATTCTAACCGGTGATTAAGCGATCGAGCAAAACAATGGTTGCTTAACGCGCCTTACAAAGCGCTACGTAAGTGCAATTACATAATAATTCACCCGTTCGCGGCCGACATTCAATTTTTTCGCAGGTCGAGTAAGCATCTGCCATCGAAATCAGTTTGTACATATTTAAAAATTTATAATACATTTTTAAAAGTTAAATTGGATAATAGCAAAACAAATGCTAGGTAATTTTTTTTTATGTCAGAAATTATAAAATTCATTAAAAGGATTATTTGTGGCTTATGCAAAATATTTGAATGCATTAAGAGATGCGTTTCCTCTCAATTAATGTCAAGTCAGTTCAGTCTCAATTAATGAAAGATAAATCATGATGAAGGACTATGATTATCGTTGGAGCTACATTCAATTTAACTTTAAAAACGATAAAAAATAAAAGAATCTCAGGAACTTAAGCCTTAATATAGGAACTTAATAAGCCAAAATATGAAATATTATTTGAATATGGGTAGAAAGATTAAAGCAGTGCGCGAAACGCTATTAAGAGAAATATAATTTTTCATGGGTATCTTCTTTTGTTCTTTGGGACACTTTATTTTATCATTTTTTCCGAGATTTTTCACAATTTTTCTTTTCTCTCTCTCTCTCTCTTTCCTAAAATGAATTTATCGCTCATTTGCTATAATAATGACTCAAAAACAAAATATTCTAAATAATAGATTTGAATGTTTCAAATTATTAAAATTTTATAATATTAATTATAAAATGCAATTTTGATGTAATAACTAGTTGTAAAAAAATAAAAATAGTTTTTTAATTATTATAAATATGTTTTTTCTTTACATTTTGATTTTCTGCGTGCAACTAAATTAAAAATCATAATTTTATCATATTGTTATAATAAATGAGCAATAATGTGTGAATAATTGCGATATGTATTACAAGGCAATAAAATTAATAATGTAAGAAATCTATTTTATTTATTTCTTTTTCAAAAGTTCTGAAATTGTTAGAAAAAAATAGCGAAATCTGTATATAGGAAATCCCATAAGTATTTTCGTTTAAACACTTTGGTGTCCAACATAAGAAAATGAAAAAAGGCTGTCATCATTGATACGGGGAACGCGACGCGAGACGATGCAACGTGAAATTGCCGCGGGCGGGCTGGCCGGCGCGCGTCGAGAAGGGCGGTCTGAAGTTAGCACGAAACGCGAGTGACTCCGCCTCCGATTCCCTTCGGGTCGTATCACACGCGCGCGCTACGGAACGTCGCGATCCGGCCGGTCGTTTCTTTCGCGGCCCAGTCTCGATCTCGCCTCTCGCCTTGGTTTCATCTCGTCGTCCGTGTCTCGTTGTCTGTTTCTCGCGCCCGCGACGATCGTTCGCGTTGCGTTCCAGTTTCCGCGGCGCGAAACCGCGTTGTTTAAACGTTTCACACTCGCGGTGAACGCGGTGAACGGAGTGACTCTCGACGAAAGACGAAGGAAGTTCGATCCGGAGGATCTACGTCTACGCTTCAGGGTATTGTTTTTGTATTTTGATGTTTTGTAATTTTCTTTTTTCTCCTTTGGCGGAAAAGAACACGATGAATGCGATGGTCTTCCAAGCGTGTCTCTTGAAACGCTCGATTATTGGTATTGTCATTAGTTGAACAATGAGCAAATGATCGCGTCTAATAGGACATTTATTTTGCAATTGTTGGAAGTTTTCCTTACGTTGATTGGATCATACTTTTAGGCTAATTCTACAATGTGCTCTTTGTTTCCTGTTTCTTGCTGTTTGTCTCTTGCCTTTTTGATTAATAAGACAAGAGACAAATAACAAAAAACAGAAAACAAAAAGCACATTATAAAATTTACTTTATGTTTAGAGGAATTGTTATCAAAAGATACATAATATGTAATATACAAAATTGCGACGATAAGGAGTTAAAGGAATTGTTTTGTAAAATTTATGAAGTCATGAAGCTTGGCGATTGAAATAGTTTTATTTTTTGTTTATACGTTGAATCTGAATGGATTGATCTGATAGATTAATTTTTATGTGGATTTAGTTAAATTCGCTATAATAACCGAATTGTTTCATATCGATTGTTTGTTTTATGTCTGTATTTTTAAATTAATCTTAAGCCTTCTTTCTTGACATGTCTTCCACATCTTTCGTTTTTTCTTTTGCTTTTTCTTAAATATAAAGATAGCCTCTTGTTAATTAAAAAATAGAAGAGAGAGAGATGTTATCACAGTGGATATAGTCATATTGTAAAAAAAACATGTAAAGTTATATGAACATGCAATACATTTCCATTATCTGTGAGATCACAGTAAATTACATTTCTATAAATATAATTTCCATGAATTCCTTATTGCTGTAATTTACAATGCTGTAATTTTCTTTCTTAGAGACATATCTTTTGATGCATGCTTCAAAAGATAGCATAGCGAGCGACGGCAAACGTCGCGTTGCATCCTTGCGTATCTATAATACTATTAAAAACGGAACTATCAAAAGCATTAAGCAAAGACTATAGTAGAACATTATTCAGTTGTGTCAGTTCGAAGTATTTTATCGTTGCTTTACATTTTACAATATCTCCTTATGATTAAACCTTATACTATCAAAAAATCGAGTTATTCTTTGAGATTAATTTTAAATGTTATAGCTGATCATAGTTGCCTATCGGTATTATATTTAACGTTACGATTTAGAAAGCTGAACGATCTACAAAACTGAAGTAGTTGATATTAATCTTCCGGAGCTGACGGTGGGTCTAATTGGATCCAGTCATTATATTTTTTATGTTACATCTGCAAATTTGAATTGTGATAAAAACAAACTTAGTAGTTCATATTCTTTTTTATACAAGTTATATTATTTTCATACATTGATATTAATTAGTGCTTTTTAATCATCATAAATTAAATGAATATTTTAATTACAAGTCCAGCTTGTTATAATAATACTTACAAAAATTAAAATTTAGTATACAAAGACCAGCTTATAAAAGATGGTTCTATTCTAATAAATTTAAAAATTATCTATAATAAGGGATACAAGTTTTGATTTTACTTTATCAATTCTAAATTACATCAAAAGTTAATAATATTAGGATAAAGGTTGTCATCTCTTCTTTTCTATAGCTAATAGATTCTGTATCGTTATCTGCATTGTCTTTCTTACTTAGATCTTCCTTCTGTCTTCGCTTTTCATTACACATTTTTCTTATCATACTCCAATACTCATTTATCATTAAGTTTGTCATCAGTTATCAATAAAATTCACAGAATTAAAAAGTAGGAGTCCATTAGATCTTTAATTGTTTCCATGTGATTGTCAAATGAGTCAACCGGTAGCTACAGAAGAGAAGATGACAATCTTTGTAATTTTATAAGTATCATTAACTTTTGATATAATTAAGAATTAGTAAATTTATATTATTTTAATGCGATTGATGAAGACTGAAGAGAAAAATCGAAACTTGTACCGTTTATTATGGATAATTTTCAAGCTTATTAGAATATATTATATTAACATCTTTTATAAATTCGATATTGTTTATTGAATTTAAATTAAATGAATCTCAGAGACAGACTCAACGTCAGTATTATATACTGACTAACATTGTTACAGATTTTGACATCAACTCTGGGGATTAATATTAAAGGAATGCAACGGATAATAATCCGGATAATCCAGCCGAATGACTGGATTGTAAAAATTTGTCGGATAGGCCGGATATTAAATAATTGTTGGATATCTGTTGCAGTCCTATAATTAATATGTTATTTTCATAGTAGATTACTGTAGATTACATAGTATTTACATATAATATATATATTATATGTAAAAATTATGGAATTACTTGAAAAAGTCTCATATTCTCTCTTTTGAACAGAATCGATGGAATTAATTACTGTAAATTAATGACTACTATTTAATTGGTAAATATTACTTATGCTTGTTTTTAATGTAGTTTAATTTTAAGCTTTCAGTTCAATTAACTTTTCAACTTTTTCTTGTTCTAAGAATTAGAAAAGAAAGTTGAACCAAGATTAAAATTAATTTACATTGATAGAAACAGGCATTAATCGGGCATGAATCGAATTATTTCGTAGATTTAGCAATTCAGAATACGAATTATTGATGGCGGAAGAAAGAGAGAACGCATGAGGTACGCGATGAATGAAATTCCTCATTATCATTCGTGCGGAAGAAGAAGTAAGTCATCGTTGCCGCGTGCCGCCGGTTTCGCGCGTACATTTTTTTCAGCTATCTCAAAGACTCGCGGAGGCTCACGAGATCATCGGAGAGTTTATAAACTTCAGTTCTACACACGATCGGGCCGCGACCGATTTGTAGCGGTCCGGATGGGCGGCTGTTTACTAAACAGCGAGATAAATATTTCTTCTTCTTTTACTGTAACGCGCGCGTAGGAAGATAAGCGAAGTTTTCTCCGCTTAAACGTAGAAAAGAGTTGGCGATTGATCGACTGATCGGCGCCGTTTGCCCTCTGCAACTTACGTGAATCCGATTAACGTCAGTACATCGTCATTTCATATCGAAACACGTTTCTACATATACGTTCTTTTTTTCGAGGCACGAAGAAATTAAGTCTCTACAATTCAAAATTGTAATAGCGAATTTGATTGGACGCATTCAGTGTGACTAGTACATATTAAATAACTAATCGTATACAAATTGATATAAGATAATATTGTTTAATATAAATATAAAACCATGAAATTTTTATATACATAATACATTTTATTTGTGCTGTTAAATAAAATTTGTATTTTATAATTAGAAATATTTGCATTTTACTTTTACACAGATTAAATCAATGTATAACGGCTTTAATGTGCATTAGTGCAAACTAGTGCATCCAACCGAATTTACTACAAGGCTGATTATTTCATGTGTCGTCCGACAAATTTTTTTAAGCGTTCATTAGCTACTGGATAAAAAGATCCTCTTTATCTTACAGCCGATCAATATGTTTGAAAAACTTTGACACATGAAATATCAACCTAAACATGAAAGTTTGAACTTGCAAGAATTTAAAGCTAGTATCCTTTAAATGTGTCTTGTTAGCAAAGATACCCCTGATTTACGAAGCGAGAAAAGAGGTTTCACTATTTTTTTTATGGTTGCGAAGCAAATGTATATTTAATTTCCTTTTACTTTCGAAACTTGATTTATTCTTCTACATCTGGTAATAAAGTTATATATGATGCACGACGGTAATGAAAAGCAATGAAAAACAATTTCTATTTATCAATTTATTTATACGTTTATTAATCTGTAACTGGAACCTATGATGATCTTAAAACTTTTCTTAATTTTTAAATGATTTGGAAAACTTTTTATGTTTCGCAATTTAATTTTTCACAGTTGTATACTTACAAATTTCTTAAAAGAAATAAAACTGATATCAAAAGTTTTAGCAAATCCCAAGGATCTACATTGTTGCTTTATCATAAAAAAATATGTTTTTTACTTAGGAAATTTATCATAAAAATTTATTTTATTTGTAGCTACCTGTACAATTATACATATATGCATAATTTTTTTAAACTAATAATAAATAAAGATTATTTAATAATTGAAGAGTATATGATACTTACATATAATTTTGCATTAACTTGAATTATAAGAATTATAAGAAAAGTCGAATTTTATTTATGAATATGGGAAAGATATATATTCGTATATAATGAAATAATTATTGCAATAAAATTTACTTGTAGACAAATTTTAAAATATTTTTCAATATTCTGAAATTTAAAATAAATCTTAAAAAAAGATTGTAGTAATTAGATTTGTCAAGCATTAATTTTCTTAATATAATAAATATAAATATTTTGACTTTATAATGTTTTTAAAGTAATCTATTGTTAGTTAAATTCATATGTTTTTACAGGCAGCTCTTCTCGTTTCTTTTCTCTAAATTTCTTGGAGTGATGAAAAGATTGAAATACTATCATTATTGAAAAAGAGTGAAAATATTTGCACTCTTTCTTGAATAAGAAATAGATACAGATTTTCTTTTGGAGTAAGATTTATTCCACAGAAAATAAAATCTCATTCTTCGTTTGAAGTCTCACTCAAAAAGTGCGAAAATCTGTATTCTTATTCAAGAAAGAGTGCAAATATTCACTCTTTTTCAATATAACAGTATTTTCACTTTTGCGTGAGATTACATTACAAGAAATTTAGAGAGTTTAGAATCGGTATTACAAAAAATAAGAAATTACTTGAAAATCTTAAGATTTCCTTATTTTCATGTGTGATTGTGGAATTTAATCTTTTTTAAAAATACGAACACTTATGTACATGTGAGATTCGCGAAATGTTTTTCAAACAAATTGGAAACATTAAAGATTGTAAATACACATTAGTAAGGTTTAAAAAAACATAAACGTTAAGACCGTCGATTAATAGAACTGTTTACACTTTTCTTATCACCCGCGACCTCTCGCAACAGACCTTTCGTTACAAACAGAATTACGGCGGATTACGAATTAGTGAAGATATAAAAATAATGTCGCCTAACAAACACATAATCTAATCGACGGAAAGAAGAGAACGAGGGGCAAGCCATTTCCCGTCAACAGATATATATATAAATTATCTTTGGCCCGGTTAACCGTGCGAATGTTCGATAAGAGTGTCCCATTAACTCAATTCATGATTCTTCGAAAAAAATTCCTGAGAGTTTTTAAAGAAGCGTTTTAGAATTGGCTAAATCAAAAGGGGAACGACCCCGAAAAATCGTAAACACCGCGATCGGGGCAGGATTTACGACACAGGCGAAGTAGAGGTTTCTTCTGCCAACGCCGGCGGAAGTTCCGATGAGTCCCCGGAGACCCCGAGGTATTCCTTTCCTCCCAATCACTAAGGGCGCTAAGTGCTCAGCTGTTGCGCGCTCATCATCCCTCCGAAACCGTCAGCCGACGGCGTGTAGAGACATCGCGTCTCTCGTCTCGTGCTGGCGTTCTCGTGAAAATGATGTATCGTCGCCGACAGTGTGTCGTTGCTCGTTTATAACATACTGGAACTTGACTTTTGATACCGCAATCGTTTTAAACTCCTTTTTCTATGTTTTATCTTCTGATATCGGGAAACCTTGTCTCCCTTGTCAGCATTATAAATGATATTATAATATTAATGATAATATTAATGATAAATTTCAATTTAATGCCTATTTGTACATACCGGAAATATAACGAATTGCATGAGAGGACTCGCCGAATGTGGATGTAAAATTTTTTAAAAATTTCTGATCGAACTAAGCCACGTTTGCCGTCATATATTGCTTTTTTTGTATTCCATTTGTATTTTATTTGTACATCATTTTTTGTATATTTTTTTTCCTTTGTTTCCTTCCTTTCCATAAAATAAAAGATTCTGATTGGTTGATCCTCTTTATATGTATTATGCATTATGCAAAAGTCTGCTCCAGCCTTTAAAGGTCTTGCATAATGCATCAGAAAATGAAGTAATTACAGTTCTTTATTTCTTTCCTTTCCATGAAATAAAAAACTCTGATTAGTTGATTTTCTTATGCGTTTATGCAAAAATCTATGCCCTGCCCTAAGAGGCTTTCTACAATAAACCATTAGTAATAACTCAGAAGTTAGAAGCTAGAAACTGATCGCAGTTGAATGTGAAGAATAATCAACTATAATTAGTCAATTTAGCTTTTGATTTCTGATTTATTACTAATAGTCTATTGTAGAAAGCCTCTTTATATAAGAATTTGAAAAAGATGAAGAGTAAATTGAATCAAGATTAAAGTTAATTTATAACGATAGGAAATGGATTGAATTATCCGAAAAAAAACAACAACAAATTTGTTAGCCTTGACTGAATCGATTCCAGTCCAGGAAAGTAAATATAAAAAAGAAAGAAGAAAATGCATCAGGAATAACGGATGCTTCGATGATTAAGTTCGTACATTTGTTTTTGTTTTTTCTTTCTCTTGATTGCATTTCGAAGGCCACGACGAAGTTAATCTCTTATCAGTTGTAAGACCGTGTATGTTGAATTATTATTTTGACACTGCGAATGTATGGGTTTTCGCTGAGTCAGCTGACCTAATTCGGGACAGCATTACATTAATGATTGCGTCAGCTTTTCTTTCGGCATTGTACATGGCAAATCGGGCAGTTCAGAAAGCTGACAAGCAGTAAAAATTATTACAGTCTAACTTTAGCATGATACATATCATAGAAATTTTGATAAAGAAGTTTTTAAGCGTGATTTTCGGTAATTAAAAATAACAACATAAACAAGATTACTTATTATCTTTAGTGATTACATACATTCAAGAGTTACATTCAAAAATAACTTTAATATATTGTTTTTTGATTTAATATAAATATATTTAATAAGATAGGAAACAAATATATTTGTTAAATATATTTATATTTAGCGAACAAACGATTATTAATATTAGGTGTTGGAATTAATTCGTAGCGTTTTTAATGAAAGAATGTTATTTATTTCACATGAGCATTAAAAAATACATTAATGAAAGTACTTCCCATCACTTGTAAAACGCTACGAATTAATTCCAACACCTAATAATTAATTATAATATATATGTATATAATGCTATGTAATATGTATAGATGTAATGTAATAAATGTAATACAATATTTATCAAAAAAAAAATCATAAAAATATTTGGTTTCGTTTGCCGAAGTTGTAAATTTAAATTTGATTTTCGACTTATAATTGTGAATTGTAATTTTTTAAATTTATTATTTTATACATATGATTAAATGATTTATTTTTTGCTAAGCAATCAATTTGAGTTTTCCAATTAATTCTTTCTCTTTCGTGTATAAACGCATTATAGAAATTATTTACGCAGAAGATGAAAAGAATGTGTATGTTTATTCTGTTACAGATCTTCCCAATCGTGTTTTCCGATTAAACAAAATCTTTCGAAACCTTCGCATTTGATTATCACGAAGCATTTTTCTTGAAGATGTAAAATGCGAGATCGCAATATCAATCTTGCGATGTACTTTTCCACCACACTATATCCAGGACAATTTTAGCTTCCTTTAACGATTTGCGGTATTGTATGAATTGTGTCGCCGATGTGAAACGAGTGTTTTGCTTATCACGAACGATTCCGGGAGCATGAAACGATCGCATGACTTCGAAGTGTCAGTGAAACAAGAGTCTGGACATTAAAATCTTGACGAACTCGGAGGCATTGTTCTACCCTTATCTGTCGAAGCCGTCGGCGGTGCAATTGTGGATAGCCCGACTGGTGATTGGGTACAGCTGCATCAGCATCGGGTAAATGCAGCGGCAACGGCCGACGCCTTTATGAATTACGTGGACAGGTCCAGGATGGTCTCACACATCATCCCTGTTTCCGGGGTAAGTGGAAAAAAGTTCGCGAAAACATCTTTTATGCTCGTTTTTATCAATATAAATTAATCTCGGTTCAATTTACTTTTCATCTTTTTTTAATTCTTATACTTGTTTCTACCAATGTAGATTAACTTTAATCTTGATTCAACGTACTCTTTATTTTTTTTCTAGTTTTATGAATTAGAAAAAAATGAAGAGTAGAATTAAGATTAAGAGTAGAACTTAATCTATATTGGAAATTAATCTATATGAAAGTTAATTTTTTATTCTTAAAATTAGATTGGAGAATTAGTCGAATTGAGATTAAAATTAAATATAAAATTAAACATTGATAGGAACGCGTACTAGAATTAGATGAGTTGAACCGAGATTAAGGTTAATTTACATTGGTGGAAACGGACATTGAATGCAAATTTGATAAATTGATTTGATCTAACATTTTAATCTAATTTAGGTATACCCATAGAAAGGTTTCTTCTATTTAAAGAAGTGTTTCTTTGCTATATGGTTAAAGAAAAAATTTCTAATTTTTTTATATTATTATTAATATAATAAATAATTTTTTATTTGATTTTAAAAAATAATGTTTAAATTAAAGAAATTTTTTTCTTTAACTGTATAGCAAAGCAACATTTCTTTAAATCAAAGCAAACCTTTCTTTGGATGTAATTCTTAATTAGAACTATTTAATGTTTAATTTTTATAAGTATCGATTTATACGGCAGTGTTTAAATAGTTGATATAATATTTGTGGACACCATATTTGTGTGCCAAAAAAGTCGGAACACGCAATCGATTAAAAATTTTTCGCGAAGCTGAATAAGAAATTTAAATCAATTATTTAGATACTCAAATGCTAGAATGAGATACTTGAAGTGCCTCTAGTTTCACTTGTAGTAATAAATTGTTAAGTATATGTAAAGTAGGAATCATCATTGGATAATCCTATCTACATTTTGACAATCGCTCTTTCTGTCATTCGGTTTTTTATGAAGATTTTCTCCATTTTGTGGAACAACGCGAGAGACGATCAACTTAACGTCGTCACGCACGCTCTCGTTATCTTCGAACAAGAGAACGAAAAAGAAAACGAATCGGGCGGGTCGTAACCTCAAAAATTTCACAACGACTCGCGATTCACATCTTCTACGACATTTACTCCACAATGATTTCACGCAATATTTTGGAGCAGCTTTATCGAGAGAATTTATTTCTATTGATACATTTTATTTAAAATTCTCTTTGCTTATCTTAGACTTCTTTTTTATATCTTGAAAAAAAGTTGCGAACTTTGGAAGTAGAAAATAACAAAAAGAGAAAGTGTTGTTAAATATAATTTAATGATTTCCAATTTACTGAACAAAATTTCGGTAAAGAATTTTCTTGTCGAAAATTTTAATATCGCTATTCGCATGAATTTATGAAGTGAATTTAAGAATTTATTATAGCATGTCATATTTTCAATTTTGATTTTTCTTTATAAAACATCCGGAATCTTTTTTATTTTCATAAGGAATTGTAGAACTATGAAAAGTGTTACTATAAGAACTGTCATTATTTTGTTTATATTTAGAATATCGTGTTAACTTTATAAATCCTAGGTATTCACGTGCGGTTTATCCACGACATGATCGCTGAATGGATTAAAACTGGGTTATCGAGCGTGTCGTTCCATCGATCAGTCTAGTATAGCGATCAACTTTGCGAACACGAGCTAAAAATCGATAACAACTCTGATTACCATCCGCTCGTTAGCTCGTTGTTCATTCGAGTTCTCAAGGATTTCAACGAGATGATTAAATGGGAAGATGAATATTAAAACCTTCTATATTCTTTTAGAAATTAGATATTTCGATCGTTCTACAATTATTAAAAATCTACATGAAAAGAACGATTTTGCTGTAAGATCTAAACTTTTGCTGAATACAGATTTGAAAATAATTTCGTTGTATTATTAAAATAATTTTGTTGAAAACTCAAAATTACGAGCATGCTGCAAAAAATGTTCTATTCTGCAATCAGTTTCCAACTGAATTTTTAAAAAATCTATCCAACAAAATTTTTAGATCTTTTACGAAAATAATTCTTTCCGTGATATAAAATAAGTTGTATATTATCTTTTATGTAGATTAACTTAAAAAAAAATAGACGATTATTATATTAGTTTCTACAGTTAAAAGTCTTATTATTTACCTAAAGATTTATAAACATTTTCTTGCACACAATCTTAAAAAGTTTTTAGTAAATCAATTTTATATTTAAGGAAAAAAATTAATTTTCTGTACGATTTTTTATGTACATAGAACATTGAAAAGTGATTGCAAAATTATTCTCTTTGACCCTGTTTTAACATATGTTGGGACGTAGATAATTTTTGAACGATTTATAATAATTTGCTTTCAAAACATTTCCTGAGAGTAGTTCATGAATATCACGCGAAAGTATCATGCGAAAAGTAACAGACGAGAGTAAGATACTTTTTATCGAAACTGTGATAATAAAATATTACAGATTGCTTTGTCGTTGATCCATGTCGATCTCTTGTAACATGAATTTACCACGAGGTTTTTGAATGTCCATGAGAACAGTAATGTGCGCAAACATAACAGGATTACGATTCTGCGAAATCTGACCGAAAATAAGATCTTAGGAATTATTTTTAAATAAAACTGATGCGATGAATTATAATTATAAGTTTTTATACATTATAATTATAATTTTTTTCTTAAATTTTTAACGATTGCACTATATGTTCATTAAGTTTCTAGTTATAAACATACATAAAATTCAATCTCTTTGTATTTAATTCTTAAGCATTATAATTTGTATACATCTTGCTATATTATTTGAGAAATAATCTTGATAAAAATGTATGTTGTTTTCCTAAATATCCATCCATTTTCTGTCTATTATTATATATTCTCATTAGTTATAACAATAATGTGTAGGAAAGAATTTTGATAAGAATTTAATCTCTAGCAAAGCTCTAGCGTAGTTCTAAAGCAATTCCTGGAAAAAATATATGAAATTTGTCCAGTTATTTCTACTATTAATAAAATATTATTTAAATTATATTATATATCTAATTATATAATATTAATAAATTATTTTTAATTAACTCTTAGTACACACCTTAGTTTTTGTACTCTTACTACACAATGGTTTTTTCGTGTCCTAGATTAATTTTCATCACTTTTATAAGTATATCAAAATTATTAAGCAATTTTTACGTATATTTTAACATCTTTAGAAAGTAAAGTTGTATATTTATAATAAATTATTATATACAATTGTTGTATATATATATATATATATATATATAAAATATATATATAAAGAAAAGAGAAATGTGCAAAACATGAATGTGTGTATTAAAGGTTATTATTAGTTAAAATACTGCATAGTTCATTTATTATTCTATTTTTGTTGAATAAATGTTTACAATTATATCTTTTGTGAGCAGTAACTGCAGGTAAAATGTTAACTTGGGCTCTTAAATAATTTTATTTCTTACAAGTAATTCTACTTTTGTGTCACTCGCCGATTTTATTGAAACTCAGTAGATTTGTAGAGTAGTCAAAAATATAGAACATGTATTTTTTTATATTGATAAAAGTAATTACTTCATTGAACTTAAGTTCCAGTTAGAGCTATATTTTTGAGTTTTAGAGATATGACAAAAGGTTTTCATATTACTGAAAGAAAATTCAATATTGGAATTACAGAAATCAATGTTCTAAGTTCAATAAATTAATTATTGATTTATAAATACAAGGATCATTTTTACTCTTAAAATTGGATTTTTGCCGATATAAAAAAGTACGTATCTAATATTTTTGATTACTCTACAAATCTATTGAGTTTCAATAAAATCACCGAGTGATACAAAGGGTTACTTGTTAGTCACTAAACAGAGTTAATATAATTGTCTAATAACTGCATGAAATTTCGAATCAAAAAATTTTGAAAAAATGCATAAAATTTCTACCATTGGAGAAATCTTTATTTTTTTTTTATAACAACGTATTATTTTTCTCGATTTTGGTTTCCTTTAAGAATATATTTTATTTTGTTTATGAACCTTGTGTTTTTCCATTAATTTTCAAATTGATAAGCAAAATTGTTTCTTATCAATATTAACCATAAAGTCAAGAGAAAAGATTGAAGACATGAAATTTTTTTATCCATCTAGATTTTTTTCCTTTATTTTCAAGAAAATCGTATTTAAAAACTAGAAATAAATTAATGAATGCATTTGTACGGCACAAGGTACTAGATATCTACAATTAATCTACAATTAATTATTTTTTCGCCGAAGATCACCGAGTTTTGCGACTCAGAATTCGCGAAGCAGCCTAGGAGCCTCGTAAAACCGGATTGCAAATTAACGATCTAGCGAGACCGTAAGTTTCGTCCCGGCATAATACGATGTCACAACACTCAGTCGGTGTTTGTAAGCTTCCGGTGACGGCACTTCAAACATTGCAAGCACCAAGCCAAAAGTCTTTTAGCCTACTCCTGTTTGCTTTCATCTCTCTCTTTCTCTTTCTCTCTTTCTCTTTTCTTCCTCCGAAGGAACTTCTTTATTATCACCGCAATTACACTCTGGTTTGTCCCGCTGCGATTACCGTGATTCATTTATTTCCGTCCATAGAATTCCAAATTTTACTACACGAATGATTATGTTTTAGAAAATATTTTAGGAAATATGACGTGAATTTACTTCGTCGATGCATCCTTTATTGAAAATTTACAGTATCCACGCTGTACGAGTCTTTTCGAGAATCTCATTCCGTAGAATAACTGATCTATTCGATAAACCGAATCTTTCTTAGCGATGTATACTTAAGTTATTTTTGATATTTTTAATCGGTGCGCAATAATAGCCTTCATTATTGATTTATATTTATGGCTTTTAATTATAATAGTTTATTTATCCTATTATAAAAATGATAATGATTTTCCATCCTTAATAATAGAGAGAGAAACATAGCTTTTAAATTTTTATTTTTATAATTCTTCGATATTTGTGTAATCTGTATATTAACTTTACAATCAATATGGCATCTATATATATCTAACAATTAATTATTTATTGTATTATATTAAATCAAAATAATCTTAATTCCCTGAATAATACCGAAATATAAAACCAACGTTTTATACATAATTGAATGTTATGCAAGGGTTATTTCCAGGATATATTGATGTATTCGTTGATGAGAAGCTATACCTTACTTGCAAAAATATTTGATTTATATATCTTTCACATTTCTATTTATATATTGACTGTACATAATATAACATCTATACAATAATTATTCATTATACACATAATGTGAAATCAAAATAATCTCAATCCTCTGAATAATATTGAAATGTATGTAATACGAACAGTTTTGTTCATTAAAAAGACATAGAAAGAACAAAAGGATACATTAATTTAATGACGATTTCAGGAGCTGCAGCAGGGAAATGGCAATCTGGGCTCCGCAGGACTCAGCAGTATGCAGGACTCTCCTCATTCTCTGAAGATCAAACAGGAGCCATTTCAGCTGTCTCCGCCGTCACCCCTGCCGCCTCTTCATCAAGGTACATCTTCTTCATTATTTCTGTTACATCCTTGTAGTCCCCACAAACTTTACTATATCTAAACATCGTAATGAGTCAAGGGAAAAAATCAGTTTTATTTATCAGGGAGTCTGTTTTTTTATATCCGAATTAGTATACACTTTCGGAACTTAAATGAAATAGATATATGTTTGATATTTAGCGAAAAAGAAAGTTCTAGTGAAGAAATAAAAAAGACCTAAAAATTCTTCCGTTATCGGCGATTATGCGCATTACAAACAAAATATGATCGATCAATAAAGATGTTCTCTTATCAATTTTTTATTTTTCGCATGTCTAAATTAATTTCAATTAACTTGAGATCGATTGAATAAGAGAAATAAAGTAAGTAGCAATCTAATCCGGATAAATTCCCGAATTGATTCGGCCTCGACGGAAAGAAGCCGAGCGGGTTGTTGCTAAAGGCCACGTTCTAATAATACAAAACTGTAGTCGAGAACATTCGTCGTCGCGAGGGAGGGTCTCTCCGCGAGAGATGACTTTCCCGAGAGAAGAAAGAAGGAGAAGAGAGAGAGAGAGGGAGTGAGAGAGAGAGAGAGAGAGAGAGGAGAGAGAGAGAGAGAATGATATACGCGGGCAGCCTGTGGCGCGCGAGAGGAAAGCCCCGATCTTTCCGCGCGGCGTTTAGTCACACATTCTCGCATCTCTGCACGATTACGGTCTCTCCTTCACCGACGAAATTGTCGTCGACGTCGCTCGCCTAATTCCACGGAACATAGAAATATCCCGCAATTTATCTCACGGTGACGAAACGCTTATGATTAATGCTCAGCAGCGACATTGATGATTTACCGGTATTCCGTGCTGCGTTAACAATATTATGTGTCTTCGCCGTTTTAATAAATAATAAAAAAAATACGATTAAGGAAATAAAAATTAATATGAGTAGATCTATAAATTGTGTCGACTTTCCTAAAAGAATTGAAATATTTATGTTCTAACGAATTAAATAACAAATGAAATCATAATGCCAATATGCTGGGAGTCAATACTGATCGTATGCGTGTGTTTATTGACTAAAAGAATAATTAAAATAAAAAATGAATGTTTTTTTTCTTTTGGATTCTCTTCAGTACCGACTTAATTATTATACATATCAAAATTGACTATAGACTTATACATTTAATATTAAATATTTGAAGGTGGCTCAAAAATACAAAATATAAATAATAGGGAGCATATAGCCACAACATAAATGTTAAAACGAAAATCATATATTAAAAATTATCATATAAAAACGTAGATGTTTCGATCAAGATTTGACCATCAGTACATCAAGATGAGAAATAAAGATACAAATAAAGAAATATAAAAAATTAATTAATTAAGCAAAAATCGCTAGTCAAAAAGATGGTAAAACAGTATCAAGATGACAAATAGAAAAAATACATAAAATTAAAACAATGATCGCTAATCAATAAGATGATAAAAGAATTTTCCAATAGCTTATGGTATGAGTTAATCGAGTAAGATGAAGTCCAGAAAATGAAATTAACCAAAAATTTTAACACTTCTGACGAATAATCTGTTCCGTTTATGATTCCTTTTTAAAGGAAGAAAAGAGCGATAAAATATCGTGTGAAAATATGGAATTTTTAGATTCTATTTAAAATTAAAAGAAAAGAAAGCGCTATTTAAGAATTTAAATTTTAAACAATTATTCATGAAAATCATTATAAATTCACATTAACACTCGCTTACCACGTGTTTTTTGACGCAAGTCCTTACAAATGTAATTCGGAGTAAGTAACACAATTTGAAAAAACAGAACAATTTGAACAAATGATAAGAATCACTGACAAAAATTTTAGAAGGCCATAGCTCGCGACAGTATTTATATATTGAAAGGAAAGGAGAGGGAATGATAGTGGAGAGGGTAAATCTGTATGTGGGTGGAGGGGCTTTTTTCTATGATTGGTAGATTTCAGAAAAGCATTCGGTGTCATTCTGTTTAAATCTTTTTCTTATCATTTGATATGTATCATCTCGGAGACCATCCTTTTATAATAAGATTGTTCTGAATCAAGAATGCTAGTATTATTCCAATCAATCGTATGATCGTGATCAAGTTTGTAACGAGAGATAACAGACAAAGAATTTGTAGATTTTTTTGAAATCATTTATATGTGTTCTTTTAAACGTGTCTTTAGTTTCCTTTTTGTCTGTCCAACATACAAATAATTGCAATCATGACAATTAATTTTATAAATGACATTTGAGTGTTCTTCTTTTTGAATTTTGTTTTTGTCTATTTTGATGAAATTATTCATACAATTCATTGGTTTGTAAGCTATATTGAAGTCGAATTTTTTTGTAATAAATTTTTCAGATATTTTATTGAAATAAGTAAAGAATGTATTAAAATACTTTTTAACAATTCTGGAGAAATTTGAGTTGGCAATATCTTTGTGTTCTTTGATATTTTCAAAATAGCGATAATAGAGTGGAATATGTATGGTTAGTGTTTTAAATATGCTATATTCCAAATCTTGTATTACCACATCCGCTAGAATTGCAGAGAGAGGAGATTCCATGGGCAGACCGAATATTTGTTCGTAAATTTCATCATTAAATTAAAAAAAAATACTTTAGAATAATTGAAATAGCTATTTTAAACTCGTGGAGTAAGTTAATGTTTTTTTTATTAAATTAAGTTGAAATTAATGACTTATAAAATTAATAAAATTAAGTTAAAAGTTGAAGGAATAAAAAATTAACCTAATAAAAGTTGAGTTAAGATTGAATTAATTTAAGTTTAAAAAAAAAGTTAATTTAAAAAAAATTGTTTTTGAGATAAGAATGTCCTAATTTTGCTTAAAGTGAAATTACTTTAAATAACTCTTATAATATAGATTATTAAATTTAATTTTTTTATTCACATATAAGTTACTATACAGAATTATATCACATATAAGTTATATACAGAGTGTCCCGTAAATTTTTGCTTTTGTATAAATAGAGCGGATTAAATTAAGTCAAAGTCCTCTACCATTTTGCAATTTTCACGATAACTAACAAGATATCAATTACTAAAAATTACCGAATATCTTCAATAATTTTTTACTCTTAAACCTTGCGAGAGAGAAGAGTATATATATTTGTATTATTACTGTTTCTTTAACCTTTATCTAATTTTCTTTAACTTCCGAAACGATTGTTCACGCATGTTTACGACTACATTGATTAGATATTTGTTTAAAAACATATACGTAAAAATTTAGAAAATGGATGGATGTGTAGCACTATTTTACAACAATTCTTCATTTAATGCCCAATTTTTTTATGTCTAGATAACTTTATTTAAAAGACACCTCCATTGTCAATGGAAATATCTCCTGGATAAGATTATCCGCAATTTATCTGAAGTGAAGAAATTGAGCAAGGCTCATTTCTTTTATTTATGTTGCTGAAGTATAATGTTTATGACACCTAAAATTAATATGATTCAAATATAAGCGGTAATTGATAAAACCTAGCGAGAATAAAAACTGGCTACTGTATGGTATGACTCTTATTATAGAGTCTCTAATAAAATCATTGAATTTGTTAAAAATTAATTCTCTGAATGTTTAAAATTTTATTGAAAAAAATATTAGCATTAAGAGAGATAGAAAAACTTTTAATTTAAAAAAGTTAATAAATTAAAGAGTTTAGAAGTAACTAAATTAAGTTAAAAGTTAAGTGTATTTAAAATTAGCTAAGTTAAGTTAAAAGTTATTAATTTTTTAACTTTTTTTTTAACTTTTAACATTTTACTAGTTAATACTTAACCCTGGTTATAAGTTTATACTAGAATTGATATTAAATGTTTACATCTATAGTTAATTTTGACATATATAATAATTATTAAGTCCATATTAAAAGAAGACTTAAAAGGAAGGATCGAACATTTTCTTTTTATTTCAATCATATTCTTAATCAATAAATTTTGTACACACATATACTCATGGTAATGACATTATCATTACATGTATTCTCCTAAAAAGATTTACATACTTCCGAATTTTTCCGCACTTTCGAGAAATTTTCCGAACATATCGAGGTCGCGAGGACAATGCGATCTCGATTAGCAAGATCTTTCGGAATTGAAAGATTCATTATCGTTGCTAGATACGGCATTCTTCTCATTCTTCATTCTCGGGATATCGAGACGGGTTTCTCGTCGACAGTTTCTCTGTCGCTCGACGGTGGTCGACAATATCGTCGGTATACGATTGCCCGGGGCTCATCTTTCTACGCGCGATCGTCGAGTCGGTCGGTCGGCAAGGAACATTTACGGAGAGGATATTAGACAGAGAAAGAGAAAGAGGAAGAGGGAGAGCACGATAAGCGCAGCTCCGTCGTTGGGGCTCATATTACGGACTTTATTATTCGCTAATCGCTGAATGTCTGGATAGATAGATAGACCAAGATACGGCCTCGCCGACATGGCTCCTGCTCGCTCAATTAATCCCGTCGGTCTCTTACTCACAGGGGTGAAACCTAAGACTATCGATGTCCTCTGTGTTACGCAGATATACGCCGGGAAGATAATCGCTAATAGTTTCGAGCCTTTGAGATAAAGCTTATCAAAGACTCGCAACAAATATTTATTCGAAGGGCGATATGCAAAGAGTAAAGGACTTTTGCATGTAATTTTCTCATATTATAAACTAATAATTGAGGAGATGGGCGGAATAAAAACACAATTCTACTTGCCCTTTTTCTGGCAATTATATAGTTTTTTCATGTAATATTGATTGTAATAGAAAAGTATTGTAATATATAACTTTTTAAAAACATTACATAAATTCGTTTGATATTGTACCCATTTGTGTATGTAATAAAAAAAGTAGCAAGTTATTTTAATTTTTATTAATATCAAGATTCTGTAATTAGGCCTTTATTCCGCTTATCCCCTCAATTGATGGACAATGTTGATGTTAGTTACGTTTGTTACTGTGGTAATATTAAATATAATACTTGGCGGTATTATATTTAACGTTTATATCAAATTTAGTACACTAGATATTAAAACTAATATAAATTTCAATAGCTTCCAATCATCAAAGTTAGTATTTTATACTTTATTAAATAGTAAAAAATTATTTAATAATAATTATAATATTAATAGAATAGTATTGAAGTTTAAAGAGTAAACTGATGATGAAATACAGAAATTTATAAAGCGATATGATGTTTCTATAATCAAAAAGTGTGAATTCGCTAATATTGTTCGTTGATTGTAGATTCAATTTTCTAATACTTGTATTGAATTTATTTTAGATAAATAATTTCTATGTACTGTAATACTATGCAGTAAATAAACTACGGCATAGTTCATTTTCGATGCCAACTATATAATTTTAGTTGTGTTTATAGAGCTATAAATAAATTATTATTACTAATATTATAGAGTAATTATTATAAAAATTGAATTTTCAACCATAGCTATTTTTCCAATTATAGTAAAAATACTAAACACTTTTAAAGAAACCAGCTTTTGGATACATAAAGACAGAAACAACAGCAAATAAACTAGCATTAATTTGTTTATATAATTTTAACTTATAATGTTCATGTTATTTATATAACAAATACTTTTCTTAAGTATAAAATATTTGTATTGAGAAGGATCCAAATTGGCAATCGAAACGTCTACAATTTATGTGTAATGAATAAATTAATTACACATGACTAACTAGTGTTGGCTCTGATAGGCAGCTTTATACTTTGATTTATTCTTCAGAACCTTTACTATTCATTGCTATTTATTCTAAACACTTTTCTTTCAGTGCAAAATTTTCATTTCTAACGAATGAAAAAAGAAAAACCTGCTGCAATAAAAGTATTAAACACGTACGCTAGTCTGTAGTATGAAGAATTATCTTTATCCATATTTACATATTGTTTACGTTTCTATTAGCTTAATATCGCTCGATTATATCACTTAACGTTATGCAAAAATACGACATTTGAAGGATTGCAAGTCGCCTTGAAATTCGCCTAATGAGGGCAGCGATTACTAACTGCCGATGAGGCAGTTAGAAGAAGAGAATTGCAGCAAGGATGCCTCGCCAGGCGGTCCAGAACGGATGCTGAAACAGGAGGGAGGATGCGCGGTAGCAACGAGACATCACGTGTTTAAATCCACATCGCGTGAATCGGGGTGTTTAGAGGGCTCGCGTGTAAGAGTTATGGTCGCTAATCCGGGAAGGCTGCGCGTGCTTCTCAAGGCGAGAAGAGCCCCGACGTATCGTTCAACGACGACAACTCCTTCACGTAGAAGTCTGTGCTATTCACATTTAGATCGGCACTCGGTCAAAAGAAGTATCGGCAATTATCTTGTTCTAACCCTTGTTTTGTATCTAATTTATCATGGAACAGATTAATTTTTTTCAAAATATCAAAATAATTATGTAGGATGCTTGAACTGGTTGTTAGGAAGGGGGGGGAGGAGGGTTTAAATCTCCCTGCACGTCCATAATTACTGATTTTGACATTAGTTCTAGAAGGTTGAAGAGAAAGACAGCATTTCAATTTTCCGGGTTGCTTCTACTGATCAATAGATAACTCATGAATTTCAGGAAGAATTAAAGATGAACCGGGCTTGAAATGTAGAGGGATTGTCTATCGGACATTTGTGCCAATTTTATAAAATAAAAGTCATGTATGACGCGCGACCGGCGCCAAGAGGTCACGGCTCATGTTCTACATCGTTATAGAGTTCGCGCGCGTCTCTTCTATTTGCCGCTTAACGATTATATTATACGGCGCAAGTTTATCGAGGCAATAAAGACCGCACGATAAAATCGTACGAAATAGCTGACACGTCTAATTATAGGATAACTGATTATCGCTTAAATGCTGATCTAATTACTATTGCGTCGCCGACTATATGCTGCAGCCTGGTTGTATTATGGTCTATTGTACGATTGGAGAAATCTAGATGTCCGATTTCAGCAAATCATTCTTTTTTTCGCAATATTTTTGCGCACGAAACAATTTTATGCTTGACATGCTTGATATGCTTGATTTTAAATTTCAAAAAGTTTTGTTTTTGAACGATAGAATATATTTATATTTCCTCGCATTATAATTGTTAAATTATTTTTTTTACTTATTTCATACGTTAATCTGACACGTTTAACTTATTGAAACTTTGTTAATGTATTTAACAAAATTATTAATATCAAGTATAACATATGATTAATATTTAATATATACTCGTAAAAGAAGAAGTTCCCCAAGTCCTCTTAAATTTTCGCATATATCACAAAGCTATTAACAAGCTAAGGCCCAGTTTCAGAACTCACGGTTAACTCTTAACCGAAGTTCAACTTATTTCTCATCTTTCTCCAATTCTATAATTGGAAAGAGATAATGAATAAGTTGAACCTTAAGAGTTAACCATGAGTTGTGAAATTGGGCCTAAATGCTTTTTCAAATTTCATAGGTGCAACATTATTTTTAATTATTTTGCAATCTTCTGATATAATCTGATCATAATCTGGATTAATGTAATAGCTCTCTTTTTCCTTAGGTACATAAAAGTGCGATAAATTTTTTTAATAAAGTCAGGAGCGATGACCTTGTTTATTTACTTTGAAATAGGGTCATGAATACAATTATCGAATGTTGCATCAAAGCGTAGTAAACAATGGCGATCATTAATTTTGCGATAAGGGTTATTACACATATTGTATATTTCATATTGTGTATTTTGCGGCGTTATAAAAGTTAATAAACATCGCTAAAGTTTCGTGACGTAAAGTTACATAATGTATTTCGACAGAAAATAATGACTATCACATACGGAAAATAATTAAATATTCTCGTAAGAAGTTAAAAAAAATAAGTTTAAGATTACAGATTTTTAGAAAAAGATGATTACGTTAATTGCCATATAAATAGTGATATAAAAGACTCAATACAAAGATTCGATGTGGTGATGATAATGTATAGAAATTTACTGGAAATATATATGTATATCGTAATTAAAAATAAAATGATAAATAATTATTGGACACAAAAAGTAAAATTATTATTTTTCTCTTTCATGTTTAAAGAAAATTCGCTCTGTAGATAAATTTTAGCGTTTAATATTTTGATTAAAAGTTAAATATATTTGTTATCATTGCAGAAACCAAAATTAAAGCGAAATGGACAGGCATTCCTAAATGAATATATTCATGCCTGTTCATTTTGCTTTAATTTTGGTTCTTGAAATGATTTCATTACAAGGTAATTTGGTGCGGTCGCGTGTAATAAAGTACCTACACGAACTCCAACCAACAATGCGCATCGATGACAATCGTTATGGAGATCTTATACGGTTAATAATATTGTCAGTACTAATAAATAATGGCATTTACATTATTGATCATGTGATTGATATTGATAGATTGCTGTAGATTATTGACAGTGATTGGGTTTCTTAATTCTCGAGTATCGGTATTCTCTGTCACATCCCCTACTGCAAGTAATACTGATGTTCAAGAATCAAGAAATTCGGATCACCATCAATAATATTGTTAATACTTGATATTGATAGAATTATTTAATTGTGTAAAGTATGTAAAACTTATTCTACAATTGCGTAAGCATAATTGTAAGTTGTTGTAGTCGTAAAAATTGATTAATCATAGTCGAATACTCTCTTCATATTCTCTTTATATTTTGTTCATATAAGTATTATTAATCAATTCTTACAACCCAAGGAATATCTAAAAATCAAAAAAATCAAAATGACTTTATTTCGATTCTTAATATCAATTAAATTTTGTAACTAACAATCATTATTTTGACTTTCATGACGTCAAAATAAAGTCATTTCGATTTTCTTTCGACTTGGTGTGTTCCTTGGAAACTTATTCTTTTGCAGAATATTGCAAAATAGGTTTTATGTACATAAAACTGAAATATACATATATTGTCAATAATATTAATCAGATAAAATTGTAAAAATATTAATGCATACTGTCAATGTATTTCACTGATTCAATGTTACTATCTAGATTAATAATCACATAAAGTTGGCATTGAGAATGACGTAAACAAGTAAAGAAAAAATATAGTGACGTGCGGAGATAAAATTGGTCCATCAAAGCCAACGAACCGTAAAAACGGATTTCCTCATCGAAAAGTAACGCTACTTTAGTTAGGTAATCAACTCGACTTCGTTCATTCGTGTTTTCACGTTCTTACTCGCTATTGACGTTTGCGTCGCGCCACGAGGGAACTTCCCCGATTAATCAATGCCGGGCGATGGCGGGCATGACGCCTGTGCAAAACAGGCCGCTCGCGTTTCATATTTACTATCGCAAAACACGATAGCGATGATAATGACGCATCGTAATCGCCGTCGTTTTTGAAAAAATCGCATGGAGAAAAAAAATTTCCAAAGGAAGCAAATTTCGCGAGATATCTTATGACACTGTCCTTCTACCCACGTTACCTATTCGTGTCGAAAATCTTCATTGTATCTCACTGAAATTAATTAATCGTGATAGTGAATCAGTCACGTCGTTGAATTGCAAGCCGCTGGCTTGGCTGGGCCGTGATTGATACGAGTTTACATAAGCGAGTGGTTCCGCGTTTCTGACAAATTTCGGATATCGTGATTTTGAAATCCAATGACATCGTTTCGATTGTCTTATGAGAAAAGGCGGCAAAAAGTTAAATAATGAATTTTTTAAGTCGATAGTCGTAACAGCACGTCTGCGACAAACGTAGACAATAACGTAATAATAATAAAAAATATCAAATATCACGTCTATGATGATAAAATTGAAGCGCAGTCGTGATAATCTTAATGTTTATAATCTAAATACTAGAAAACTCTCTTAAAGTTTTAGAATGAATATCACTCTACAAAGTGAAATGTCACTCTTAAAGATTGAAAATTGATCCATTCTTATTTTGGCTCAATTTTTTACTCCAAAGAATTTAGAGAAAAGCGAAGAAAAGATAATCCAAAATAATTAAAAGAAATAGAAGGGTTATATCAAAGAGAGAGAAAGACTGACCAAAATGAGATAAAAGATAATACAGTATTTTATCCAGAATTTAATAAACTCATCAGAATTAAAGAAGGCATACACAAATAAAACTTGATAGTTAAGATTACTCATTATCTTCTTTTTCTTTTTTTAATGTACCTCGCTTATTAGAACATAATTAATTGGGTGGATCAGGAAGTGAAAAATTTCGAAATCTTATCGGTGTTTATGTACGTGGTTCATTGTGAAAAACATATGTATGATTGTGCGTACCGTTGGCGTATGCTCTTCTCTTTACGTCATGACAACGACGACGCCGACGTCGACGTCTAAGGTCGAGATACCAGACGACGATTGGCTCACGCGGAAGATATCGCGAGATAAACTGTCGCTAAAGTGATCTCTTGACCCGGCGGCTTGGAGAACCTCTCTGTCTTTTATCCTCGTACGAGGCCCCTGCGTCTTCCCTCGCAATAGCTTCTTATCTTGACCGATACATTACACGCGATTAACATTTGCAAACTTCTAACAATAGATTTTCCTTCTTTCTTTCCTTCGTATCTTGCGAAAAAGATTAAAATACTATCCGTCGGAATATCAATTTTATAACGTTTTTCAAAATCTAGAGATTTTACATAACTATACATAATAATAGCTTTGTGAAAGTATTGCGAGGATCTGACAAAAGTTTATGACAATTAAATATTATCTAAATTATATTATATTATTAACGAATTATATTATAATTTATTGTCTCATTTCGTCTATTTATTCGATCAATATTACTCTTTTAGGAATTCTGTATTAGATCTTGTATAATATGTAAAAGACAGTAGAGAATATATAGAGGAAAGCCCCCTATGATAGAGATAAGCGCCTAATATGAGATAGCCTATTATGAGTTTTTGTTGAACTAATAAACGCTATCTATTAGTTCCACCATGAATTTGTTGCTCTTGAATTGAAAACTATTTAGTAGAAAATTCATTATTAGATCATACCTGTAGTCATAAAACAAGATTTTATAATTTGGATATCTTCAAATTTGAGATGAGCCTTTAAACTTTGTTTATTATTTAATAAAAAATAAATATTTGGCAATAAATTCTTCATGTAGTGATATAGTAAGGTCGTACTAATAGAAAAATACGGAATATGTTGAATTGTTTAATTATAGCATTAGATTTGATGATCGTAAAATCATAAGATGTGGAAATCGTAATATGAGATACCCATATTTCTATAAATATGGAATAATCTATGCTCCTATGTTATAGTGAAAACCGTTCCTAAAGTATAAATGTTATTGTACAATAATAAAAAAGACAATTGAAATAAATGTCGAGTGCCTATTTCTGCGATGTTTGATTCCAATTACCTGCAGACGAATTCTAGGTATAATCTATCGCATGCTCATTTTTCGCGCATGTAAGCTGTGTTTGTTTGTATTTTAGAAATATTAAATAAAGTTTCTTTTTTAATTGCAATATACTAATATATTAATATACTTTTACTGTCGATTTCTTGGGGCATCTCATATTAGGAGCACAATTTTTTGACTTTCCGATTTGCTTATTTTTTACATTTCTTTAATTTAAAAAAAAATGGAATTTGAATTAAATTTTACATAATATTATCTTAAAGCTTGTTAAATTTTCTTTAAAATGACTTATCATTTTTTTAAATTCTGCCTATAGACTTCTAACATTTATCTAAAATGAACTCGGTACCTTATAATAGGGGTCTTTTCTCTATATTTAATACGTCTTTTTTTTTAAATCAAATAAAATTTAAATTTACCAGTTTTGCAATTTTGTTCGAAGTATTCACAGCTTTTTCGAGATTATATTCTTAAAAAATGATGTTACAATTATAAAATATAATTAATCTAATACGATTAATGTTTCTAATGCAGATTAACTTTAACCCAACTTATTGTTACAGTGTTATATTTTGAAGCAAGGAATACAATGAAATAATGAATCATAACAAATGAATCATAACAAATTTTACTAAAGGAAATGCTGTGAGATTTTAAAAATAAAACCCCTCCCCCTCTTTCTTTCTCTTTCTCTCTCTCTCTCTCTCTCTCTCTCTCTCTCTCTCTCTCTCTCTAAAGGTTAAAAGCGTATAGAAATAAGTACAGAAAAAGAATAGAAGATAGAAAGGTAGCTGCCGCGATGAAATATCAAATTTCTATCGCGAACCAAGAATTACCGCGAAGCTCTCGAGTTTGGTTGACCTCACTCTCATCATCTCGTGCATCTTCTCTCCGTCTCTCATCAAGCATTTTTCTTTGTACGAAGCGATATGAAATGCAATATTGAAATTAGTTATGTAATTTTAATCCGTAAGCTTTTTTGGTATATATCTGGCTTTCTTTTTTCAATGCTTTTCCAATAATGCTTCTTTCATTACTTTTTTATTGATAAAGATCTGGTATTTTAATTAAATAAAATTGTTTATAATATATTCATTTTTAATTCTTCGTGGGTACACTAAATTTTTTTACCTAAATTCTTCAATTATTCCTTCGAAAAATCTAGAATAATTCAGGATTACTTTTTAACATTTAAGTTACGTTGCCAAATAGTTATTTAACTTAAATGTTGAATACAAATTTTTTAATACAAATTGAAATTTGTGCTAAGAAATGTAAGAGTGAAATTTCACTTGGGTAAAAAAAAGTGCAGGTAAGAAGCACCTAAGAAGAATTAAAAAAGTTATAAACAATAAAATTAGATGGATATGTCGTACGTCATGTGTTGTTCCCGCAAATGAAGCAATTAATACCAAAGTAACAAAGTTTTGTAGAAATGTGTGCTCCCGTTCATTTTGCTTTTTTTGATAGATAGGTAACGATTTTGTTTCGTATAATTTTGTTCACGATAAAGAGTAAAAGAGTTTAGACATCTATTTATGGCAGCTCTGATAATGAGCGTATTACATTTTCAGCACGTTCCTACTCTAATTGCACATCGATACGTGGTCACGTGTCTTTCCCCTTTGTTCCCCTCTGTGCCCTCGCCACTTGATCCCGTCGAATTACTTGGACGCAGAATTATCCATTATCCATGATATTCTAAACGCGCGCGTGCATCGCTTAATTGAAGCCAGTTAAGAGATTAAATTATATGGGTCAAATTAACAAAAATATATAAAAATTTGCAAATGCATGTGTATTACGAATAAAACGCTGCATAATTTATCATATTAAAGATACAGATATCAGTTTGGTTATAATTATTTTTTTGTCATGAATAAATATTTAGACTTCGAAAATTGGCTCGTCGAAAAAGTTCCCTGAATCATTCATAACTTACAATCAATCCGCGGAAAGATCGGACGGTTTTTTTAATCTTTTTTCGCTAACACACACACACACACACACACACACATATATATATATATATACACACATGTTCCACGAGAATCCGAAGTAAATTAATTAATCAATGGCAATTTACAAAATGTTTATCCGACGGCGATAGTACGTTTCGAAAGAAGAAATAATCCGTTATCAGTTGCGAGAAATGTGCTCTCGCGCGTATGTGCGTGCAACACACGTACACTCATGCGGAAACATAACGCGTGCTGTATGTAATACACGCCGGGAGCTATGTACGTATGTATGTACGGGGAAGGAAAAGGAAGAAGAGAAAAAGAGCCATGATGCATGAGCAAGCAGGCACCGAGATCGCGATAACGTCACAAACTGTTCGCCAACACACCTGACTGCAACTGGAGATTAGCTACGCGACACCCGCCGGCACACATCTGTCCTCCTACCTCTTGCGAATCTTGTCCCGATGTAATTGCGCGCTAGGACTCTTTAGAAGATGAACAGATAACTATTTTACTTTTTTTTTTAACTAGTACAGTAGGATGATCGCGATTAAATTGATCGAAATCGAGAGAGACGTGGCAAAACTGCAATAGAAATTTTGGATGCAATATGTACCTAGATGTGACATAAAGGAAACAAGAATGCACTCTCCAAATTCTTTGGAGTGGAATTTCACTCTTGAAAGAGTGGTTTAATTTTAAATCTTTAAAAGTGAGATTTCACACTCTTCAGAATGATAATTCACTCTAAAAGAGAGCATTTAATCTTTAATCTCTATTGAATTCTATGAGATAATAAATATCTCTATTCACATTTGAAAGCGAAAGAAATGCAAAAAGATATAATATAAAAAATTAAAGCTATATTTAAATTAGTGTGATTAAATTTTTTTTTTTTTTTAATATAATGGATCTCTTGGTTTTAATAATTGTCTTTTTGTCGCACATCTAAAATTTGTTTTCAGGATTTGAAAACTTAATATTTACCGTATTTATCATACTTCAATATCTATTTATTAACATGTTACTAGTGCGAATACGAACTAATATCTGATGTATCTATTTCAAATTATTGGATTTTATTAAAAGATGGATTCATGGATACTGGAAAATCGTCGATAAAATTATTGAGTCTTTAATTGATGAACCTAGAAGAAAAAGATTCCGCCTGAAAGCGAGATTTACAGAAGCAAATCGCGAAGAGTTTCGCAATTCGGGTCGGAATGCAACGATCAGCTCGAAGTGGGGTCTCGTAATAAACATTACGCAAATCGGCCTTCGGAATTACAATTATTTGGAATACGAAAGTGCAATTGTGACTTTTCTCAATATCCTTCGTCGCGCTATTCTGCCGAGCTTGCAATTTTACAGAACGCGGAATGAGTTCACGGTTCTTGGAATGTGCGTCTCATGATTGCGATGAAGAAAGGACCTTGAGCCAAGTAACTTTGCAGATTATAACTCGTTAAATCTTTGTTATGCTGATTTAATTTACAAAGAGTCGATTCCATATCCGTCATTCGTGGCCGAGAAGATGATTAATGAATAACATTGTAGATTCTAATGAATTTATGCCGAATTTATTATCAATGAGTCGAAATCCGTGACTTCCGAAGCGCAAAGTCGTATCTCCACGTCTCTGATATGTTTGAAAATACCCCACAACAATGGACGAGGGCCCACGAAAGGATCATCCGTCTTCGAAGACGAGATGACTGTATCTCGTTGCTCGTTCTGTCACTCCTCGCGGTTCACCGAGTAGCGTGATGTCACGGCGTATTGTATTTCGCTTATCGGCGCCGGATGCCGATTCCTCGTTCAACCCAGCAGCATTTCAGGAATGCGAATGCCACGGTTTTCTACCAGCCAGTGACAACGGTCAGCGACAACGAAGACGACGACGACGACCTTCGCCCCGGAGATCGACTTTGCACCCCGGCTAATCGATATACCTTCTACGCGTTACGCCTCGTCTGTCGTTTCCGTTCTTTTCGCATCGCTCGGAGTATCATGTGAGCTTGTCGTCCTTTGGTAAACTTCCGGTGGATGAAATTTTGTTCCTTTGCCAATCCCGTGGAATACTATTAGAGTTGACCTTTCACGTATAATCATTTATTTAATAATAATAATAATATATTATTATATAATAATAATATTATATATATGTATGTGTAATAATATAATGTTATTAATTAATATAATCAAAACTTTTATTTTTAATAATAGAAGGAAAAAGTTGAAGAATTAAAAATTAATGCATTAACTTTCTATCAGGTTTCCCTCTTCTCCGTAAGGAGCAAACAAAAAAAGCATAATTTTATAACTTAATTACACTCAGAATGAAAGAAATTCAAAACGAGTTTCTTCCAGTAGATTCTATATTTAATTTCTGTATTTCCATATACTGGAAGTGCAGAAAGGAATAAAAGGAATAGTTAAAAAAGAGTATTAAAAAAACTAATGTGATTTTGAAGATTAAATGTCAATTAAAGATTATTCGATTGAAATTAAATATCGATTAAATGTTTCATGTTAAGTATGAATTCTGTTCATTTTAATACATTTATTCTGTTTAGCGCATTATGCGTATACATGAATTAAATGTACGATTTAAATGCATATTTAATTTGAGTTGATCAATCCACGTTTGATCTTACATTATCGGTGGCGTCGGATTTCTTGCATTAAAGTCGGTTCTTCTCCAAGCTCGATCGAGCGACCGATTATTATATACGAAGGTTGTTACACGTAGTATCCTTTTCTGATCGGAAACTCTCATGTACGTGTAATACAGTTTGTCGCAGCCATCAGATCATTGCGGATCGCTGTTATGACAATAGCCGAGCACGGTAGCGTATCCCTGTTTTCAAAACACCGCCTCTCATGTATACTAGGATGATCCTGGCTCTCGCTGCTGCAGGAAATTGTACACCCACGAGGGCAGCTATGGGTCTGAAAAGAGAGATGCTCGTCGCTACATTAAAATCCATATTTCTCTCTCTCTCTCTCTCTCTCTCTCTCTCTCTCTCTCTTCCTTCCCTCTCTTCCTCTTTCCCTTTGTTCTCTCAGGTCGGTCCTTCGAGCGATTTCTGAAATTTGTATTCGCTCACGGCGATAGAGAATACTCGTGTGTTTCGCGACGGAAAAGTCATATTTCCGGAAATACGGAAAAACTCGAGCTCGACATCGAGTCCGGAGATAAATCCGTGGGATATAATTTCATATTTAATATTATTACGTAATATTAAAAGATCCGCGACACGAGTGGCCATATCGAACTGGAGGGGAAAAGACTGCAAATGTAAAATTTAAAAGATTTTAATTTTTTTAATTTAAAAGATTTTTCATGGAAAAACATTTGCAAATAGTTATTCATTTCGAAACGTAATACTAAAAAGATGTCTGTATAATATTTAGAAAAATAAGAAATTATAATTTTAAGATGAATTTTAGTAATATGATTACAGCAGTATATATATATATATATATATATATATATATATATATCTTTCTCTCTCTCCTTTTATATTTGTAATACATTTTTATTAAATTTTAATGAATTTAATATGTACAACGAACAAAATATTATGTGGAGAAAAATATTTTATCAAGTCCTCAATTTTAGCACACTGGTTAACTGATAATCAACGTAAATCATTGATTCAATATTATCTTACTATTCACAATTTTAGTAAGAATAATAATTACATTCATATAACTTAAGGTACATTTAATAATTAAATAAATTAACGTATCATTTGCACGTATAAGTTTTTAATTTTTTCTATCACTGCGTTCTACAACATCTTTTTATTTGAATATCTGAAGATGGCTCGATTGTAGCTGAAATATATAATAAGAATTATATAGTTCAAATTTAATTACATTTTACATGTATTTTAGGTCTTGATTTATCTTTTTTTATGATTTTTATGATATTTTACTGACTCTTATATGATAATTGTATTTTGTTATTTGACATTATAATTAAACAAAAAAACCGCTTTTTTCAAACTGGAAAAAGCCGGAAAAATTTCGATTTTTTCCGAAAAATTGTTTTTCTTTATTGTTGTTTTTGCTATATAGATGACATAATACTTAACTTTTAATGTTCTTCATCAAATTAACGTGATGAAATTATGTGATCTTTATTAAAATTATTAAAATTTATTATTTTTATTAAAATTTTTATCTTTCTATTTTTATAGTAAAATCTAATCTAACCTTCCTTTAACGCATAGTAAAATAGACGATTGCGCAAGTGATTATTATGTTGTAGCATGATGTCTTTTGTAGCGTAATACAGAAATAATAGATCTTACATGCAGAAAAAAGATTAGCCAATGCAGCTAAAATATAACTGTGACAATTAAAATGTATTCTTATAAGGACAATTAATATCGTTGTTGCCAAAGCTCAATTTATTATCTGCTAAAATTTAGGTGCTGCAGCGAAAAATATTCTCTGCTAGAATAAAATGGTAATCGGCAGCGTCTTAGAGACAATTGTGAGTGAAATGTTCGGTTACGCGGCTAAAATAGTGAGGAATAGCTACCACTTACTTAGCTACTCATGTTAAGTAAGCTTTTAATTTTAACTTAATAAACTTGGACAGCAAATGTATTTTATCTTCAATGGCCAACTTTTAGCAATAATAGCAAATTTAAGTTTGAACCAGCAACTGATATTTAGATATCTTACAAAGTTCTTTTTTTGTGTGTATAATTATTTATAAGGGCGTTGCCCTTAAAATTTTTGTACTTAAAACGAAATAGATATATATATTCGAGCGTTGAAAAGAAAAGAAAGCGAAGATATGGAGTGAGGAGAATATCGGCGCGATTAAAAATGAACGTATATTTATAAAGATGCAGTCATTAACTCTTGAAATTGCGAGTAAGGATAAATTTTTAAAAAATTTTGTAATTCTTTTTATTCTAAAGACTTTATGTGATTCGTTTTAATTTGCTCGTTGGTGCAGTAAAATATGTTTTGTATGTTTTATACATGTTTGATAGAATACAATTTTAATCTTTAATACAATTTCAAAATTTTTGTTAACTTATCCAAATTATCTCTCGCTGACGGCTATACTCTGCAGACAATTATTTTCTTTACAAAAAGAATCGAGAAATAAATATGGCATTTACGAACACGCATAAATTTTTCCAATGACTTTTTCTATCCTTGGAAACAAACAAAAAACTCCGCGGAAAAATAGGAAAAATTCGGTTTTTCTCCGATTCTTTAAAATTATATTTGACATTGAGAGTCCTTGGTTTCGATTAATTTAAATAAATTAATTTCAATTAAATTTTTACGTATATTAACATATACTCGATAAAGTTATATTCTTCAATACCTTTTGACAAATTACAGATTTATTTTATTTTCGTATCGGTTAAGTCGATTTTCGAATAGCCAAATGGACCAATCATCCTCTCTCGCGTTGCAGTAATTTAGCGAAAAGAGAAACCTGCGTCATTCGTGAAAAACGTGGTGCTCGTACATGACGTTCGTGAGATCACCGTCGATCGATGTACTGGCGATGTGCGTGAACACGGCACAGCACGGCACGGTATATATCCTTGTTTCCACAACACAGCTCTTCACCAGGACGAGACGGTGCGATACCGGGAAATTTTACACCCAGCGTCCGTGTCGCACGGACATCTTGTTTGGCGGATCCATCTGTAGCCCGGAGCACGTGTTCGCGTTTTCGCAAGCCGTAACCGTATATCATCGAACCCAGGACGATGTTATAGATACGTAATACCTTCCCGTGCAACGGATCGAGATACATATACGGCGTTCGACTTTCGTTGCGACCCCGATCGTTGTATTACCGATGAGAGACCATTAAGAAGGTAGCTCTATATAATCCCTGAATTCTACGAGCCATTTTCTTCCTTAATACTGGATATTATTGTGTTTTTCGAGCGAATTTTCCATCTGTATGGTTGGAAGTTTGAATAACGCGGAAATGGAAAAATAAATAGCTCAAAGAGAAACCCTTTTAAAACAATATTATTTAAAATATATTTAAAATTCAATGAGAACAATGTTATAGTACGTTCTTATAACATGTAGCTTTTTAATATAAATATAACGTAGCTTTTAATAATATTTATTAACAATATTAAAAGAAAGAGGTATGAGAGAGAGAGAGAAAGAGGGAGAAAAATGTTCATCAATAATCTGCTCTTCGTTTCGTTGTTAGATGCTTCCGTAAGTAGGTATCAATAATTTAAAATTTAAAAAGTGATAATAGTTTTATGGATAGTGCAAATGTTGTAGTAAGATGAAGAGGTTTGATAAGATGCACAGTCCATTTCTCTACTTGCCTTGCGATCGTCATGTCGCACTTTGAGAACTTCTCCCTTGCGCTTTATGGCTGTACAAAGCAATTTGTGCGGCCATTAATGTCCGCGGTTAACAACCGTAGTACAATGTCAATTACACGGTGGTATGAACTGCAAATTTGCTTCGTCAACGTGACTCTATGATCACTCTATACTTTTTATTCTCGTAATAATTATGTAAAGAATATATGAATTAAAGGAAACTTATAGAAGAAAGTGAACACGTCATTTATATTTAATATGATATTTCTAACAATTTTATTTATAATGTATAAAAATTTATTATCTAAATTTACACAAATAGTATGATTTTCTGAAATATTAAAAAATTTAGTTAATATACAGATCTGAAAATAATTGTTGAATCTTTAAAATAATTATGTAGAACACTTAAATGTTAATGACAATCTTGCAGAAAGTTTTAACATATTCGGCATTCTAAATTTCTAGAAATTTAATTTAAGCATCTTACAGAAGTTTAATGATTCCAACAAAATTATTTTCATATCTGGCTAAATTTTTAAATACTTGAACAATATTCTTTTCGTGCAAACTATAATCTATTTTTAATCTTTTATTTTTAATCTATTCTTAAAAATCGAAGATAGACGAAAAAAGAACGGTTTTAATATCTTGTGATCGACGATCCCGATTTTGCAATCAAGTAATTACTCAACGTGTAATTGAAGAATAATAATACTTCGATATTTCGTAATAATGATAATAGAACGTGACGACCGTCTTGTTTGCGTCAGTTGAATAATTAGATAAATTTTTGTCGACCAGCCGAGCTTGATTTTCGCTCTTCCGCTTTATCCGCATTTTGCGTCGTCCCGGGTTCGTTCGCTTTTATCCCCGCTTCTCCCTTTTTCTTCCTCTTTCCCTATTTCGCCTGCGGCGGTGCGCACGTAAGTTATCGGTGTCCTGTTACATCCAGTTCCAGTTACACGTGCCGCGGGGCACCGATGCATTCGATATCGTTTCCCCGCGTGCTCTCGTACACAGCAGCACTTCCGAGTATACGCGACTCTCTCTCTCTCTCTCTCTCTCTCTCTCTCTCTCTCTCTCTCTCTCTCTCTCTCCCGCCGTCTCCTCGGGGTTTTTCGTTTTACGATTTTAACGCGTTGCAAAAAACAGATTACCGTGAAAGAAAACTCAATATTGCTGCAACGTGTTGTCAAACTTTTGCATAACACGGACAAATTATATTGCTTTGAGTTGTACTCTAGTCTCCAAATTTCTTCTGAATGTTTTTTATACTCTCTGCAAACATTAAATACAAACATGAATATTTATATTGCCAAGAATAAACTGTTCCTACTGTTATTTTTATTCATTTTATATTATCATTATTCTCTATGTTATGGAGATGCTTTTAAAAAAGTGTAAGCTGTGCATTTATATGATAAATTTATATCCAAAAGTTTTTTTTTTTAATTAATCAGTCGTTTAAAGCTTGCGCTTGTCGAGAGTTAATTTGAAGAATGCGTATCTCAATATCGCCGAAGCGCGCTAGCATTGCTCGTTCTCTCTTACTCATACTTTATCGCTTCGTATATCGACTCCTGGCACTAAACATAAAACCTGTACGGGCCTCGGGTATCCCGGAGGTACAAGTTCCTCTTAAATAGGTCAATTGTTTTGCCCGGACGAGATTTCTGAGAATTGCGTTATACGTTCACGTGCGGGCGGATCAGTCGATTGATGATGGAACGCTCAACCCATTGTCCAAGTTCTTGGAGTGACCGATCGTTGTCTCGGAATTCGTGATCGTCCATCAGTTTTCCGATAATTTCGGTGCCGCGACTTAAAACGCAATTCAAATTTATATTTCCATCTCAACGTATAAATCAAATTACAAATTATGAGAGCCATACAAAAGACAAAATACCGGAAGTTTATGTAAAAAGAATGACATCAAAACCGAAATAAAGTCTTCTTGTGCTTATTGCATATCAACTATCGAAATGAATCCATTGATTCAAGAGTTTTTCTATCAAGTTTTACATTAAATAAAGTTGGAGTACAGACTTTTGGAGTTATTTGAAGACAAAGATTTTGTTTTGGATGGAACAATAAGCGTATTCGGCGGACTCAATATTTGCTAATATTATTGTATTCTTTTAGATCATTCAATCAGAATTTTAGATCTAGAAGAATATATCAATAACAGCGAGCGTTCACTCAACTATTGAATCTGCTGAATGCAGCCATTGGAAATATTGAATCCATAATGGTACTCGGAAACAATAGTTTTGCTGAAGTACTTAAAATGTTAACAAAATAATTTTGTTGAACTATCAAAATAATTATATAGGACGCTAAAATTGATTGCTATAATTTAATTGATTGTTAAAACTTTTTGAAGCATTATTCATCATGCTAGAGATTCTTGTAAAATTATTTTCATCTGCATCTGTAGCTAAATTTTCACTTCAGTAAAATCCTCCCCATGTTTAAAGTTTAAAATGAAACTTCTTGCTTCGATCTTATTGAAGTTTTATCTTAAACTTTATTTAAGATACGTGGTAAATTTTTTGCGCTGAACTAATGAAAGGATTTCGCTTTATAATCATATATATATATATCGCAGATGTGAGAAAGAGTGGAATTTCTCATAATCGTTTCAGTGAGCGGTTTCGTGTCCGACCTGCAGAGCGGATGTATCGGCGGCAACGCGAAGGACCTCGATTCCTCGTCAATTCCTAGTAGCCTGGGCCGAGGTTTAACATCGCATCATGTCTCCCTGAGCCATCACCACCACCACCATCATCATCCCCATCACAGTTTGCACAGCCCCAGCTCCGTGGTTCCCATGCACACCACCACCACCACCACCACCGCTGGCTCGACGCACCATCACCTGGATGACAAGGGCTCGTCGCCCGTGGGCGCCCTTCATAGTACGACCAATAGCAATCCTTCCACACCATCCGCACCCTCCACGCCCACCGCAGTCACTACCGATAATACTGTGGCCAACGTCGCGACCGGCACGACCAACAGCACCAACGGTGGTTCCTCCGCTGCGAACAGCAAACCGCCCTTCAGCTACGTTGCCCTGATCGCTATGGCGATACAGCACAGCGAGCACAAGAGGGCAACCCTCAGCGAAATTTATACGTATATCACCGCCAAGTTCCCGTACTTTGAGAAGAACAAGAAAGGATGGCAGAATTCGATCAGGCATAACTTGTCGTTGAATGAATGCTTTGTCAAGGTGCCTCGAGAAGGTGGCGGTGAGAGGAAGGGCAATTTCTGGACTCTCGGTAAATTAAACGTTATTCAAATATTATATGTTTGATTGGTCCGTTTCTACTGTAAATGTGAAGAATTATATACAATATATTGAGAATTTATTTAGCGGATTTTATCGTTAACTTTCTAATTTCCGAATTTGCTATGAATTTCTTTTATTTTAAAAAAGCATTGGAGATATAAATTAATTCATAATTCTTAATTATAAAGTTATTGTCTATTTAGAGGGTGCGTTCCATTTGGGACTTATGCTTATGAGTATTATTTGTCTTTAATATTTGATAAACAATGAGGATGAAATGATTCCACGTTGCGTGCGTCAAGAACGTTGGAACGTATCTTTAACAATCATACATATCATTTTTTTGTTCAAATCTATTTGCCTTACTATTAATGGGTATTCACTATATAAATTCGTATTTTCTGCATCATCGTAGATCCTCAGTACGAAGATATGTTTGAAAATGGCAATTACCGAAGACGAAGACGAATGAAACGTCCCTATAGAAATACTCCATACCACAAACCGCTCTTTGGTGATCCGTTCTCTGCTACGACTCACATGCTAGGACCCAGGAACATTTTCGGTCACTCACCCCCTTCGTACGCCCCTACTGCTTATACGCGATACGATACGAGGTATTGATATTTTCCAAAATATTATTTGCAGACGTGATACAATAATCGTACATATATGTGTATATATATATATATATATATATATATATATATATATATATATATACACGCATCTTCACGACTGAAGATCCTAGAAAAGACTTGTTCAATACATTTAGATCTTAATTAATTCAGAATGTATATCTCTTAATTATAATTCCTTACCGAATTAGTACTAAACTTTTTTTTTCATTATAGTGCATGGGGTCTCCAACAGTCGCAACTCTCATACAGCCATTGCCAATCGGTGAGTTTTCATGCTAAAATCATTATATGTCTAATCAATGTATAAAAATTTTTTTATATATTGTATTTATGCAGCGTGAAATCTTTACAACGAATGGAGGTACTTCGAGCATTTTTTAAAATTTATTATAATGGAGAATAATGTCCAAACAAATTACATTTAATTATCTTTTTTATTTTTTCTTTAGATTTGCCCCTCGCGAAGTATTTGCGTATAATTAATAATCAAGAATAAATCTGTATAATATATTAGGTGTTGGAATTAATTCGTAGCGTTTTACAAGTGATGGGAAGTACTTTCATTAATGTATTTTTTAATGCTCATGTGAAATAAATAACATTCTTTCATTAAAAACGCTACGAATTAATTCCAACACCTAATAACTTTCTGATAAATGACATATTCAAATATTTAAATATTATTATTCAATCGAATCATTGGAGATCTCTTTGATCACAGCTGCAGCCGCAATTGCAGCCGATGCAGTCGATGCAAATTCCAACTATGAACGGCTACAGTCAACTGGGTACCTCGTTAAGTGAGTCACTATTCTCGCACTTTGCACCTTCTTTTGTCGAGCGGGGTAATGCTGAACGACCAGACAAAGCGTTTCAAGGCAATTACCTGGATGTTCCAGGTGGAACGACCGGATCGCCCGGTTCCATGGGCGGCGGCTCTTTCGGTAGCAGTTTCGCCACGTGCGGCAGGAGGCACGAATCCGCGATGGCCACGGATACAATGCCTGGAAGATGCTATTGGCCTGAGAGTGAGTGTAATTTTAATAAAAATAAAAAATCTAATATTCCTAGTGTGACTTCGATCCAGTTTGTAGAATTTCCGTGCGCAGATCGCAGAATATGTATATAAAATTTGACATAATTCATAATTAGATGACATTATATGAAAGATGAATGATAGCTGAATGATTCAGAATCATTTTTTGTCGCGAGCGGTCCTAAGGACATTATATGTATATATTTCTTAACAAAATGAAAAAAATTATGAAAAATCGCTGATTTTTCTATATTTAAAAGTAACAGAAAAAAGTTTGACAGACATTTAGAATCTATCGAGGAATCTCGTATAGATCAAACATTATTTTAATAAGAAATAATGTTTTTATAAAAAATAATTAAGATAAAGGGAAAAATGTTTTATTTAAATTATAAAATCGTATAATTAAACATAAATATTGATTTTATCGAACTGTTTCACATACACAGACAATATTCATTTTTATACGGAAAGTATAAATTTCCAATTCCTACAGTCACTTTTTATGATACATGTTTAAATACTGAGATGATACATTTTTAAATATTACGTTATACGTGCAATCCTCTTTAACAATTTTATCGAATTCGTCTGGCGATTGTCGCAGTAAACGTGAAAGAAGAGCCCGGGACCAATACCGTGTCGACCAGCGGCGTCGGCGTTGGCGTCGGCGTTGGCGGTGTCGGCGTCGGCGTCCCGTCCGGCATGATGGCCTCCGCGGCATCGTCAGGCGTCTCAACGACGGGATTTCCGCCGATGGAGTTCCAGACGCGTTCCAAGTGCTTTATGTGAACACGAGAGGAAGCACCATTAAATAGCAGCGCGTGTTACGCGACGAACCGACGTCGCGAGGAACGAGGGACGATCCTACGTGATCTATCGCGCGGCGCGTTAGATCGCAACGAGATGGATTCGCGATTCGACGAACGGTGAGCGATGCATGAACTGATGCCCTGAACATATCTCTCGATGAGCGGTAATGCGGATTATATTTAACAAATATTATCGAATAATATCTGATAATCGTTTAGCGAATTGTTATTGAATGGTCGTTCGCGAATCTAACCGCGCGGTGAAATACAACGTAAACGTTTGTGAAACTCGTGTAATTGCTATTGTTGTGTTAATTCGATGTTAAAGGTACGTACGTCGTGCGTCTTTACTGTGTAGGTGCACTTGTTCACGTTCGTTAAATACGTAAAGCGACACGCAATACGGAGACAATCGCATGTATTATGTGAGATATTACGATATGATGCGATACGACGATTTCTTTAGCGATTCCGGAATCTTTTTCGCAAGAGTGAAGGCCGCGATCGCGCCTTTTGTAGTTCTGATCGATCGAAGACCGCCGTGTTAGATGAAAACAGGGACAATCGCGAAGAACGATCTCTCGATTTTATCCTCATTTTTTCGACGATATAACACGTTTGAAAATACCTCTATATCTTCGCGCACATCGTTTTTGACAGACAGTATTTAATATCCTGACGAGAGGGACGAGAGGCGAAGAAAGTTTGTTCACAACGGGAATGAGATATCGTTTCAATTGCGATAGAACAGAAAACGCGTTTGTTTGGATCGACTCTAATCAGTATTCGTTCCGAAGTTTCCTTATTCGTGAATCCAATGAAAGATTTTTTTTCGAGAAATGTTTTTTTGCTATACGGCTATTTAAAGAAAAAATTTTTTACGTCATTTTTTTAATTTAAACATTACCTTTTGAAATTAAATAGAAAAATTTATTTAATTATCGGATATCGAATATCGGATACCCGGACAGAATGTAACATTGGATATCCGATCAGATATCCAAGAAGGATATCTGCAATTTCTTTGAGTCGGATATCCGATATTTTCAGGTTTTTCTGGATATCCGACCAGATTCCGAGAAAGTGTCTTCTAAAAAAAAAAAGAACCTATAGAAAAAAGAATAATAACAATAAGATATTATAACATCTGAATATGCATTATTTATTCTTATTTCTAGAACATTTGTATAAGAAAAAATCAACAATTTAATGATATCAAATTTCAATCGGATATATTCCCGGATACTAATGATATCCGGCTATCCAATCGGATATCCGTGTAGTAAAAAAAGTGCTGGATAATACCGGATACCGGATACTTTCCAGATATCCGGTGCATCCCTAGAAAGTATTTGTTCAAAGAAATTTTTTCTTTAATTTTATAGCAAAAAACATTTTTTTAAATCGATCCTTTATCTGGGTATACTTTAACTCTTTGAGGGGCATCAAAAAAACATAGATTGCAAGATTTCAAAGGATCCGTCAGATAGAAAAAATGTGGCCCTCAAAGTATTAAAATGTATCTTTGCAATTGAAAGATTGGATACGAATTGATTGGATTGAATTTGTAATATATGTATAAATTCACACAGAATTATTTCAACAGTAAAGATCCAGCTTGACCTTTATTTTCGATTCAGTATAATCATTATGATTTTATATTTTGAATATTTTGCAATGTATAGATATATTATTTAAAGTTAACATAATTGAACATTCTTTTTTTATTTTAAAAATCCAAGAAATAAGATTATATAATTTAAAATTTATGTCAAGTTATGAAAAACAATTTTTTAACATAATTGTCTTTTCTATTGCGATATGAAACGGTAGCTCTTAGTAAATATGAATCTATTGTAAGAAGAGAGATACAGAATAAAGAAAAGCCATCTTGTTGTAGAGAGTTCTTTTATATATACAGATATAGAATTTAATAAATAGAGCCATATAATGTATACGTTTAATCGTACAAAATATGTACGTTTTATGTGAATTATGCTAATTAGAACGAAATTGTTTCTGCGATTACGATGTAAATATACGATTAGCGTAGATATAGCAACGATTTTAAGAAACTTATACTGTGAATTAGTCTTATGTATAAATCACTAAAATTGGCTTCTAATAAATGTAACGCTTCATTCTAAAGTTATTATACGCCAAGATCGTGTATGAGCACGCTGTGGTACAGTAGTTTGACGAAAATCCACGTGTAAAAAAGTGTAACAGTGGCTATATAAGAGATGAAATAAATCTTAATTATTTATCATTGAAAAATACAATTCTCTTTTAGGAAATTGCTCGAGAGAATTACTTTTGATATCAAACTGTTTATGTTTAATTGAATATTAAATATTTTAATTCATAGGAATCTATTTAAGGTATAGGATTGTTGTATAAAATTGTTAAGAGCTCTAATTTCAACATCATAAAGATTATTTATAAAAACTGCATTACTCTCGTAATATTTAGTATGGAATTTATCTAATGCATCGCGTTATTATGTAAATATTATACTAAATGTAATATATCAATTAAATATCATATTAACTTACATAACGCGATGCGTTATTAGGTAAATGCCATACTAAATATTATGCGGTTAACCCTCTGGAGCTGATGATCTATTAGATTCGCTCAATTATAAATCTTTGCAAAAATGTCAAATGATTCAACTTTCTTTATGTTACATCTGCAAATTTCGATTATTTTTATTAAAGTATAGTTAATATTCTATATTATATATGAGTTTTATACAAATTATGTCACTTTGGTTCCTGAGAATTAGTACCTTTTAATTAACATAAATTAAATAGATTTACAGGCCCAGTATTAATAACAGCGTTATAAATTTTGGGATTGATTTCAGAGGGTTAAAACTTGATATTTTAAATATTCTAAATATTTTAAATCTCGCCAGCAGTACGAAATTTTCACTCTGCAACCTGCATCTTCAAACTTCAGTGTAAACATTTATATTATTTCGGACAGTATAAAAATTTGAAAAAAATCTTACCTATTTGTAAGCTATTGAAAGCTTTAACAATGAATTATAGAAGTTAATTGTATTTTACTTGTTTTTTACAAATTTAAATTTATCTATTAGAATTCACAATACATATAAAAAATTGTGCTTTAAAAATTCAACGTTGCCAGTGGAGGGCTTAACTTCGTTAAGAAGAACATTTTTGTTACGTATCGTGTAAGATGTTACCAAAAATATCTGATCCAAGGAAAAACGGTTGTCCGAGAATAGTTTCTATGCAGTTTCGTGCTACTGCATCCTAGTGCAAGTCCGCCGCACAGGATGTCAAGGAGAAGAATAGCGTACGGGAGGAGGGCGAGCGAACTGGACCAATGGCCGGCGAATGTTTTGCGAGCACGATGTTTTGCAAAACAAACCGTGCACTGTGGGCTTTAATATTCCTCGTAAAATCTGGAACACTACGAGCGCGGCCGCGTCAACACTGCGCGTGCATCGGACGCGGGAATAGCACGTGCATCTTGTTTTCCGATCTAGGAACCGAGAGAGCACGTCGATGACGTCGTTACGGCATTTCTCCTGGAGACTGCAAATAAATTTCACCGGATATACATTTGCAAGAAGTGAGTCTTCGACGCACGTCAAGAGGGGAACGATGTATATTAATTTCTTTTGTACGAAGATAAAATTAACGGAGATAAAATGAAAATTGCGAAAAGCTGATACAAATATTTTGTTGAAAGCATTTTGTTATACGCAACTATATTCGCGTACTCTATAAAATTTTAGAGTGAAATCTCATTCTTATTCATAGTCGGATTTTATATTATATTTAGAACCGTCTTAAGTACAGTCTTAAGATGTCATGAACCAATCAAAGAATACATCTAGCATCTTAAGACATTATTTAGTATCTTGAGATAATCTTAAGATAAAAACCGGCTATGAATATCATCCTTAAAGATTTAAATTTGAATCATTCTTTTTCAAGACTGGCTCAATTTTCATTCTTTACTTTTTTAGAGTGAGATTCCACTCCAAAGCATTTAAAGAGTATATATTAATTTTTTTCGGGAATTAAGTATTAAAAGTAAAACTCGTTTATCAGGAAAAGTATAAAATATATACTTTTGTTTACATTTTTACACGTATTATTTTACATTTGGTAACTTAACCTTTTACTTTTTCATGGTCTTGCTCGTAATATATATGAAGAAAAAAGAAAGATAATAAAGTTAGAATTTTTCCAGAAATGCAATGAGATTTTTATTTACCTAATTATATCTTCCCAATCATGTTAAGAATTCCTGGAATCTCTGAGATTTTTGTAATATCAGTTAATGTTATAATTTTGCCGATTATATTCTTTTAATAACTTCTAATAATTTTGTTTTCAAGTTCGTGTCTCTTGGTTGATTTAACGAGGACTCGAAATTCGAGAGGCATCATTTCATCCTTCTTCGAACTCTCGTATATATCCTTGCGAATTCCCTTCGTCTCTCAGAAACGTATGCTTTACATAACGCAGTTTGACACGCTCAACGTAAACATCAGATCCATTTTATCCAAACAGACACGATAGTAGACTCAGTTAGCCACGCAATATATACTACAAAGCGCTACTAAAGCGTATAATAAAATATCATGTTAACTATTACACGAGTCAACTATGTTACAGACGCGTTTTGATATTCCGGTATCTCAACAGCTCTCAACTTATTTAATAATTATTAGCAATTAGTAATTTAATTAGTAATGATCTTGCAAAACGGTGTCAAAGATTTGACGAAGTACTCTTAGTGGATTATTTTTATTAAACTGTTGGTTTATTTATATTGTTATTAAATTGCGAGCTTATTTATTTTATATTGTTAATTATTTTATGTTGTGCGTGTTATTAAGCTTATTATTTTATAGTAAATTGTTAAGTTCTGTAATGGAAGTTTGCGATTCACTGTCTGAAAGGATCTTGGAACAAATCTGAGATAAATTTGTTACCCGGATCCGGATTGCAGCGCACAGAAGAGAACGTTGAATGACGCATAACAGCTGTACGCAACTTTGAGTCGTGTTCGTAAAATGAATATGTATGAATAACGAGTGGTCTCCGGAAAAAAAGCGATCTCGCTTATCAGGTTGTACATATATGAATGAGTATTTAAGTAATTTTTTCTTGAAAATTGCTCGAGGTAATCTTAATCGACTATTTGACAGAGCAAATGATTCATTTAGTGAAATATCATTCCATATCTTTATAAAGTAAATTTATGTTTGTTACACCATTTTATTATGTTTTATTCTGTTTCAAGATTGTTTAAAAGGTCTATTGTTCATCAGAATTTAGAATGGAATTTTATTTATGCTTTGCGTGTAGTACGAAAAATATTCGAAGAATTAAAATGTAAATATACATAGAATATTAGAACGCACACGTTGATTAAAATAATAACGCTCATTTATTACAACAACGATCAAATTATCATTTGTTTATAAAATTATCACAATAATTAAAAAAGTCTCATATTATGGAATTGCTTATAAAAAAGGAATATAAAGAAAAATAGAAAAGACATGCTTTTATTTCTCCATAATCAATTATTACACCTGCAAAATTACATTTCAAAATTAATATCACAATTTTAATGATTCGAAATATTCAAATTTATTTTTCGGAAAATTTCGTTTTTTTTTAGTTGTATCGTTGTAGCAAATAATATCAAATTATAAGATTTCCATCCTGCAATTTGATTAGAATGATTAGATTATTTAATAAAGCTAAAGTATGATTATCTAAAAAAGAGAAAAATTTAAAAGGGATCAAGGAACATATTTTCCGAATAAGAAATCCTCGGTCTTATTTTTCGCGGATGAGAACATATCTATATTTCTTGCGATTTTAGAGGCGTTTTTATTACTCGATGAATTCGTGCAGTTCATTGGAACGAACGTAAGGAAAGAGAGTACGTGATGAAAGACGCTCGAGGAAGGAATGCACGGGATTCACACGCACGTGCGTCATGCGTGCATGCGTGGCGATGCGTGTAAGTTGGAGGGCGGCAGTGATATATAGCGACTACGGAGGACGATCGTTTAGGTGACTATTAGCAGCTTTCCGTGACACTGCCATGCCCATGTACATGAGTAGTTCTTGCGAGCTTTCTTTCGAGCTGAAAGAGAAGCATTCAAGCTGTTTCGCTTTTGCGATCGGTCAATTGCGGGCGAAAATGCGTCAAACTTGTATTTGCAATTATATAAAAAGAAAAGGACAAAAAAGAGAAGAATTCTTTCTTCTGATTGAGTGAGTAAAGTTAATCGATGAGAATTAATTAATTGATAATCTCGTAGAATGCATCAGTATTAAATTCCCCTTAATTAGAAAAATTTTTTCAAAGGAATTTATTTGCTCATATTATTTTCTTCGCTGGAAGGAACGTTTTTGTTGAATCATCAAAATAAATGTAAGAAATTTTCAGCATTATGAAAGAAATTTAAGAGCAATGCTAAAAAAATTTTATACTTTAACAATCAGCTTGAGCATTTCTATATAATTATTTTGATAGATTTCTGTGCAATATAATAATTATTTTGATTGATTTAACAAAATTATTTTCAATTTACATTTTTAAATACTTCAAAACCATTGTTTCCGTATATTCGAATGCAAATGTAAACAAGTAAAATAAGCTACACATACTTAGCGTTAAATAAATAATAAAAATTTAGATTAGTATTTTTTGTTTAATTTTTATAAATGGAACTATTAAACAATTATCTACAATGATGAACTCGTTGGTCAAGTTAAGTACATTTTTTTTTTTAGGCAGTTTCACGCCGAAGGGAGATCGAAGTTGGTTTCCTATTTTTCGGTAAAAAAAAAATGAAGTGATAAAAGACAGAAAAGAGTTTATTTATCTATTTTTAACGACGCGAGGAGATTTCGCTTCGTTCTAATTCGATTATAGCACAGTTTAGACCGCGCTGTAATGCACGGTCGTTAAAAGTGGATTTAATTGAGAGTCGTAAAAAAAAGAAAATCAGTAGATTTTCGAGAATCAGAGAGTGTCGGATATCATTCGACCGATTTATGATAATCCTTCTCGTAGGAAAGCGAGGGCCATGAATTCTCGATGGCTCGACGAAAAGAACTCGAAGAGACCTAACTAGTGTCGGATTCCTCTTCGTGCCTCGCCGTCTAAGATCAAACTAATTCTGCGAGCAAACTAATTCTTTTAAGATCGCATAAATCCGACGAACAATTCAAAAAAGAGATAAAATAATCGAACAAAAAATTAAGCGAAATAAATTTAAATAATCGGTAGACTAATTGGATGTCGCGTTATGCTGTTGCCGCAGCGCGTAACGAAAATAGACGAACTATTAGAAAATCAAAAGAGATCGGATGCGGAAGCGTGTCTCACGAGAGAAAAGCAGATTTATCGATCGCTCTTCCCCCCTTCTTTTTCCTCTAGTTCCAGGCATCATCTTTCGGTCAGCGGCTTTTTTTCTCCGTGTGCGAGAGACAGAAACCAGCGACACGCCACGAGATGCGTGGCTTTTAAAGCGAGGCGGCGTCATGACGCGGACAATTTGTAGCGAAGTGTCAACGCGGCTGTTTCTATTTTCGAGTACAGCCGAGCGCGAGCTATCTTTTTTTTCTTCTGCTTCTTCATACCCCCGTGTTCTCCTCCCTCTCTCTCTCTCTCTCGTCTACCTGCTCTTGTTTCTCCACGCTGTTCGCCCACCGACGACGAGATCCGCGCACTGGATAGGAGGGCGGATTATCGCAGATATCTTGTCCCGCATCCTGCTTCTCTCTTATATCGGTGGCTGATGTTTTCTGATCTCCTAACATAAACACCGCAAGCAACCGCATATTTTCGTTCCGCGATTTGTCAAGGAAAATGCTTGCTCAAAAAACGAACGCCCGCAAAACATACGCTTGGAATTGTTCTTGTTTAATTAATCCTTGGTACACACAATTGAATTATCCGTGTTCTATATATTTCTTTTTTTTTTTTTTCGAAAAACTAGCAATATCAAGTAGTCGATTATGGCATTTATATATAATTTTTTTAACCTAATACTTCCTAAAAAGAGATTAAAAGTATGTAATAAATTTTTAATAATACTTGTTATTTGTTAAAGTGATGAAATGAAAATTAATCCGGGACACGAATGATTCATCGTATGTAGTGGAAGACCGGAAATTAATAAATCATCGTGTACTAAGGAGTTCATCATGTATTGTGCAATACACAGTTTCTGATAGATTGAAATTCTTATTCTCTGTTCTCTATTCTCTGCTCCTTTTATTGTGCAAAACCGTTTAGAGTTAATAACTCGGTCATCTTACACTGAAAAAAATACTAAATTTTAGTAAATATTTGTTTGAATAGTTCTAAGCAAATATTTATTACTGTTAGAAAACATACATTTATTTGACACAAAAAAACCATTAATTTGATTTAAAGAAATTTACTTAGTATTATTCAAAAAAATATGTATTAAGATTTAGTAAATTTTTTTTTCAGTGTTTGGAAAATTACGTCACATATACGAAAAATTACGCTTTATGTCAAGATGAGATAACATAAGCAAAATATGATATGTAAACACAGATGAAAAGAACGATTTTACTGAAGAATGTAAAAAAATTACAGATTTGAAAATAATTTTGTTCAAGTCGGAATAATTAAGAAAACTTAAGCATAATGAGCAATGATGCAAAAAAATTTTAACATGTTAGCAATCAACTTGAGCGCGTCTTAATACGTAATTTTGATAGTCCAATAAAATTATTTACACATCTGTATTTAATTAAATTTTTAGATATTTCAGCAAAACTATTCCTTCCATGTATATATATATATATATATATATATAGACAGATTAACTATGCGGTGCATCTTATAATTAATATCGCTAATAGGTGACGTGCATTAATTGTGACTGTCAATCGACGAACACGCAATCATGCTTTATCGATTAGTTTGAAATTGTGAAACTTGTTAACATCCGAACGTGCGCATAATTTTATTTTGCGTTGAGACGTAATCTTGGCGTCGAACACGTTTCAAAGATCAAAATATCATTTCCTATGATACAATTACTCTTTCATATTGAATTATGTAAACGTAGTTTATGCGACGTGTCTTTTCTTATCAGCGGAGCACTGAGAAGATCTATTAATATTTACTAATATATTTACATTAATTATAATATTACATTATTAATATCATAAAATTATATTATATATATATACCCAGTAAACGAGAATGGATTGAAATGAATTGAAATGGATTCAGATTTTCAGAAATATTGATTCACGAATGTTAAAATGAATGTTTTTCAATCCTGAATGCATTTTTATTCATTTATGGGAATTGCATGGAGCATATTTCTATGCCTTTCAATCTAAAAATAATATTATTTTTCTGTGTACAACACACACACACATTGTGAATTCACACACACTGTTCAATTCAAAATTTTGTGAATAGGAAATGCTGTTTTTCAATCCAATTGAATCCAATTAAATCCTAAAAAAAGTATTCACTATTCAAAATACGCATTCGGAGAGAAAAAAATTTCAATCTATTTTAGTCCATTCTCGTTTACTGGGTATGTACAATAGTACACGTTATGAGATGAGAACATGAATAGGTGTCGAAAATCCATAGATTTATTCCGGTTTATATGGTATAAGCGAAAATAATCATCAGCCAAGAGCAATTTTTTTCAATGCTTCACGTCTGTAGCTACAGGAGATAAACAAAATAATGTGAACTTGAGAAATATACTATCGACTTTTTTTATTAATAAAAAGTTGGCCTACCATTTTTGTCTTTAATTGTGGGTGTTCATATTATTTGATTAATTTTTGGTCTATTTCCATATACGAGTTATTAATTCATATATATATATATTTTTTTTTCTGTGCAGTATAATAAAGATTATTATTGTCTCACGAAACGCCGAATGAGGGTCATTCGCAATGATTCGCATGATGTCGATGCGACATCAAAATGAGTGCGATAATTCACGACTTCTACTACACAGTGGAATTCTGTAACTCGTTATGCAATTGTTATGTGTTCATTTTATTATGCAAAATATCTGTGCAACTGTCGTTATGAACACATAACAACTGCATAACGAGTTACAGAATACAGGGGCTGCAGCCTTTTTTCTCATTGTCGTTTCATCGGTCAGAAAATCCGAGTCAGAAACCCGAGTTGCATCGAACGCATGCACGCAGTAAACCCAGAGAGCTTATTCGTGCGTTTTTGCGATCGGTCGAGCAAGGCTCGAATTGGAGAACCCAGCTTCGTTCAGTCGAGGATCTGCAACGAGTGTGTTTCAATGTGTAAAAATGCACCTCTGCGCCCAACGGTCGACGCACTTCGCGTCGGCTGAAAAGGGAGAATTAACGTTCGATCAATGCACATTATTATAAAATAAATGTCACGGGCGTCGAACATTGAATTTGCGTCCCGTAAGAACGAGCTCTTAATAATCCTTACAGAAATCTAATATTGATCAATAAATGGAGTAAAAAATGTTCGTATATTTTCTTAAAAATTAACACAATGTCATGGCTTATTTCGAGCTATAATTAAATTAACTTTAAATTAATATAATTAACATCTGTTAATTGATCAATTTAAATTTGAAAGAGTAAACTAAAATAATTAAAATAAGTATTTAATATAGCAACTAATTATTTATTTTTAATATTAAAAGCACTGTTGTTTAATGTTTTTGGTACTCCAAATAAGTAATTAATTACTGTCTTTCAGTAATAAATTGGCTAGTATTGTATTTCTGTAATAGTATCAGAATAATCATACATGCACGTACGTTTGTGTTGGACGTTACATTTAGCGACATCAATATTTAATTACTTATGACGTTAATATTTTAATGTCATATTATCAAATATTTTAAAATATATATTACGCTATATTGGTTTTGTATTTTACACACTCGGATGTTGCGGTACTCAAATCAACAAATGTGGGTCTATACGAAAATGTTAAGGGACTAAAAACGCGCATTTTCGATGTAGGATGACGTTGCATGATTATAAATAAAAAAGATATTTTATTCGTAATTTTCGTTATTCGATAATAATCGTGTTTTATTGTCTCTATGAAAAAATAGTAGCGATCTATTTCCTCGGTTATTCAGATAAGCTTAACTCTCTTCGCACCTCCTTTTCCTGTTGGTTTTAATAATGAATGTATTTTGCCTCAACACGCACGCTCGTTCCCTCTTTCGTGAGTGCACGGCCGGGCACGTACGGCTCGTGCTAACTGCGCCTCTTTGTTTTTCCCCCCGGCACCTTGTGACACGTACGAGTGTATCGATTCGACTCCGGCTTTTACGCACGCACTCCCGGCCGGTCCGAAAATCCAGAGGGAAATGCAACGTGACAAATACGCGCAGCTGATATATCGGACTCGGTCACTTCAAAGTTGAAAATGTCTAGCGCTTGTTCCTCGCCAAATTTAGGGTCGACCCTTTCGCGCGAACGAAAGAGTTCATCGTCCGACATATTTGTGATATTTCAAAATATATCGGATATTTACCTTATCAATTTACATACCAAATTAAAACTTTATCAAAGTCCGCTTCAAATTGAAAATAATATCATATAATAAAATAAAAAAGAAAATATAAAAAAATAAATAATATTTATTTGTGTCTTCAAATTTTAATTTGGAGAATATCTTGAAACTCAGACTTATTGACGTCAAAAAAATTCTTACTGATAAAGATTAATTTTTAATTTTTGAACGTCACTTTTTCTTTATCCGCTTACTTTCAGAGACATATTGCTCGTTTTGATAAATTAAAGAATGTTCTTAGTGTTAATTCAGGGGCAAGAGGAAATGGAAACATTCACAATAAAATGGAGATGAATGCAATATAGGAGTACATATTATACTTCCCGTTATATTAACAATATATTTAACTTTTAATGACCGATAGCAATCGGCAAATACGCGCTGCATTATCTTCATTAATTCATGCAGCGATACAAACACACTTGCGCACAGGGATAAATTTTATAATGTTATATAATACTCGATTCTAAACGATTCTCATCATTATCCTCTCATGATTTGCGTCGGTTCTCTTCTTTTCTTGCGGGAATGACTAAAGCAGAAAGAACGATGGATGTACGTCATTCATCTCCTGTTTCAACTGTTAATCTTCTTCTTCGAGAAGATCATCATCGAGATTGACACCCTAGAATAGAAAATATTTCAATTATAAGAAATTTAAATCGATAAGTATAAATCAAATAAGAAAGATTCCTTTTTCCTAATTCAAAGCGAATTTTGATACTTGATAATGTTCATATACAAAGCAAATATATTTTAGTTTTATAAACTGCACGCCGATTCGGTTTGTTGAACTTGAAGAATGCAACTAAACTGAAAATACATCACAAATTACAAATTAGCATCAATTTAAGGAAATATTTATTATTTTACAAATCTTCCTCAATAATAATGCTTAAATAAGAGACACAAGCATCGTGTTTATAAAATAATGAAATAATTAGAAAATAATTTGAATATTTCACAATCTTTTTTCTTTCCCTCTCTTGAAATCGTAAAAGCGAGAAATATCGAAATGCAGGTATTCCTAAATGCACCATCGCGACTGAATGAAAAAAAAGGGAGGCAGAGCGTGACAAAACGTAGTAATGGTCGGAACCTTATAGTAGGAGGGGTACAGTTCGACTCTGGAGTCGAGTGTTATGGCAACAAGTCTGTAAACAAAATGCGGCGTGACTGCCTCGCAGCAAACAAGCCCCCGAGGTCTTTCGCAAAAGCTCGCAGAGAAAAAGAGAAGGAGAGAGTGCGTACCACTGTTCTCCCGCGTTCGTATCAGTTACACCGGGAGCGGAGGCTTAATGATCTGTCGCCGATTTTCGCGTTGTACATATATGCATACGCCTATAAAATGCATGCTGATATAAATGAGGCTTGCATAAATTTAAATACATTCTTTTTGAGAGAGTTAGTTAATTTAAAAAAAATATTTCCATTAATTTCACAGCGTCGTTAATATCACAAGATCATCTAAATAGATTGTCGTGTAAGCTGTTTCTCGCGATTTTTTTTTTATATTACTGTTACTTGGATTTTTATCATCGCGATTTATTCTTTTTTTAGCGACGCATTAAGCGCGTTACACGTGTATTTGTCCCATGATATATAATATACACATAGGAGTTATGTAAATAGGACGTGCATTTCGGTGTATTCTGCACGTGCATGAGATTTATACATGTATGGTATATGCGCGTCATGCAGCCCCTTTCTTGCCGTGTTTTGGTAATACTATACCCGTCTAAAGTTACATCCATATTTAAGAGCATTAAACCGTCGCCTAATTGTACGCCCTCCAACTCTTATTTGTTCGCGCCTTCTTTGCTTTCGACTTATCTTCAACGATCTTAGGATTACGAAGCTTGATGTTTATGTTACAAGATTTGTATACAGATTATTACCTTAATGGAAGTAAATCGATCATTTTAAATTGTAAAATACTTAAAATTGTAAAGTTATAAAATGTTCCTAATTGCAGAATGCATATTCTTGCAAAACTAAACAAAGCGAATAAAAAGTAACAAAAAGAGACAGAGTTAAAATTACTGTACGTTTATAAGTGTATGCATATATATAAAATAGTTTTGTAAACATTACAAATATGTAATATGCAACACTCACTGTAGTATCGATATTATCGTCGATTTCAAGATCGATGTCTAGATCGTCGTCATCCACTGTGAGAGGCCTGGAACTACTTGTGGGCTTCGTCGTTGCTTTCTCAGGTACTTCTGGCTTCACGATAGATGTGGATGCTTTATTTAGGAAAAGGCTGTCCTTTATTGCTGATATTGAAAGATCTTGCAATCTGTCGATCATTGCTTCAGTTGACTTCTCCTCGATCTCGGAGGTACTGTTCACGCTGTCCTTGTATTGAAATGCACCCGATTGCTCGGCGGCCAACATCTCCTCCAACGGCTTTCGCTCGATATTAGACTTCAAAATTAATACAACTTATATAATCATATGATTTCTTTGTAACGCATCCAACAATATGTATGTACAAATACATATTCTTTCAAATATTTTATGTAATTATTAATTATGGTTATTTTATAATGATATGACAGATTTGTCGGTAAAATGGAAGATTTGTCGGCAAGCACAAGATCGATTTTATATAGTTCTCCCGAGCTATAACGACGCGATAACAAAGAAGCGGGAATGTAAAATTTTTATTATCACGAATATAGTAGAGTGACTCGATTTTATCACGTGATTGCGTATCTATAAAAATATTGTTCAACTCCTTCATAGTACTTTTGTTGTTATTATTATTATACTTGTCGCTCGAGATTGAGTCGAGTAATAAATTGGTCTCAACGAAATCATTTGCGTCGCATTAATTTAATGATCACAGTTTATTGTTTTTCGATCAATAGGCTTAACGCGCAACTAATTGCGTATCTTGGTATTTGTCACAATACATTTCGATAACAAAGATTTTAATATTTGATTCTTATTGTTAATACTGCTATTTATGAATAATATGAGCGTACCGTAACGGTAGGAAATGCAGAAGCTGGAATTTTTTTCTTGCTTTCTTCTCGTAAGAACTTTTCCACCTTCAGGGCTTCTCTGTATCCAGGGAAAAGATTCTCGTACTGTTCAGGATCCGCCAAACTCTGTCCGGCTTTCTCGCTTACCGCTGAGAGTTTCTCCTTCCACAATTTGATAATAGCGGAGATTTTACTGGGCGCATATGTCCTGGCAAAGAACGCGGCCTCGGGAATTCTGTCAGTCTTGATTAAAATATCGAGACATTTATCCACATCGCCCAATATAAAGTTCGACAGAAAGGAGATATTGTTCTTTCCCGTATCGTCCGCCACCGTGCCGAGCTTTTGTATCATATCTGAGTTTCCTGTGCTAGTAGCTAGTAACAATAGACCACCGAAATCTTGCGCTTGATGCAGGCATTCTTGTGCTAAACAGAGTTTTCCTTTCTGTGTGGCGAGGGATGCCAATTGCCGCCACTTCTGCTGGCTGTTAGCTTCTTTGGCGAGAGTGTGTGCAGTTGCGAGGTTTCCTAACGCAAGTGCTAGCTCGAATCTGTGCTCGGGATCCGTCGACACCGCCAAAGCTTGTTCCTTGAAACCCTGTAAAATTGAGACAAAGATGAAGACAGGAAGAGAAAAGATTTTACACGCCTAATTAAATATCTAATTAATAATTTTTCCCCTAAATTCTCCTTTCCCGTTTTTCTTAATTATTTTTTTTACCTTTTTAACTTGTCTATCTATTTGCCTCCTCCCTAGTGTTCCTTACACACAGTTTATATACTCACAGCCTTATCTTTTATCACAGCCATTTGCTTATTTTTTACTACTGTCATACTTTCTTTGACTTTCTTGCGTCTTTCTTTGTTTTATCTCAGCTATTTTCTCCCAACAGCCCTGTATCTCTCCTTTTTTTCTCCTATGTTTCAGTTCTTCCTTCCAAAGTTTTTTCATTACCTTTCTTTTTATTTCATCTAATTCCTTTCCCCATAATCTGTATAGAATTTTTCCCTTAACATCAAATCTACTTTTCAATTCCTCGCACTCTATCACATAATGTTCTATATTGTTTTTGCCTTTTCCACAAAATATACATCTTCACTTTCTTCTAATATATTCTAGTATTTATTAGTCTCCTCGAAATTTTCACACCTTAATTTTACTAAAGATCTCATTTCATCCCTTCTTCTCAATCCGTCCAAATTTTCTTTCCTTAGATATATCGGTTCTCTATTTTTATTACCTATCCTTTTATATTTCATGTTATGTTCTCTTGTTTTGCTATCCTTTCATTGTGTTTGAATGTCTCTCTTCCTATCAATTAAATCCTCCAGCCCATGCTTAACTACTTCTCTTGTCTCAATCCCTCACTCATTTCTATTATACTTTTCTCTCTCGCTTCTATATTTATTATTCCATTCATATCTTTGTTTTTCTTCACAATACCTTCACTAAACTATCTACATTTCCTGATTTTATTCTTTCTTCATATCTTCTCGCTCTTATCTTCCAGCCTACCCTTAATTTATTCATACCCAATAATCAAGTAATATTTTTGGCTTCATATTTTTTTAATTAACATTAAGTGAAAATTCATTAACTTTAGGTAAAAATTCACCCAAATAATTGAATTTTTTTACACTTTATGTCTGTTTTATAGATGGCAAGACAAATTTATCCATAACAGCATTCCAGAATTATACACAATTGCAAATATCATATTATATTACACAACTTATGAAAAGAAGAGCATAAAAAGCACCGCACAAGATATTGTTATTAATGTAATGATAATTAAACAAATTATCACAAACAATCTTGCTCTTCTTTTCATAAGTTTCGATTTATAAAATTTTACCACGTTCGTTTTTATTATGTATTTATATTACACACCTGCTTTTCTAAAAAGTGAGCTACTCGCGTTCGATGTTCCTTTGGGACAGTCGGCAATACTCTATTGGCAATTTCGAAATCTTTTCGCATGACTGCGGTCTGATACTCCAGTACTGACAATAGCAAAGAATATGAGACTACAGACAGTTCTTTATCGCAAAGATATAATCTGTTGTCTCTTGGTACGTATCCCAGCAAATACATTGGTCTATCCAGATGGGAGACAGTGACCACTTCGCCACCCACAAAGTAATTAATGCGATTGACGCTGTTAGTGTAGATGAAACAGTCTCCGACCCACAAGCCAGTTTTCACCACTTCGTTCATTTCTGCTACCATCTAAAAATATTATTTATAAAAATTAGAAATAGAAAATACTCAAAGTTTACTAAATCAACTAAGCATGCAAACATACCTCGAACGCATTTTCAATATCTTCAGAATTTTCCGTGGCATTAGCGACAACATCCGCATGATATTTCAGAATAAAATATTGGTCTGACGTGGCTAATGCTACCAGCGAGGCATTTTCGGCCCAATATACGTGTGTGGGTTGTATGTCTATGCGACGGATCAATTTTAACGTATCCCAATCAAAGAAGCAGAGGCCGGACCCGGACGAGACGCCAAGTAAAAATCCACCAAAGATGCCTGCAAGCGACAATGATATATAGAAGTCAAGTCTACATGGAGATAGATAGATTAAGCATTTATTAATGTTCTAAGGCTAATCCTTTAACAAGAGAACTAGAACATACAATAATGACAAAGAAAAAAATAAAAGAAAGAGATAATACATATAAAAAATAAAATAAAACAAAGTTTTGATCTCAGTGAAACGCACACTCCTTCTCTTTTTGCCAACCTTCGGTTGGCAACAGTCGGGAGTAAAAAGAAAAATGGATATAAAGAATAAATAAAATAAGAATAAAGAAGAGAAGTAAGACATCATACCATCCGCTCCAAAATCTGGTTTAAAGCTTTTCTTCTCCTTGAAGTTTTTGAAGACCTTTACCGTCGTGTTCCCCTCTCTTACTGCATATTGACTTGAATCTGCTGCCCATACAAATTCCGATGCTTGTCCAAATGCTTTGTTTCTCAATGCCATTGATGTGTATATAATGTATTCTCCATCACCACAAACCACCAAGAATCGTCCGTTCGGATTGTGCTGTATGGTCTGTGGATATATCTCGCAAGCACCCATGTCTTTGACGGCTAACGGTAGTCGTTCTCCATCTTGTGCCTCCTCGCCCAATGCCTTTAAGTTCACCTGCTGGATTTCGCTATGACGTGCCCATACAATCTTGCCACCCAATGAATCCATTGAAACAGCTGGTTCTTCTCGACCGACTTTAACCATAACGCTACCTTCGTCGTATCCAATAGCAACGTTGTTTGAACCTCGCATGCATGCTATGGTCCATACTCTCTCAAAGCCATAGTTAAGAGAAGACTCCAATCTGTACATTCCTGCATGCCATATTCTAACGGTACCATCCTCCGAGGCTGTGAGAAAGATTGGCAATTCTGGATGGAAACATACAGCGGAAATATTTTGGGTGTGGCCTCCTAAAGTCTGTACGCAGGTCTTGTTTTGATAATCCCATATCTTGACGTATCTGTCATCAGCTCCCGAGATTAGGTATGGTTTGTCGCCACCGTGGTAATAATCCACACAATTAACACCTTTTTCATGACCTTCCAAGGTAAAATTAGCTGTGGACGAACCAAGCTGCCACACTTTGACAGTTCTGTCGAGGGAAGCACTGGCAAAAGTATTGTTGTCCTTTGGATTAAATACGATCTGCATGACGTAGTGAGTGTGTCCCTCAAATACTTGTTGACAGATCCAGGACTTCTCCCAATTCCACAATTTTATCCACATATCATCTACAAAGAAAAATCATTGCTACATTATATATTATACATGAATAAACTTAGCTTTTAAGTAGATAGGATGGCTACAACACCTCAGATATAATTTTCTTTAAAACCTTGTTTTAGAAAAAAAAAAAAAAAATAAAAAGTATTACCCAAAAGTTTTAAAGTTTATTATTTTTATTTCCTTCTATTTCTATTCTATAAGAACCTAATTAATGTAAATTTAATTGTAATATAATATATTAAAAAATATAACTACAAAACAAACAATTTTGTTGAGAGATGTTCTGAGTACTCCATCCATCAACTGGTATATTTTTAATAAATCATTTTAATACCTACACGTATCAATTTAGCTTAATTTTAATCTTGGTTCTAGTTATAAGATTTAGAAAAAGATAATAAGTTGAATTGAGATTAAAATTAATTTACATTAATAGAAGTAGACATAAACTACCTAGTTACTTAATCTTATTAAAAATTTAACAGACGAAGTCTTTTAACTTACCACTACTTGTAAGTATGAATGGCTGCGTCGGATGCACGGCTATACATCTGACATAATCGCTGTGTGCCTCAAACGAGTGAACACGTTCCAAGGTGTTATAATTAAATATTCTGATCTGCATGTCATCGGAGCCAGTGATAACCCAGTTCTTACGCGGCACGAACTTCGCTGTCCGTACCGGCAGGTCGCACACCTCAAATGTCTTCACCAAGGTCTGCGTTTCATGGTTCCAGATATTGACGTGGCCTTGGTATAGTGAGCAGAGCATCCATGGCTCAGTCGGGTGGAGATCCACACTCTTCACTCTGTCTGATCTGGCCGTCAGCTTCCGCTTGATGTCTAATCTTAGAGGCTAAGCAGAAGAGTCTTGATTTACAATTTGTTAAATTTCATACTGTACTTTTTGCTGTCATCAAGATTTTTTTCATTTTAAATGTATGCATGTTACGTTTGTGAGATTCGCGTTTAGAGAATTTATTCTTCTCTATGAAATTCAGAAAAATAAGATATTTTTAATTACGCTAAGCGGATGAATTTTTCATCATCCTGAGAAGGGAATGGATGTTTTGACATGTCCCGAGAACAAATGTCAACGTAACAAGCACACGACATATTGTTATTCTGGTATTGTTGCGTGTGACTTGGTTTTCTTGTGTACATAGTCTTGCGTTGTTTTTTTTTTTTTTTACGTACCATCTTGTTGCTGTTGATTATTCACGATCCACTATCTCAAGTGCTAAATTATCGCTGTAGCTACATTAACAAGGCTCTAAACACGATATTCCTGCCATGAAGTTAAGACGTGGCCGATGCCGCGAACGAAAATGGCGCCCGCACACGGCAAATGACATTACTCGCTGAATAAAAAAAAAAAAAAGAATTTATCTTTTGAGCACACGATATCATCAGATCGCCAAAGAGAAATCTGAGAGTTTGTGGCACCACCAACGATTCGAGATGCTGGAGCTGCCTGTATTACCGATAAAGCGTTTTTGATGTTTTTGTTCCTGTCAAATTTCTTCGTAGCAGTTTCACAGAATAAAAATTACTTTTCCACAATTAAAATATGCTAATGTATTTATCGCTGATGTATTTCGAATCACATCCCCTTAAACCGTCAAGTAAATTTAAATTTAACCTTTGAGTAAATTTTCGAGCAAATTGACTATAATATCCAATGGGGTTCCGGGAAATACAATAATTGAAAAACGACATTATCGACAATCAATAAAAATTTACGATTATATATATATATATAAAACATATTTCGAGGTTTCTATTGCACACATCGCATGTTGCATACATGCATCGCTAATTGATCAATTTAAAAATAAAATAGTCTTATTGATAAAGCAGAAAAATTACTAGGCATCAGCTGATACAGTAGAGTCTCTAAATTTGGCCTGAGGCGATAAGAGTGGAGGAATGCCAAAATTAGAGTACCCTCTCTACAGCACGAGTTTACCAATCATCGCATACTTGCGCGAACGCAATTGCACATGCTAATTTGTCAAAGTGCACTAAGTGTACATAATCTTAGCAGAACAAGTCATATGTACATATATATCACATATTATGTATTACAAAAGAATACATCATACAAATAGTTATATTGGGTAATGTTGATGGTCAATACCATCTAGTGACAAAAAACCGCGGATACTTTTTAGATGACCCAATACATAACCTGCCTATGGAATTACATTGCATATACTATGAGAACCTAGTACAATTAGGTGTAGATGCGCGCGCAACATGTCCAGTCTACCATACATGGAAGGGGCATGATAATTAGTGCTTATAAAAGTATGAGGAATGCAAAGATTACAGAAAGACAGAAGTCAAATTTAAAGAGACTCTACTGTATGTCGAGTGGTGTGTGCAATCGTGACTATAGGCAAACGGAATTCTTCCAGTATTTCAATAATACATTATTAAATTCATGATTTTTTATTATACTAGTCTCAGTTTGCAAGCGTCTCTCTCTAGCATGAATATTATATGACGTTGCTGCTTGGAAAGCGCTTATTGGACTATAGACAACTAAATCGAAAATGGCGATCAAAATAGTCAATACGAAAGTTGTCAATATTTTCGATTCAAATAAAAGGATTACTTTGGTATACCTTTAATTATGATTTTTTTTTAAATGTGAAACAATGACAAAAATGACATTTGATTGTTGTTAAGAATATATTCTTTTTGTCAATATTTAATTAGTTAGCAATAATTTTCTGTTAAATTAAAAAATAGTTTTATCAGGAAATTGAATTTTCTGAATTGTATTACTTTTGAAGCCCAGAAAACATTGAAACATCTTATAAGACATTACAAAGACATCCTAAAATGCACGAAACATTTTTTAGAAGTATTAGAATGACGTCTATGATTGATACTTGAAAAAAATTCATATTTAAAAATTTTTAACTTTGTTTCTTTATTAACAGAAGTTGTTCTATATAAGATATATATAATGATTTCACCTGAAATTATTTTGAAAAACATACTTACCTAGTGGGATTCGAACCTGAGACCTCTGGATTATGAGTTTCCTACATGCTGCACCACTTCTTCAGTTGATAAGTGTGTTATTTATTGTTTAGATAAGTTTCAGAGATATCATTGAATTCTCGCGAAATTTAGAGACTTTCAGATCCTTAAACATGATTTTCAAAGGAATCCTCTAAAAATCTCTGAAAAATAAGAAACTATTAATATTCTATCTTTAGATTCGAGATATCACTGAATTTCCGAATTTTAACAAAATTCAAGGACTTTTAAACACTTAGAAATGATTTTCAGAGAATTCGTTGAAAATCTCCGAAAAGTAAAAAAAACCATGAAAATTCCATCTTCAGAGATATCATTGAATTTCCGAGTTTCAGCGAAATTCGGCGACTTTTAAATATTTGGAAATTATTTTTGTAGAAGTTACTGAAAGTCTTTAAAAAGTAAAAAACCTTGAAAATTTTATCTTCAGAGACTAATTTTAGAGTTTCAGTGAAATTCAGGAACTTTTAGACACTTAGAAATGACTGATGAAATTTGCAAAAAGTTTTTGAAGGGTGAGAAACCATGAAAATTCTATCTTCAAAGATATCACTGAATTCCCGAGTCTCAGCAAAATTTAGGTACTTTTAGACATTTAGAAGTGATTTTCAGAAAATTCGCTGAAAGTCTTTCAAAATGAGGTGCCAAAAAAAAAAAAAAAATTACCCGAAAGTAATTTTATATATGTATACTGATTATACAAGCGAAATACAAGAATATATCGAAACTACATCGGGGCTTATAAAAGAAGAGACAATAATGATAAGTAATTATTCGTTTTGTTGCGCTATGTTAAAAGATCTTACAAAAAAAAAATAAATTTTTCTTCATAAATATTTTAAATATTTACTTATAAATTTTTTATTTATAAGTTTTTTAAAAATTAAATTGGATATACTTTTTAAATTGGATTTACTTTTATACTATTAAATAAAAACTGAATATTTTGCTACATGTTTTTTACAATACTACATATCACCTTATCTTTATTAATTACATTTAGTTAAGAGATATTAAATAAGATGCGTGAATAGATTATAAATAAAAATATACATCAATTTAAATACGCACACACACGTACGTACGCACGCATACATTATATTATATATAATACATTATATTATATATAAACTGTTAGGATTAGTGCGAATTTAAACATTTTTTAAATATTTTTCTACATACACTGGAAATTAATACTAAATTTTGAGAAATAATTATTTGAATGGTTCTAAGTAAATAAATATATATTTACTAAATGTATTCAAATATGTGTATATTTATTAAATGTAAACATATACTTATTTAATAAAAAATTATTAATTGGATTTAAGCATCGATATCATTTTTTAAAATGAATCATTATTTATCTACTGTAAATAAATTCTTACTTAGAAACCACTCAAAGAAATATGTATTAATAAATATTTTTTCAGTATATACTATTCTAGAAAAATTGTTTTATATATAATTACATAAAATTATGTATATTATTATATGAAATATATCCGTATATAATCTTATATAACTATAAAATCTTTTTCTCCTGGATAATATTTTAGGAAGGTTGATACTTGTTAACATAATAGAGATACAACTGAACTTACTGAAAAAATATATTTTTTTTATTTACATTGGTATTATTACTACTTTTGTAAGAATAACTAAAAAAGTGTATTATATTAGGTCATTTAAAAAGTATTACCGGTTTTTTGTTCAATTTTTGAATGAAAAAACCGCGGATACTTTTTAAATGACCCAATATTAATAAGAATGTAAAATTAAATATTTAGATACTACATTATATTGATTTAAAAATCGATATGCGATATATTATCATTTAAATAATAATATATCATTAAATAATATGAAAGGTAATAAAAATATAAAATTAAATGTATCAAATTCCTTGTGAAACAGAAATATCAATAATCACGGATATTAAAAAGTGTATACGAAATTATAACAAAAAAATAATATTAAACAAAGAAAACAATGTTTTTAGTAATGAATAATGAAATTTATAGCAAAATATAAATACAAATGGAATTGAACATAGAATTATCAATCTATAAATTTATCAATCTATAAATCTGAATAAAATTAAATAGCAATATTTTGTATAACGTATATTATAACAAATTTAATCTTTATTAATACATGTTTTCTCTGCTATTTAATTTATTTGATTTCCATTTATATAAGTGATATTTCTATTTAAAAGAGGAATATATGTATATTGCTTTTCTTTTTTCGCATTTTTGATTGTATACCGTGGTGAAAATTTTTCTTATAATTTTTATATAAATTGAAACATTTTTCAGAAATACTTAGAAATATGCGGAAAGTTTACATCTTCTCTTAGAATTTTTCATACAAGCGAATTCTGAAATATTCTGAAATTTCTCATCCCATAATTTTTTAAAAATATTTTTTAATTTTTTAGATTTTATAACAATTCATTAGAAATTATACTTACAAAAAATTCTGAGAAAAGATATAGATTTTCTAAGAAATGTTCCAATTCGTATAAAAAATGTGAGAAAGTTATTAGAAATTATATAGAAATTCTGAAAAATTTTCACCAGGGTATCGCAGATTTTTGTATTCTTATATTTTATGATAAGACATATATAAGTACGCAAAATCCAAGTATGTGTATATGGAAGATTTATCTGAATTAAATCACATGTGCGTATTACATTAGTAAATTTGAATAAGAAAGATTGTTAACACTCATGTATTGTTATAAAGATTGTTATAGGTGCAATACATAAAGTTATTTCATCTTTACATGAATATACTAAGACTAAATTATTTAATTAAGCCTAAAGACGATTGTAAAAAGGGAAAATATTTAACAATAATGTAAAGATTGAAAATGGGAGTAAAGTAATGCATTTTAAAGAATCCTATTTTGAATTTAAAATGTATAAAATAATTTTTATACAAATAAACAATGTTTGTTACAATTATATATTAAAATAATTTTCTTTATTCTATATATTTATATAACTTTTGTCTCAATACTTCTCATACTACGGCAAAACTTCGTATATCCAGATATAGTCAATTAACTTATTTACAGATTTTCAATACATTAAAAGATCTTGTTAAAATAATGCCAATTGAGCATCAAATTGTTATTAAATCAATTAAATTTGTGATATTATTGTAATAATTTAGTTGCATTTTTAAGTTCGAAAAATCATTTCGGCGCGCAATTCGAGAGACTATAAACGTGGTATATATATTCATACGAAATTATTTAAGCACTCAAGATCCAGCTTCGACCATTAAAGGCATTGATTTTTATTATTTATTGAGTATTCACATTATATGGTCCTAATAAATTTATTATTAAATATATTTTTATTAAGGAATAGATTACAGTTATTAAAATTATATCAAGTAATACAGTTACGTACAAAATGTATTTAACGATGGCTAAAACCTGTTGGAAGTTGTTCAGGACTTTTACAACATATGGCAAGGACAAGATTTCTCATTATTGGAGGAGATCTCCTAATCTGGATATTCAAGTTTTCAGTTAAACGTAAATTGTCTAGAATAATGCTAAAATATTTATCTTTATGTTCCTTATTCTAACTCAACACATTTGAATCGTCTTTTTTAATTTTCTTTAATGACTATATTGTTTAGCTACATTTTAAATAATGATTTCTTCTAAATATAAAAATATTTTCAAATATTTTAATTATAAAAAAATAAGTTTTATTTCAAATTTAACTGTCCGAAATTTTTAAAAAAGTTACAGCTTTATAAAATAATTATTTTTTAATATAAATCAAAATTTAAATCATTAATTTTTGGAGAGTATGTTTCATTCATCACTATTATTTCAGACTGTGACGTCAGAAAATGTCGAGGCTATAATAGTTTTTAAATTAATAATGATTAAAGTTCTCTAATACGATAATTTTGAAGTTGAAGGGCTCTGCAATGCCTGAGCGCACGAAATTTCAGCTTTGTGATTATATATATAGAGAACTTTAATCGCTTATATTAATCTCAGAAATCTGTTATTAATGGCGAAGCACGATAGTCTAGGACGCCCTGTATATATATTAATTTCAATGGATGTCCATTGGACGTCCATGTATTAGTCATCACGTGTATTCCACAGAATGTCGGAAACATATCACATGTTTAAAATTTTAATTAAATTTATAGATCTTAATCAAACGTCTGATGTATGTCCAACTAAAGTCCATCAAATAGTCATTATAGATGCGGCATGGACATTCTGAAAAAAAAAAAAAAAATGTTTTTCCGGCCGCTCTGTATCAAGAGGCATATGGAAACATTCTAGATAATATATAACTTTTAATGAATTGTACAATAATAATCAAATACTCCCCTCCCTTAATTCAGAATATTATAAATTATATCAAAACACGATATTATAATTAATGAGAGATTAATTGTTTATCCAAGCGTAGCCCAGGAAAATTAAACTTTTTTGTATTTTGGAAGCAAAATTGCCATAAAAAATTTGATTGCGGGAAGTTGTCCGAAATAACGTGTTAAATAATATACTAAAAGTCCTGATCACTAGTGGATTTGAAAGACTTAGCAAAAAGCTGAAAAAATATCTTTTCAAAAATCTTAGAAAGTATTTATTTTATCGAAATAAAGATTATCAAAAAGAAAGTTGATAAAATTAGAAACAATTTTATTTTCTTTTTATGAACAATATTTTCCGTCACAAATCTTGTAAAGAATATATATATAGAATAACCTTTTGATTAACCATATATTGTGAAATCAGGCCTAAGAATCTTCATGAGAAGAATAGTAACAAAAAATTCTTCTCATGCGGAAAGTTGGGACATGGCGAAGGAGTGTTATCATTTTAAGGACAAGGACAAGAAAAAAGCATCAGAGTACAAGGGAAGAAAGATAATAATAAGAATAATTATAGCAAAGATGTAAATCTCACATCTGAAGGTAGGCTAAATTACGCTACTTTTCAAGTTTTCAACACTCAAGTGTGTCCAGATAGATCAGAGTAAATGATTTGATAGTTGATAGCGATTGTATATCTCACACGATACTTGATAAAAAATATTTTATAAATTTTAAATTAACAAAAATATAGGACTCTCAGTATAGATAATAAATAGAAAATTTAAAGAGCGAATGAGAATTAGAATATTTCAAGTTGAAATTTATACAGAAAAACGATATTGAATCTTGGTGAAATATTAAACCTGTACTGAAAAATGAATATTCAAAATGAATTTCATATTTCAGTACCAGGTACCATTATGGTACTGAACCAGTACCATAAAACTAATGATACAGTACAAGCTCAATATATGAATCAGTATTGAATAGCAATACAGATCCAGTAAATTTTCGATATCGCGTCTGTACTGAGATTACCAAAACCAGTGTGTCGGGGATCAGTATCAAAAATATATACCGCCAGTATATTTGCAGTATCGGGTCTGTATTGTAATTAGCAAAAGAAATGTCAAGCGCCAGTACTGAGTCAGCGTACTGTCGGTAGATTATCGATATCATGTCCGTACTAAAATTGGGAAAGGATTATGTCGGGTGACAGTACTAATCTAGTACACTAGTAGATTTTTGATATCGCATCTGTACTGAGATTACCAAAACCAATGTGTCGGGAGTCAGTATCAAAACTGTATATCGTCAGTATCGGATCTATATTGTAATTAGTAAAAGAAATATGTGAAGCGTCAGTACTGGCGAACCAGCATGGTTGCATATATCCTGAATTAAGGATGTTTCAATATAATCAATATTTTTAAATATCGTATCATCTCAATTCATATTGATACGGAATATCAATAGTTTGTGCTTCTCCGCACATTCCTACCCTAAATGCAGTCGTGATATGATTTGTTGCTACGCAACAATAAAATTATTTCATCAAACATATCATATGTTCATACTTAATGATAAGCCACAGATTTGCGAAGTCGTTTTCTGAATTGTTGTTGCTATTGACAGAAACGTCAATCGACATTTTTAATTGTATTTCGCTTTGCATTATTCTTGAAATGCTGTGTTCTTAATAATTCTCTTATTAATGCTTAAAGTATTGTTCTTCTATTTTGAAAATGTAAGCTTGAATATTATATAATTAACCTTTATTTACCAATAGAATACCTTCAATAGAATAACCTTTTAATAGAATTTTGCAATTATTTATATATTTTTTCTTCTTGATATAGAAGAAATTACTAAAAAGTATTTTTATACTAAAAAATATCAAGATTTGAAAAATCTGCATGTATCATCATCGCCATCCGAAGATGAAGAAATTAAATCTGCATCTGACAATGAGTTCCAGTTTTAAAAAAAACGATGATAATATCCTGATACACCACGAAAAATAAATCATTCCAACTCTAATGTGTACTCAAAATTTTAATAAAATCTTGCTTCCCTATAGGCGCACAATATTATTTGATATTAAGTAATATTTTAGGCATATTTTTAAAATATTAAATGTAACTTTTAAGAATATTTTAATAAAATTATATAAATAATATTCTCGAAATATTAATGGATATATGTCCACTCCTGATAATATTATATGATTATTAGTAAACTTAAAGTAACACTATTTAATATTACTGTAATATTACTTGTATAAACATTAAAAAGTATTATAACAACATTTAATTTGTAAAACTGCTACATCTGTTCAGTATAAGTATACGTTTAAAGGCTGAAAATGATTTTGGCGCAGTTGTAGAACTGGACATGTACTTGAAATCACGTCGAAACGTTTTTTTAGCACAAGACTTTTAGAAGCATAGATTGATAAGAATTTTTCGTTACTAGATTGTGAAATCAAATTGCATCAGCAGTAAATTGTATCAGCTTTTTTATCGTATAAAATATCTGCACAACGACACAATGATATCGACAACTACCGATAAGCGATTTCAGAATAGAATCCCTAAATTATAATACAAAAAACATTACTGCGCAAATATTAAATATCAGTACTGACCAGACACTATTCCAGTATAGAGCATCGTTATCATGCCCGATTTATGCCAGTACCGCGTCCGTAGTTAGATCAATACTGCACCTGCACTTACAGTCAGTACTGGCCCATTACTGGCAAACCAGTACTGAACATTGTTATAATCCCACACATATATCAGTACAGGTGCCAACACTGGCTGCCAATACTGCGCCAGTATTAGCCAGTCCTAAAGACCAGTCAGAAACGGGCTCTCTAATAATTATTCCATGTTTCTCACCACGTATACTTAATTATCGATCGCGTAGGAATTGCACTGGCGATACTTCGCACCCTGTCTCTTTTTTGCAGATTACCTGCAAAAGAACATACAGCACATCATCTACAGTCTTCCCACATATTTTCCAGTGTAGTCTCTCGCTCACAATACTGTTCACAATAGTTTTTTCAATGTGTGCAGTGTGAGCACTTATTGCACGGAAATATAGTGTACATTGGCACTTCGTGCAAGACTGCTTAACGCATCAAAATCGATATCGTGCTTCCTTACAAGATACATTCCCACAACATGGGTATCAACCAAATCATGCATGCTGCACATACAATTAAAGCATCACCTGTTGTATAATAGCTGGATCATGTAGTGTTTAAGTACGGCCGTTCAGTGCACGGATTTCTGGAGATGGCACAAATTTCTTTACGTAATCCATATCGTGCTCGCTCAAATCACTAGCATCATCTGATAACACTTCTTCGAAATCTTGGTCCACTATTTCTTCAAAATCTTCCGTTTCTAATATACTACGTTAGCTATGTTCTCAACGTTCGCACGATAGTTAGCCATATTTATTTTTATTGTCAATAATCGATTCGTTTGTCTTCCAGGACACCAACTGTGGTGTCGAGCACTTATGACCTATTATATATTTCGTTACGTCCAGTGGATTCCAAGATTTCTCCGTTTCGTGAAAATTTCGGCAAAAATAGTCGTTAGTACAAAGCGCGAACATAAAATCGATCGTTAACGGTCACCGATCAGCGAGCGTGACAATATTCAAGAAACGTATCATTAGAAAATCTTCCCAACGATATTGGAAACATAAGCAAAAACATAGATCCTTAGAATCGCTAGATCCACAGCAATAAAATTTATGACAAAGGTTACAAACTATGTAGAGAAAATCTTATTTATACATGATCGGTTTAGTAAATACAAAAATGTGGATCCTATAGATAGACTCATATTTCCAAACGTGTAAAAGCAAGTTGAAGGATATTTTCGTCAACAACAGTTGATAAAATAAATGAGAGCAAAGCGTAGCTTTTAATTTTTTAGATTATCGATCGTAAAATTTAAGTACTTTCTAGACGAGAGAACGCATATTCAAGTAATAAAAGAGAAATCGATGACAAAAAAAAGGTGTATTCGACTTGGAGTAGTTTTGTGCGAATACATGCACATTCTGCCTTTCACACTTACTGTAGAAGAGTTATTTTGTTTAGTAGTCGAAAAACATTGGCGTTTCTCTTAACGCGACATGTCATCGATCTGATAGTGTATATATTTTTTTCATGCAATCGTAAATTTTAGTTACAAGCGATAAAACATGGATCAAGTAAAAGAATATATATGTCGAAAATCGATCGAGTCCAAATGGTACCGTTCCTTGCCATCAGGTCCGCCAAGTCCATCACCACCGAAGGAAAAAGCGATATTGATGAATGTTCTAGTGAAAAAGCATAAAAACCGCCAACGTGTTGCTCATCATCAATATCATCATCATCAAAATATAAATCATAAGCATTTAGCGTGATTATATGAATATAAATGCATTTATTTTTATTTTCTCTGCTAAAAAAACAAATAGTAGCAAAACAAATTTTTCGTTCTCTTTTTTTAGAAAGCGCTGCTAGCGATGTTCGAGCCACCGATCGCATTCGAACGTGGTCGATTTGTGAAAAAGTATAATAAAATATGAGAAAAAAAAGTGAAGAAAGTATATGAAAAAAAAATTTTTGTTCGGATTACATATGTATTTTCTTTTATATATGTATTTTCTTTTCCATCCTTTGCCTTGACGCGTATTGAAAAAATTGTGTCGTAAAAAAAAAGATTACTAGTACTTTATCATTTATTCATTTCTTTCATCCTTTCTCTAACATGCAAGCTCTTGTTACTTACACATTCTGTGACATCTAGAGTTCTATAGTTCTATAGTCTACAAACATTTTATGATCTTAAGTATTTCATATGCAGCGCAATGTATCCTAGATAGCCTCGCTATGGCAAAGGATGCTTCTCAGCGTTAATCTTTGAATCTTATTCGCGCGCGAGATTAACACGAAGAGCTGTACGAAGATATATATTGCAACGTGAGTGATTTTTTTCCCCAACATGCACAAGTATTTTACCATTAATGCTAAATGTAGAATAATTTTGCACGTTTATTAAGTGATTGGGTGATAGTGGAAGATAATATTATGATTTTTTTAGAAAAAATTTCATCGACTTTTCTCCAGGATATTTTTCATAATAACAACAACATCGACGGCAATGAGTGAATAATGAGTAATGATCTTACAGAATTTAATTGAAATCCGTTATGAGTATTCCGTTGAGGGAATAAATCTTTTCTTTTTATTTATATCAAATATTTTAGTAAATTTATGCTTCTAACGTCTTTTTACTTTTCTTTTTTCCAGTATCTTATTGATCGATAACGAGGGTCAGACTGCAATTGCGGAACGAGGTGGGCGTACAAATCATCTTCTTGATAAGTATAATAAATAGATTTATTATACTATTTCTAATTCACTTTTTATAATGCGTGCGCGACCAATGCGCGAGTGATAGCACATAGCACGTGGCAGAGAGCAGATAGCGAAATAGGTTCAAGTATAATCGAGAGATGACTCGCCGTTAGGCCGGAATCAAACTATGTATTGAAAATTGAGATTAAAGATTAAAGATTGAAATTTCATCAATGAATAACGACTCTGAAAAAAGGATTACAAAATGAATTTAAAAAAGAAGAATGAGAATGAAGATTGAAGTTTCAATTAGAACAAAAAAATTTTGGCTTCTTTTTCTAATCCTTTTTTCAGAGTCGTTATTATGTCAAAATAAAAAGATTTAGAGTTGTTATTATGTCAAAATAAAGACATAAAATATTTTTGCGTGCAAGAAGATTCAACGAGAGTGATAACGCGGTGGAAAAGATGTCAACACACAAGGGGAAGAGAAATAGTAAGTATACACGGTAAGTATATGTGAGCTCTTTATCTACGCATTTTTTTGGGAAGGGGTGGTAGGGCGACGACAGCGATGGTGGCGATGGTCAACGGTGGCGGTCCGCGGCGATGGCGGATGACAAAAAAATAAGGATCCGGGTCCTATGTTTGGCATACGTGACATAGCGCTGATAGTAATCTACGTTCCTGCTCTTAATCAACATCTGCTAAATCGTGTACAACGTATTCAAAATTTTTGTCTCCGCTTCTCCTATTGTGTTCGTAAATACGACCACGTATCTCCGTATTACCAGAGATCTGGCTGGCTTAAAATTTGCTAACGTTTTATTCTCGACCTGTGCCGTCTTGTATTTTCCCTCCTTCGCTCCAATACTCTATATCTGTGACGTCTTCTTCAGTTGAACTCTGAACATCATTCCTCTTGTTACCAGATACCAAGATTACTTATTCTTTTCTCCATATATCGGTCCATATAAGTTCCGTACTTTCTTCTACACCTCTGTCAAACTCCCTCTCTAGTTCCGCTGTCTCGCGTTTCATAGCGTCACTCACAGTATTCAAACGAGGCTGATGTAATTGTTGTATTTGCGGGTGTATACGCGTGTGTGTATGTGAGTGAGTGAGTGAGTGAGTGTATGTGTGTGTTTGGATGTATGTGCGTGTATATATTATTTTCAGCTATTAGTTTATTATTATTGTCTTTTTTTATTGTTGTCTTCTTCTGGTTTTGTTACTGGTAGGCTTTATAACAGCAATTTTGCTGACGCATAACCATTTGTAAGCTACTGTTGTCTATGTATTTATGTTTATGTTAATTATAGTCTATTGTATCATACTTTATGTCTATTACTCTATTAACGTGTAGTCTTTTTCACATAGCTTTGGCAATAAATTAAATTAAATTAAATTACAAAAGTAATTAAATTTACTAGAATATTTACAACTTCAGTACCTAGCAAATTTGTTCATTTTTGTAATTTTCACTTCGTCTAAGAAATTGTAAATAGATTTGTTGTAAGAATAATTAATGATGCTAAATGGACGACATCTTGTTACCGTTAATAACACGAAAAAAATGACGTCGACTTATGATGTTGTTACCGATAAAATCCTCTTATTCTTTATAGATATCTTCATAGATATACGATTTATATTTTACTTTTATCGCTAAATTTCCCTATTTTATCTTTATTTCGAAATCGGAAATTCTGTTTCTCTTTTATAAGAGGGTATATTCAGTTTCTTTATTTAAACATTCAAACTAACAGATAGATCACGTTATATACTTTTATGCGTCATAAAAATTATCTACAAATTATTCTAGAAAGAATGTTTAAGAATATCACACGATCTTTCTCAAAGAAGTCCTCCTATAAAATAACAAATATAAAAGCGTACATTAACATTAATAATAATGTATATTATATTAGCGTTTAACGATTAAGTAATTAAGTTTAACGATTAGCAGTAAAATAGAAATCTTCCTGAATGCGAGAACGAATATTTTTTTTTTCCTTTTTCTTTTTCTAATAAAGTTAAATTAATTTTAAACATATGAATGTAGTGAATTCGCCTCGCATAAAGGATATTAAGGAAAATCAAATTTTTATTACAACAAATTGTTAAAACTCAACCATTACTTATTAAGAATAAACTTGTAGAGTGGGGAGTAACTTACGCGGAGCCTTGCTGCCTTATCTCAAGGAAAGCGCGAGTATAGGTTCTACCAAATTTAGGAGTATCGATTGGTTCTGAAAGGATACTCCCATACTCATTTTCAGAATATAAAAGGAGCTGTCAAAGACTGCACTGCACTGCTCTTCTTTTCCTATCCTCGGTTAATTCATCAGTCACCCAGCCAGACAGTCAGTCAGTTAGTTATACTAACTATTAAAGTGAGAACTATCCTCGCGCTTCATCAGAACCTCACTTTTCTTTTTCGCATTACTTATAGCATTTACTTTTTTTTAAATAAACGATAATATTAAATCGAATCTATCGACGGAACCTCTAAATCTCTAATCTCTAAATCTATTACATACAAGTACATATACATATATGAATATCTGAGGAGTTGTTGCGACTGTCGCTGCCAATAGCGTGGCCCCCGTTTACGGTTCTCCGGAACAATATTATTATTCTTTTTTTTGCATTACCTTCATGCCTACCAAAGGCGGACGAAGACAAAGAGAAAAGAGATTGAAGTTCCAAGTTAAATCAGTCCTTATTTCAAATCAAGATCCTTTCCCCAATTTCCAAAAACTTGCGCAATTGCTAGACTAAGACAAACCGTTAGACTCACCCCGCGAATCTGTCTACACTCTAAGTAAATTGGAGGTCAACCTTTCCTAATTACAAAAGCCCGATTCACGTAGATTCGCCTATAAACTTCGCGATTTTTTTGGCACCGGATTCAAGATTACCCTTCCTTTAAATTATCCAGTACTTCCCAGTGAACCCAGTGAACCGCATCCTTAACCGCACAACTTAATCTCCGGTCCCCGAGTAAATACATTGACTCAAACACGGAGAAAAATCTCAACAACAACATTAGTAACAACGTTATATACCTGTGACAAATCCACGTCATTTTTACGTTTGAACAACGTTTTGTGTCACATTCATCATAAAAATAACTAATTAATTATGTTAAATAAACGATACCTTGCTACCTGAAAAGGAGGCTCCAATATCCCCTTAAGTGACCAGGCCAGCAACCTATTCCTTGTAAAAAAAATCTTATATGCTCACAGAATCAAGTCTCGGGTAATGGACGAGACTCATGGAAAAATTATATGGCAAAAGTAAGGAAAAACGATTCTAGAAATCAAATGGATTACGCTTAAGAAGCTGAAATGTAACATCATAGAATGGCAAAGACCGGAAATCATTATTAAAATGATGACGCACAACACACACACACACACACACACACACACACACACACACACACACACACACACACACACACACACACACAGAATGATTCAAAATGAACGTATTGTCCTTAAAATGTCATATTCCTGATTTAATTCCAAGACAATTTTTCTTTTGCCAAAATTTTGTTTTAGTTTTCAAATTACAAGCAGAAATAGTTAGCGTATCACGGGTTGCGTATAGGAGACGGATAGGAGCGGCGCTTAGACGGTTAGACGCGGACGCTTCACACAACGCCTTGATGCGTGAACTGCACTCATTGCACTCTTAACCAAGAAAGTCAACGCACGTAACGCATGTTGTGTTGCTATGTGCGTACTTACGTGTTTTAAAGTTTTGTGCGATTTTCTATCACCTATCAATCATTTGTGATTGTTAGTGATTAATTGATTAACCGGTTAATAAATTCTTCGTGTTGTTAAGTGAATTAATTGTGTCAATATGTTGAAACATAACATAACTTATAAAAGAACAATTTCATCGTGGAAACATTTCATGTGTGACAAGATGTCTATGTATTTAAAAGATATTTAATATTTGAGTAATGGAAGTGAATTACAGTAAACAGTTGTGTCGACTATTATTATGGTTCATCCAAACTTATTCCTTCAACTGTTTCAAGCTAGAGTAAAATGAAATCATTGAACATCTACAAGAAGAATACATTTCATAAGTGTTCGAAATGCATCCTAAAAATCAGTTTTTATAGATTCGATGTACGTGCGACAGGCGGATTGGAAGCTTCTAGAAAAATTTCATTTCTAGAAGCTTCCAAAAAACACAAACTTAACAATCACCTCGTCAATAAAGGCAAAAAATATAATCAAATCGCATGTCGTATATACACAAATTCCAATTGCTAAAAGGGCAATCAAATTCAGATTGGAGCACACGCGCGCTCGCGTGACGCAAAACGCGTAACATATCGATACCCTAATCAGGATTCCTGATTTGGCGGGCGCGCATGGCAATACGGTTGGCTGTCGCGGTCGAGAATTGCCAATCGTGATCCAAATTGGGGGTCACCCCAATTTTTTATAATTTTCGAGAATATCGTAGTTTATTAAATAAGAAAGCCTTTGTGCTACAAAGGAGATAAAAGGCCGAGCTATTATCTGTCTCCTTCTTCGCCTTTTTCGGTCGAGACACCGCTCCGCAATAAGTGCAATCGTCTGTGAGATGCTCCGCCGCCAGAAAACCGCCACGTTCGATTCATGATTAAGGATTCGCGTAAATCGGACTAGCTAAAACGCCTTCTCGCTGTTGCTCTCGCTTTGATTCGCTCTCAAACAATAAGCTACAATTAGATGCCTATTATTACCAAGTATTACGCAGTAAAAAATTTTGTTAAATTGACATATTTATAATTAATAATGTTAAATAGTTAATAATAGTTAAATTTATAATATAATGCTACATTTAACTGAAATTTTAGATGCTATTTCTATATTTATATAATAATATATAGATTTAACAGATATTTACTGATACAAAGAGAAAATAACACTACTGAATAGAAAAACTTCTTACGGAACGGAATGCTAATGAACTCATTTCTAGTAAGAAATCCGTTCCGTCTTCTGATTCCATGTACAGAGTGCAACAATAAAAAACAGATTAATCTTTTTATTTGTAACAATATGCCCCAGATATAAACAAACCGAAAGAAAAGAAAGAAATCTTCTTTGAAGAACTCCAAGAAATCGTGAATTAGCTCCCAAATAATGAGAAAATATTCATCATGGGCGACTTCAATTCGAGAATAGAAAATATCTCCATCCCAGTTATCATGCGACGATTTAACGAAAACACAATTAAAGATAACGGAGATGCTCATAGCTTTCTGCTCATAAAATGAACTAAAAATCAACAATATATTCTACCAAATGGTACTATAAAAACATTCTCGAGGGACCAGAGATCAGTCATCGATTACATAATATCTGACAAAAAGGTACATCCAAATCAAATCCTAGATGTATGAACACTTGCATCGACAATGTAAATACAGCCTGATCCTCTGCAAATATTTGATGACACTGATAGTTAGCTCGGTGCTAAGCTATGGTGCGAGACACGAGACGTGCCTCCTTTACGCGAGTTACGTCAGATCGAGGTTATCGAAAATTCAATAAGGGTTGATTTCGACTGGGATGCACTAATGCACATAAGCTGTCATACACAATTGCCGCAAAAATGTATTGAAAATTGAGATCGTACAATCCCCAATATATATTATTGTACTATTAATAAAACATATTTAATTATGAAACATGATAATTTCGTTTTTGTACGATTTCGGCTGGGACGCACCGACTGCACATTTCGAGTGTCGGTGTGTTCGATTGGTTGAATGGTGCAATTCCTCGCTAATATAAATTTAAGGAAGCATTTAAGACTTATACCAAACGTTCCATGGACACACCTCGATATGCTTGTGTATCATGTGAGAAACTTTGTCACAAAAAAAGTGTTTCAATTTAATAAATTTAAAGTAAAAATAGATGGATCTCCATTTTTAAAAGACTTAATGGCATACATAGAAAAACATAATATTCAATCACAGTATATTTGTGATTATTGTCAAGTGTAATCGACAACAAGGTATTCCTCTAGCTTGTGTATGTAGATTAGAACATGTTTCTGTTAAAAAGTACAAAATGTAAAAAATTTGCCACAGGAATAAGAAATTAAAAATAATAAGAAAAGTACAGAACGAGTCACAAGTAATAAAAAGGTACAAAACGAGTCGTAAGTAATAAAAATAAAACGGCAAAAAATAATCTAATATTATGAGATTATATTCTCGAAGCAAGCAAACAGCTCGTCGATAGCAAGCAATCAAAACACGAGCATACCTCGATCCTATACTGATCACACTGTTTGTCTCGAATGGCACGCGAATCCCCTTGCGCAATCCAGAAAACTGTCGAACGCGCACACGCTCCGCGTGAGAAGAGTGAGTTCGCAACCGGATCGTATGAATGGAAGCAATAAATCGCTCTTTGCGTTTAACGCATCTGCGCGAACCAATCAACTTGTCATTGCGTATCACCAGTACTTGTTATAACATAACGTGATCGGTCTACGCGAGACTGTTTTAGTGCGCGAGACTTACCGGTCCAATGAGATTTGCCGGTCTCGTCACGGCTCGCAACACAGACCCTTTTGAAGGAGAAATCCCTGAACGTTGTACGAATTACCGGTGCACGCATCGAGCTGAACTTCAATTGTCGCAACATTATTACCACGAGTAATGCTTACTACCGTGCTTCAAATAAATCTTAATTCAACTCTATAATAAAATCTCACTTATTACAATCAAGAGAGTCATTGTTATTACATGCCGCCTCGGCGAGCAAGCCTTCCGTACAAGGTACACCAGCCACCCGTTACAAAACCCGTTATATATATTATATGATTGTTTTTAGGTTATCTTTTCAGCAAGACGAAAAGATGACTATATAAGACGCCCTCTAGTTGAAAAGACAACTTAAAAAAGGTACTTTTACGTCATCTTTTTCTGGTTGTCTTTTCGATAAAATGTAAAAGTGATTGAAAGATATCTTTTTATATACCGAAAAGAGAAAAAGGAATCACGATAGTGTCGTGCGCTTGGCTCTGCAAAAAATATCTTTCCATTGTTTTGATATGTTTCATCATTCATTCGCAAGCAGTACGAAATCGCCATCAGACGGACGTGATGGAGTTCAGGTTAGGTTCTCATGTTTGAAAATCATATATGGGATAGAATAAAAGGTGCAGCATTATGAAAAATATTACCTGTGTTCTAACAAACATTAATGAAATATTTTTGGAAAGCGAGTCTTCAAAAGAGACTATGAAAGATATGTAACATGATATGTGAATATGTATGTGATTCATAAATGTACATTTATCTGATACATTTCGATCAAATCTTAGTCGGTATAGGACTTTTCGCTTGCAGAGTACATTATGCATATATACGTTTTAAATCCCTGTTATTGCTTGCATTTTAGTAAATTGCACGAATTGCATCACACAGAATGTATAATTAATTTCTAATAATTATTACTATTTTAATATGCAATTATATCCAACAGGATAATCAATTGCATCATGTATCGCAGACTTATGTACTATAAGGTAAATGTGCATAGATCTAATTATAAGGACAGCTAATTATAATGACAAGTCCAAAATACTGGCAATGATCTAATTTTAATTAAATTTTATATATATATATATATATATATATATATATATATATTCTTTTTTCTATATTTATGTACATATTAGATTTTATACGTGTGATAATTAAAATATTAGCCTTGGCTATCTCCAACATATTAAAAGGTCTTATTAAAAGAGGAAAAGACAAGTTAGATCTCCTATCGGAACGTGATATATAAGATAAGATTTCTTGTGACGATTGTGAGGCGAGCTATGCTGGTTAGACTAAAAGAAAATTAAGTACGAGATTACACGAGCATATCTCTGATATTAAGAAAAATGGAGAGACAAACCCGAGACTGGAGACGCTCTAGAAAACCGCCACGTTCGATCCGCGATAGAGAATTCGCGTTAATCGAACTTCAGCTCAAAATTTTTTCGCCATCGCTCTCGCTCTAACTCGCTCTCGAATACTTTTATCTTTTTTATTAAAGATGTATAGATACTTTAAATAACTTTATTTTTTAAATACCGAGCCATATATTCATAATTTGACTTTATATAATATAAAACAAAATAAAATCTTCTTAGTATTTCGTCACGGAATTAATGAAATAATTTTTCATACCAATTTTCTCAAAACTTAGCAGTGTCATTTTAGTGACGTGTATCATTTAATGTAATAACGTAATTATGTTATTAATGTAATATCGTATGTAATATCGTATGTAATATCAACAAATATATAAAATAAGGCTCGAAAGAATCTATCAATAAAAAAAATGTAAAAAAGCCATCTAATATATAGATGAATTGTGTACGTACATAAAAAATAAAGTTAAAATTTATTAATAGAAGAATATTAATCCTTAGTACACACGTTAGTATTAGGTGTTGGAATTAATTCGTAGCGTTTTTAATGAAAGAATGTTATTTATTTCACATGAGCATTAAAAAATACATTAATGAAAGTACTTCCCATCACTTGTAAAACGCTACGAATTAATTCCAACACCTAATAGTTTTTGGCACCCTTAATATACACGTTTGGTCATTCGTGTCCTGGCTTAATCTTCATTAAGAAAATAGGAAAATAATTACTAACTCTGACTGTTAGCAACTGTCAGTTTAAAGGACTATCACCGGCTAAACCCTTTCCAAGGTCACTTAGAGTTATGACCTTGACAACGTATATCAAAATCAAAGTCATTAGGGAAGACTCCCCGAATGTATATATTTACCGATTAAATTTCTAATCAAAATTTATTTTTAAGATAAACCCATTTCCATTTCATCAAGAACTTAATCAATTCCTAAATTCAATTAACCCCCCCCCCCCAAAAAGAAAGAAAAAAAACTTTAAAACAATATTAAATCTGATGAAACAGTATCTGCGAAAAACACAACCTATCAGAAATCAATGCCTTAAACGGTTTAACTGGATCTTAAGTGCTTGTATAATTCTATGTGATTATGTACTACGTATGTACTGCATTAAAATGCGCACGAAAATAATTTTTCAGTCTTGAAAAAGCAAAGACTACAAAACTACCGCAGTAATATCACGAGTTAAATTCACTAGCAATTTAATAATTTGATGCTTTTTCGCATCTTAAAATGATATTAATAATGTTGAGTGATATTAAAATCCATAATTCTTATTGCGAAAAATATTTCCTCAGCCAGGAATCAAATCCGGATCTTTTGCATTCCATGCGAGTGTCCTTCAGGCTATTAGGGCCTTAATAATATTTTTCGCAATAATTCGCATATGTAAAAACAACATCTATTTAGGCGACGTAAAATGGGATTGTATCTGTGAGAAACAACCTACAGAAATCAATGCCTTAAACGATTTAATTGGATCTTAAATGCTTGTATAATTCTGTGTGATTATATACATACTATGTACGTAGTTTGTTAAAATGAGCACCGAAATGATTTTTCGGTCTTGAAAACGCAAACTCTACTAAACTACCGCAGTAATATTACGAGCAGAAAAAAGTATTAAATTGTTAAATTGACTAGCAATTTAACAATTTGATGCTTTTCCGCATCTTAAAATGATCTTAATAAGTGAGTTGAGTGATATATAAAATCTATAAATAATTTTTATTGCAAAAAATATTAATTCGGTATTTTAGGGTGTTTTCCAATTGCTTAACACATCTTAACACAAACGTAGGAATACACAAAGTGTATTCATTGTGTATTCACGATTCAATTGGAAGAATGTGTACGCTGTGCATGATTGAGATTGTTTCGGATAGAGTTAAATTAAATGTAGCTTTTTTTTTAAATGTAGCCTATATTAAATTAAAAAAAGTAAAAGTGCCGGCCACTCAACTTCTTCTCATTTAAGCCACCGCAGTTAATAACATGTAATTGTCACTAGAAAACATAAGCTTACACAGCCCTCGACTGAGTACAGATGTGTAGCGTTATGTCGACGATTGGAACGCAACTTGTGTCGCCGTGTGCACGAAGTGTCTAGAGATATGCAATTGGAAAATACCTTTAGTAGATTTGTTTTTAAAACTGAAAAATATATAAATTCACACAGAATTATACAAGCATTTAAGACCAACTAGACTGTTTAAAACATTAATATTTAAAAAATTTATCAAGTAAAAAAAGTGCACCGTAATTTATAAAAAAGAAAATTCCGACCTTTAATATTATCGCAGGAATCCATCGCAGGTTTCACATCGAGTAACGTTATACTTCTCGTTGGCTTTCCCACTATCAGTCGACATACTCAAAGTCGATAATAAAGCTAACGTTTTTTCCACAGCGATCTATGATCAATCATGTCGATTAAACGGTAGTTCATACCTAAAAGCATAATATATTAAATATAACGTTGTAAAGACCATATAGCAATTTAATTCTGATTTGTTTGGGTCTATTTGACTCAAAATGTAACTTATTTTCTTACTACGAGTAACATTCTACTAAAAAAAATTTGTCTCTGGTATTTGATGACTTCATTTGTCAAGTTCTTTTTTCTATGAAAATTATCTATTTTTTAGAACTTTTTAATCATGTCGACTAAAATGCTATGATCATATATATATATATATGTGTATGTATGTACACATATATACATACACATATATACATACACATATATAGTTTAGTCCGCTCTATCTGCTCAGGACGAGTAAGGCTGAAATTTGGTGCTACCCTGTATGTGCGCGCGCGTGTGTATATTTGAATAGATAGGGTTAAAATTTCTGTGTGTGTGTGTGTGTGTGTGTGTGTGTGTGTGTGTGTGTGTATACATATACACAGGATGTCCCGTAAGTTTTGGCCAATCGCTTGTATAGATAGAGCGGAGTAAACTGAATCGAAAAATCCTCTTATTATTTTGCAATTTTCGCAATGATTAACGAGATATTAATTACTAAAAATCGCAAAATATTGGTTTTCAATAATTTTTTAAATCAAATACTATCAACTTTATAAAAAAAACAGCAAAAAATAAAAATTATTTATTTTTTTTGTATAAAGTTCTGAAAATTTTTTCAGAATTTTTTAATACCATATTTTTTCACGGTGGTAAACATAAGAAAAGGCAATACTAAAAACATAATAAAAATTTTGAAAAAATTCTTAGAATTCTATGAGAAGAAAATAATTTTTATCTCTTGCAGATTTTCTATGAAGTTGATAGTATTTGAAAAAATTATTGAAGAACAATATTTAGCGAACAATATTTATTTAATATTTTACTTTTAGTAATTAATATCTTTTAATAATCTAACTTTTAGTAATCGTTAACCATTACAAAATAGTAGAGGACTTTTTGATATAGTTTAGTCCTGCTCAGGACGAGTGGGGTCGAAATTTGTTGCCACCCTGTGTGTGTGTGTGTGTGTATATTTGAATAGATCAATAGGATTAAAATTTCTAGAAACAGAATTATAAAGAATCAACGTACCCCGTCCAATAGCAAACACGCGCACGAGAATATTTAGATGCTGCCTCTCCAAAAGCTGCTGCGCAGCTTGAGATTGCCACATTCTCACGTTGAAGAGCTACCCATTTAAAAACCTCTGCCATGCATGTTCGTTATTGGTTAATTTTTATTATATCGTCTATATCATTCTGGAGAATATTATCGTTTTTCTATCGCCATCCTTTCCTTAACATAGCAGAACACTTGTTGAAAAGAATATATCAAAATTCTCCTTCTTCCTCGGTTGTTTTAGGTATCGATGAAAATCTGCATATTGGCTGGCAAAGAAAATGATTCATTTGGAGCAGGTTACTGATTCGCCATTGGTATCTGTAATTATACATTCATTTATATATATGAATAAAATAATAAAAATAATTTATAAAATTAATAATAAGTACAGGGCTACGGGCCAAGCTAGTGGATCTTAATGCTATGTTATTAAAAAACCAAAGTTTATTCTAACAAACATGTCAACCCCAATTGGGCCATTCTCAATTAAACTTGATACAAATTAAAAATCAACTACTGATTTAAAAGACAACTTGATGAAATATATAATTGATTAACATAGTAATTGTAATATATAAAAATCATCATTGTGTATGTACTACTCTTGTTATGGATAGTTGAGCATTATTCGCCTTTATATATTGAATAATGCTCACAGTAAGATCTTAATTGCTACTATTTAATCGTCATTATAATATACATTACGTTTTCGATCCGCCATTAGGTCACTTTCAATATTATTGGTAAACAATAAATATTAGGTGTTGGAATTAATTCGTAGCGTTTTTAATGAAAGAATGTTATTTATTTCACATGAGCATTAAAAAATACATTAATGAAAGTACTTCCCATCACTTGTAAAACGCTACGAATTAATTCCAACACCTAATAATTATGTCTTACTAACGGAAAATGTTTTTCTGACAAAAAAGTATAAGTACATCTCTAAATTCT